>NW_012122154.1:486539-493465 GCF_000951035.1 Colobus angolensis palliatus | reverse complement strand
GTAAATGAGCTATTACTTGATCATTTCTTTCCATGTCTAAAAAATCCAAGATGATTGACACAAATAATTCATAGTTGAAGTTCCATGACGCTATGATTTGGAAGATCAAGTTCCATTCTAACTTTAAAATTAATGTGGTTTTAATCACTCAGGGAAAAGTTTATTTCAGTGAAGGAAGACTTCATGCTGTTGGCAGTAGGAATCATTGCAGCAAGTGCTTTCATCCAAAACCATGAGTGTTGGAGCCAGGTATGCACCACTGAGCAGGACCAGCATGGTAAGAATTCATTTAACAGGAAACATTTCACCCATCAGTTAAAGGAAAACAGAAGACAACCTACAGAAGTGCCAAGACCCAGGATTAGGATTAGTGTGCAAGATTTGAGAGGGAAAAATCTAGGATAGGGCTGAAATGTTTCCTTGTTTTCCTTTTATAAATCTGGAAACGGAGGCCCAAGTTCGGCTTGTTCATTTCTCTTTATAATGATAACCTGCTATTATGTTAAAAGTCCAGGCTGGGCATGGTGGCTCACGCCTGTAATCCCAGGATTTTGGAAGGCCAAGGCAGGAGGACTGTTTGAGCCCAGGAGTTCAAGACCAGCCTGGTCAACATAGCAAGACCTTGTCTCTACAAAAATTAAAAATTAGTCATAGCTGGGTGCAGTGGCTCACACCTGTAATCCCAGCACTTTGGGAGGCCAAGGCAGGTGGATCACCTGAGCTCAGGAGTTGGAGACCAGCCTGGGCAACATGGCGAAATCCTGTCTCTACCAAAAATTAAAAAAAAAAAAAAATTAGCTGGGTATGGTGGCCCACTCCTGTGGTCCCAGCTACTCAGGAGGCCAAGGTAGAAGGATCGCTTGAGCCTGGGAGGTAGAGGTTGCAGTGAGCCAAGACTGTGCCACTGCACTCCAGCCTGGGAGACAGAGTGAGACCCCATCTCGAAAAAAAAAAAGAAAGAAAGAAATTAGCTGGGCGTGGTGGTGCATGTCTATAGTCCCAACTACGTGGACTACTTGGCTGAGATGGGAGGATCACTTGAGCCCAGGAGTTGTAGGCTGCAGTGAGCCATGATTATGCCACTGTACTCTAGCCTGGGCGACAGTGAAACCCTGTCTCAAACAAATAAACAAAACAAAACAACAACAAAAAACCAGAAGAAGAAAAAAAAAAAGGCCGGGCAGGGTGCCTTACGCCTGTAACTCCAGCATTTTGGGAGGCCAAGGCAGGACTGTTTGAGCCCACAAGCTGGAGACCAGCCTGGGCAACACAGTGAGACCTCATCTCTACAAAAAATAAACAAAAGTAGCTGGACATGATGGCTTGCGCCTGTAGTCCCAGCTACTCCGGAGGCTGAAGTGGGAGGATCACTTAAGCCCAGGAGGTGGAGGTTGCAGCGAGCCAAAAATCACACCACTGCATTGCAGCCTGGCAGCCTGGGCAACAGAGTGAGACCCTGTTTCAAAACAAAACAAAGTCCAACAATTCTATCTTCTCAAATAATGAAAATGTCAAGGCCCAAATATCATTCTTATATTTCACAAAACTTATCTCCAGCAGAGGGAAATGTCTAGCAGGAAGTTTCCATGCTAACATTATCAGGGAAAAGGTATCCTAATATAATTTGACCATTGGCAAACACTGGAATCTGGATTTCAGAAAAATGAATTTACAATTGCCTTGAGAGAACATCCCAAGTAATGTGTGTGTTTGTGCACTAAAACATGTTGAGATTTTTTAGTAATAAGAAATCTGTCTCTATTTCTGAAGGTTGTGGGGCATTTGCAGAACATCACTGGTATTGCCTTGGCAAGCATTGCTGAGTTCTCTTATGCAATCCTGACTCACAGCGTGGGAGCCAACACTCCGGGGAGACAGCAGTCTATTCCTCCCCACCTGGCAGCCAGAGCTCTGAAGACTGTTGCTTCCTCTAACACATGAGGGAGGCTGAATCCACCAAATATAAACAGCCTTCCGTCACTGCACTCATGCCTCCCTCTGTTTACTTTCATACTAAGGGTACAGAAGTTCCAAGTCTCTTTTGAACTGTATTTTATATGCCAATTTCATGCTTATTTTTTCTTTATCAGAGAGAGTTAAGGTGGACGAGCATGCCCTTTTTGTCATATCAGCCTGAAAATGTTAAAAAGCTAAGTGGAGACAGATCAGTTGTTTCATTTTTGTTTAACAAGATATTTATACTTTTAATTTCATTAAGAGGAACATTAGGCATGGAGATCAGTATTAACCAGGGGCTCAAATACAGACTATCTGGGTGACCTTGACTAAGCATCAAGGAGGTAGCCTTTATTTCCCCTTAAAATTAGTTTAACATCTCTGTTCCATTATTCAGATCTACACAAACAGGGCTTCCTCAACAGTTATCTATTTTTACTAGAGTCTTTTTTTAAAACTAAAACTAACTCTGAACATGTTTCAACAGAATTTCCACATACCTGCATTAGAATTCAATTCTCCCAGAATACAAAGTACTCTATTTTAAAGAAAAACCCAACAGTGCGCCCCTGGGCAGTTTTCAGACTGCAGCAAATCTTTTATTACAAATAATTAAATCTCTCCATAATGTCTCAAACAGTATCAAACACCATTTCATATCTCTAACACAGAGCAGAGTCGAGAACCAAGTGAGAAGTGTTACATTTCAAGCATCTGATCACATCACATGGTGACCAGGTAAAGCTTAGATGTCATTTTCCCACATTATCCAACTGTGCATCTCAAACATAGCCTCGTCTCAGTAAAGACGCAAGTTTCTATTTCATACTGTTAAGTGCGGGAAGTTGAGAGAGATACAAATCCAGTGAAAACACATTAATCTCAATTCAACTCAGTTAAAAAAAAAAAAAGCAAATTTAAATTAGTTTTTTTCAGAGAAGAAAGGGAAAGGAGTCCATGGGGTTAAGAGTCAAAACTGTGACAACGGTTGGCAGCTATACCTGGCATGTTGTAGCTCTGGAAACTGTCATATGATATTTTAAAATAAAGTGGCTTTTGTGGATTTTTTTCTTTTTTGGTATTGTAAACATGTACTGTTTAATATTACCCGAATTTAATTTAAAACATGTTTGCAAACAAAACAAAATTAAAAGCCTTTAAGGCAAACCTCCCCCTAAGGAAAAAAGTCATTTGTTATAAAATTGTGAGGATACCCACGCAAGACCCCACTTAAGATTCGTCAGCATGAACTTGAGAGCTTTTGTCCACTGCTCCTCAGAGTTAAACTGGGTTTTGATGGAATAGGAGCCGCCGCTGCCTCCTGTGTCTTCAATCTTGCCTTTCTCCACATCCATCCTGCAGATGGACACAGCAGAATTCATTAGTAACTGAGATCTGAGTTAAGTCAGTTCAGGGCAGGGACTTGATCATGGGACCATTCACGTCATTTTATCTATTAAAGAACACTTGGTAAGGAACGGTAGTATATTTTGGATTTGCTTGAAAGCCAAAAAAATCAAGAAGACTGTCACAAGAGCCTCATTGTCATTGCAGAGTACAGGGACAGGACACACACCCAAAGAGAAGAGAAGCCTGGAGTAGAGGTGAATGAGGGTTACAGTACTTCTTGCTGTTTTCCTAGGCATCACTGAACTTGGCAGGGGAGAAAGGAGGCAGTAGAAAAAAAAGCTTATTTTGGGGTGATAGAGGCAGCCTTACTCTAGGTAAAAACTAGAGTTTCCATCCATCACTGGGATCCTAAAAAATCAAAAGTAGCATTCCTGTGTATTTCCAAGGACTTCAGGGAAACACCTTCTTGAAACTGGAGAGGAGGCTTGAGCTCTATGCCAATAAAACCCCCTAAACCATCCAAGGCCATATTCTTCTACTCCAAGGACTAGGTGGTCACATCTGTCCTGCTTGCAGTACTGGGTCAGTCTCTGCCCATCAATGTCATGTGATTCTATGCCATATTTTTGCTTTCCCACCATTTATACTGTTTTGCCTCCATTCTTACTGCTGCTTCAATTCTGTTCAATTTGGTCCTATACAGGTTGACTCAGCATTGCGCTATACTGACCTGTAGGGAAGACAAAAACGTGTCTCGCCTTTCTCAACCTCTTCTTTGAACTGCTGCACACAGTCCAGGAAAGCCACCATTGCATGGTCAAACTTGTTGTCCCAGAAAAACCGCAACCCCCCAGAACAGTATAACGGCAGCTCCTGCCCAAGAAGAGAAAACTGGCTATGGGTCTGGCACCAAGACAAGCTTCTAGAGATTGTTCCCAATCCTATCAATCTCTCAAGTCATGTTCTGTCTGTATCCCACTGGAATTTGAACAACTACAATAACCTTGGGCAAATAACAATGCACCTAGAACTGTTTCACCATCAATGAAAATGTACCATAGGTTGAGCATCCTGAATCCAAAAATCCAAAATGCTACAAAACCTTTCCAGGAAGAGTAGATGGGAAAAGAAAAATAAATAAATAGACCAGGTGCGGTGGCTCACACCTGTAATCCCAGCACTTTGGGAAGCCAAGGCAGGTGGATCACCTGAGGTTGGAAGTTTGAGACCAGCCTGACCAACATGGAGAAACCCTGTCTCTACTAAAAATACCTAATTAGCCGGGCGTGGTGGTGCATGCCTGTAATCCCAGCTACTCAGGAGACTGAGGCAGGTGAATCGCTTGAACCCAGGAGGCGGAGGTTGCAGTGAGCCGAGATCATGCCATTGCACTTCAGCCTGGGCAACAAAAGCAAAACTCCATCTCAAAAATAAAAACAAAAACAAACAAAAAAACCACAAAAAGAAAAGAAAAATAAATAAAAATAGGTTGGGCGCGGTGGCTCACACCTGTTAATCCCAGCACTTTGGGAGGCTGAGGCGGGCAGATCACGAGGTCAGGAGATCGAGAGCATCCAGGGTGAAACCCCGTCTCTACTAAAAATACAAAAAATTAGCCAGGCATTGTGATGGGTGCCTGTAATCCCAGCTACTCAGGAGGAGAGGAGGCTGAGGCAGGAGAACAGCATGAACCCAGGAGGCAGAGCTTGCAGTGAGCCAAGATCACGCCACTGCACTCTAGCCTGCGTGACACAGCGAGATTCTGTCTCAAATAAATAAATAAATAAAAATAATAAAAAATGCTACAAAACCTGAAACTTTTTGACCATTGATATGATGCCACAAGTGGAAAATTTCATACCTGACACCTTTGTTTTCTGATGATTCAATGTATACAAGCTTTGTTTCATGCACAAATTTATTTAAAATATTGTATGAAATTACCTTCAGACTACATGTATCAGGTATACATAAAACATAGAGGCCTGGCGTGGTGGCTCATGCCTGTAATCCTAGAACTTTGGGAGGCCAAGGCGGGTACATCACCTGAGGTCAGGAGCTCGAGACCAGCCTAGTCCAACATGGTGAAACCCCGCCTCTACTAAAATACAAAAATCAGCTGGGTGTGGTGGTGGGCGCCTATAATCCCAGCTACTCGGGAGGCTGAGGCAGGAGGGTAGCTTGAACTTGGAGGGCAGTGAGCCAAAATCATGCCACTGCACTCCAGCCTGGGCAACAGAGCAAGACTCCGTCTCAAAAAAAGAAACATAAATGAATTTTGTGTTTAGACTTGGGTCCCATTCCCAAGATATCTTAGTATCTATATGCAAATATCCCAAAATCTGAATAAAAATCCAAAATCTAAAACACTTCTGGTGATACCCAAGCTATAAACATCTATGTCATGGTGATTCTTTTCCTATCCTAGTGCACATATCCTCCTCTGACCTGCCCATATCCCTTCTCAACAGACTGTCAAAACCTAATTTTTGTCTACAAGCCCCCCAAAACTAAACCTGAACTAGACAAGATATTGAATACACTGGCTCTTCATGATATCTAGGTCTAAAAAATAAATTGAATGCCAATATCAAAGCAAACTGTCCATTTTGTTAAGAGATATAAGAAGTCTGTATTTCAGTGAAAATGGAGCTTCACAGAGTACCTTAGATTTGTCTGTCAGAGACTCCAGATATGAATGGTTTCCGTAAGGAACAAGTCGATATCTAAAACAGAGATACAAACAGAGATGGATACAGGACTCCTCCTAAAGTGATTATTGGGAAGTTATAACCCAATGATTTCACTCTTCATTCTAGCCAAGGGCTTCTTTTATTATGCTCAACTGCCTCTCCCACCTCCCCACTGGATCCATGTTTAAAAGATTTTGTTTAATAAACAAACTACATTTATTATATAATTGCCTGGGGGCCTTCCATGAACAAATGTTACGTTGTGGTTTAAATTTAAGAAACAAAAACTGGGCCGGGCATGGTGGCTCACGCCTGTAATCCCAGCACTTTGGGAGGCCGAGGCGGGAGGATCACGAGGTCAGGAGATCGAGACCATCCTGGCGAACACAGTGAAACCCCGTCTCTACTGAAAATACAAAAAAATTAGCCGGGCGTGGTGGCGGGCGCCTGTAGTCCCAGCTTCTAGGGAGGCTGAGGCAGGTGAATGGCGTTAACCCGGGAGGCAGTGGAGCTTGCAGTGAGTGGATATTGAGCCACTGAGCCAGACTCCGTCTCCAAAAAAAGAAACAAAAACTGAAAATATCCTGAGGAACGCTAAGGCTCTGGGGACTGTAGGCTGGGAACTACGCTATGGTCATGCACTCAGTGACTGTGATCAGCAGAGAGAGCCCTGTGATGAGGGGAAAACCAGACGCTGACGGCTCTCCAGCCATAGAAAACTCCCAGACTGTGGGCAGCAAGGGCTCCTGACATGGTGGAGAGCAGTACCAGGTTACAGATACAAATTATATCAAAGACGCACCACTCCCCAAGAAAGGGCTACACTTCCTACCTCTGAAATTTCAGACCCATCTTATTGGCCAGAGCATGGAGCAGCAACACAGTCTGGCCCCAAGCAGCATTAATCTCATTCCATTCTACGGGAAC
>NW_012122154.1:481541-482058 GCF_000951035.1 Colobus angolensis palliatus | reverse complement strand
AAAAAAAAAAAAAAAAATTTCCCCTCAAAAAAGAGAAACCAGGTAATAATAGCAGCTAACATTTATTGAATGCTATTTGCCCAGCATATGCCTAAGTGTTTCTGTGGTTTGTCATATTTGAACTTTATAAATTTCTTTATGAGGCAGTTTAACATTTTACAGACAAATCAGAAACCAAGGCTTGGAGAAATGAAGTAACGTGCAAAAAGTCGTTCAGCTAGTAAATGACAGCCAGGATTTAAACTCAAGCAGGCTGACTCCAGGCCCATAAGCTTATCTAAGCTGCCTATTCAGCCTTCTCTTTCACTGTCTGACTTAATCTGAATTCTTCTGACTTTGCGGGGTTTTGGGGTTTTTTATTTTTTTAATTATAGAGACAGGGTCTTACTGTGTTGCCCAGGCTGGTCTTGAACTCCTGCTCAAGTGATCCACCTGCCTCAGCCTCCCATAGTGCTGGGAGTACAGGTGTGAACCACCACTCCTGGCTTATTGATTGATTGATTGATTGATTGATTGA
>NW_012122154.1:474022-481491 GCF_000951035.1 Colobus angolensis palliatus | reverse complement strand
GGTTTACGCCATTCTCCTGCCTCAGCCTCCCGAGTAGCTGGGACTACAGGCACCCGCCACCTCACCCGGCTAGTTTTTTTTTATATTTTTTAGTAGAGACTAGGTTTCAACGTGTTAGCCAGGATGGTCTCGATCTCCTGACCTCGTGATCCGCCCGTCTCGGCCTCCCAAAGTGCTGGTATGGCTTTAGTCTTGATTGATAACCACAAGACTTGATAAACCACAGAGACTTTAAAAATGGGTATTATCAAAGCAGTGGAGGTATTAATGACCTCTACTAAACCTGACATCAGCACTCTCCCAGTGACTGGCAGCAGCAGGTAAATAAACACTCCAGCTCCCTTGCTACTTGAGAGGAAATCTCAGGTGTGTATTCAACACTATCTCACAGGATGTTGCTCCACAGATGCTCCACAGGATCACTGATATTATCACAACTTAAAATGACATGTTCTCTGACACTGACAATTCTTTCTGTCCAAGGTAATCATACAATTCGCTGTCCTAACCAGGATGCTTTGGAGAATGGAGAGGAGCGGATATTAACAACTAGCTAGAACAGATGCAAATCAATGCTCTGGCACGACCTGGACACACAGATCATCCCATCTCCAACCGACAATAATTTATAATTCTGCTTCAAGTAAAGAGCCCTTTCCAACATTTTTAAATGGCTCATTCAGTAACCCTGTGACCTCAGGTCTGTACCTCCAATAGTGCACAACAGCCTGATCATGCAGAATGTCTGTCTCCTTACCCAGAGACCCCAAAAGTCTGGGGGCTCTAGAAGCGCCAAGTAGCCTGCAGAAACCAAGCCTGCATTCCTGTGTTTTCATATCATATCTCCCATTTGGAATGTTTACTACATGAGGAAGATAGGGGAGAGGGTACTTCTATTACCTCTCCTGAGTTAGTCTCTTCCTCCTGGGTCTCTCCTGGTTTCGCCTGGGCTGTGGTAAGTAATGGAGCTAAGGGCAAGGAAAATATTGGGTCAGATACAGTCTTATTAAAGCAGGAGGGCATCTGAAAGTATGGGAAAAGAGTCTGAAGTATTCTTATCACCACCCTCACCTCCAATTTTTCTTAAAGTACCATTTACACCAAAAAGAATCTGTGGTCCTCCTCACCCCCATTAAATCAGATTAAGAAAATGTTCACTTTTTTAAGGCATAATGGTGTCATGATTATTATTATTATTTTGAGATGGAGTCTCGCTCTGTCGCCAGGCTGGAGTGTAGTGGCGCAATCTCGGCTCACTGCAATCTCTGCCTCCCGGGTTTGAGTGATTCCCCTGCCTCAGTCTCCTGAGTAGCTGGGATTACAGGCGCGCACCACCACACCCAGCTAATTTTTTGTATTTTAGTAGAGACAAGGTTTCACCATGTTGGCCAGGTTTTGATCTCCTGACCTCATGATCCACCCGTCTCGGCTATCCAAAGTGCTGGGATTACAGGCTAAGCCACTGTGCCCGGCCAGGATCATTTATTTTTAAGAATCCTTACCTGTCAAAAATACAGAAATATTTACAGTATTTATGTTTGGGATTTGCTTCAAAACAATTCAGGGTGGGAAGGAATGGATGGGGTTGTGGACAAAGCGCGATGAAATATGTGTTGATAATTGTTGCAACTAGATGATGGGTATACAGGGGTTCATGATATACTCTGAAATTTTCCATCACAAAAGTAAACATCTGTTTCCCCCAGAATAGCAAGGAGGGAACATAAGGAAACTTTTTGGGAAGATGAAACATTGCTAAATTGCAGTGATCCAGATTACATGAGTGTATCCATTTGTCAAAAATGCATAGCTAAGATTCATATATTTCAAGGCACGACAATTTACCTTTCTAAAAAGGTGTGAAAAACATAATAATTGAGCGGGGCATGGGAGGTGAGTGGAGGTGTAGATAACATAAGAATGTGAGAATATGGCTGATTGTTGAAGCTGGGTGATGAATACAAAGCAGGCTATGCTATTCTCTTGACTATATAGGTCTGAAATTTTCCATAATAAAAAGTCAAAAACTGTTATTAAAAGAGTTAATTTCGGCCAGGCGCGGTGGCTCACGCCTGTAATCCCAGCACTTTGGGAGGCTGAGGCAGGCAGATCACAAGGTCAAGAGATCGAGACCATCCTGGCCAACACAGTGAAACCCTGTCTCTACTAAAAATACAAAAATTAGCTGGGCGTGGTGATGTGCACCTGTAGTCCCAGCTTCTAGGGAGGCTGAGGCAGGTGAATGGCGTTAACCCGGGAGGCAGTGGAGCTTGCAGTGAGTGGATATTGAGCCACTGAGCCAGACTCCGTCTCCAAAAAAAGAAACAAAAACTGAAAATATCCTGAGGAACGCTAAGGCTCTGGGGACTGTAGGCTGGGAACTACGCTATGGTCATGCACTCAGTGACTGTGATCAGCAGAGAGAGCCCTGTGATGAGGGGAAAACCAGACGCTGACGGCTCTCCAGCCATAGAAAACTCCCAGACTGTGGGCAGCAAGGGCTCCTGACATGGTGGAGAGCAGTACCAGGTTACAGATACAAATTATATCAAAGACGCACCACTCCCCAAGAAAGGGCTACACTTCCTACCTCTGAAATTTCAGACCCATCTTATTGGCCAGAGCATGGAGCAGCAACACAGTCTGGCCCCAAGCAGCATTAATCTCATTCCATTCTACGGGAACACTGGGCAGGCGACCCAGCCTGAAGTTATTGATTGTGCCAAACTGTCCACTGTGCCTACAGAGGAAGGCAGAAAGATTGGGGGAAACACAAGGATTACTTAAAACTTTTGAGATTTCCCACTCTCACCCCAAACCTAGCTTCAATCTATCTTCAAGTCCATATATGCAAGCTGTACTTGGCACTTTAAATACATGTCCAAAACTTGAGTCATCATCTTTTTCCTTGTTGCTCAGATGCCAAAGCAGAAACCTGGGTGATATCCCTGAATGCTCCCTCAGCTCCTTCCCCACAAAACTGCCAACCTCTCCTGATTCTACCTGCTAAATCTCTTAGATCTGTCCACTTCTCTCCAAATTCAATGTTACTACTCTTTTCCTTTAGATTCCTACTGACAAGTATCCTTTCCAATGATTCCACCCCTTTACCCCAAGTCATTCCCCATGGTGCAGGTAAAACCATCGTTCACAAATACAAGTGTAATTATGTCACTTCCCTAGCCAAAATGCTTCAGTGTCTTCTCTGCCTTTTGGATCAAGTCCAGACCTCTTAACGAGGCCTACGAGATCCTTCAGGAACTGGTAACTCCAATTTCATATCCGGTCAGTCTCCCCTTTACACTCAATCTTCAGTCACAATAAGCTCCTTTCTGTTCTCTGAATTCACCACTCCCTCTTTCCCATTGCTTTGCACATGATGTTCTCTCTGCTAGGAACAACGCCCTCTCTGTAGACTTCTACTTTACCTCTCAGTTTAAACATAAGTCTCCTATGGGGAAACTCCATGTGGCCTCCCCAAACTGGATCAAGTGCCCTTATGTGTTCCCACAGCACTCTGGGTTTACCATCATCACACTGCATTACAACTGCTTGTTATTTATCCATCCCTTCCACCAGACGATATGCAACTAGAAGGCTGACTGCACACTGTTTTGCTGTTGCCCTCTTAGCACTCAGCACAGTGCCTATTGCAGAGTAGATGCTCAACAGTTATTAAATTGATGAAACATCAAACACCCTGGGGATAAGAAATCAGCACCAGGCAGCTTACCAGGTTTTTAAGTGGCTGAAGGGCTCAGGCCTTTTCCTTTCTTTAGAAGGGTGGATGCCACCAAGCTCTAGCATTCCAATCCCTACTGTGCCTATCCCATCACTACGAATGAAAGAAACCTAGCTGGGTGAAGATAAACTACAGTCCCTCTTTTGTGGGAAGTGGGCACCCAGGCTTAGTGGTCAACAGCTAAGGTCCAGGTATGTGCGGTGCTCCTCATCCCCCAGCTCTCATTACCAGATGTGGAAGGTTGCATTAAAGACATTGGTTTTCTTCAGCTTATCCAGCTGAATCTGTGCATAACGCATCTGGTTTTCCACACTCTTCAGCTCATCATCCAGCTCTAGCTGTTGCCGTTTAAATTCACTGTATTCTCTCTGATACCTGTGAGCAGCCAAGGGGGACATTGAAGGCTGTTAGTTTGCGGGCTAAAGTTTCTCTCTCACCACACTATGAATGATTCTTTAGTGATCATAGTTACATCTAGCTCTAGCATCTTTTATATTTGGCATAGATCCCATTCTGACGAACATGTACGTCCTAGCTGTTTTGCCTCGAAGGAACAGAAATGTTCCTTCTGTCCATATGCAAAAAGGTGGAGGAAAAAAGAATTCTCACAAACCAGGGCAAAAAATCTCTTTATTTCTGATCTTTTTCAGAAGTGAGGTGAATGGGTTAGGAGTGGCTTCTTGGGGCTGGGTATGGTGGCTCACACCTATAATCCCAGCCCTGTGGGAGGCCAAGACGGGTGGATTACTTGAGGTCAGGAGTTCGAGAGCAGCCTGGCCAACGTGGTGAAAGCCCGTCTGTACTAAAAATACAAAAATTGGCCAGTCATGGTGGCACACGCCTGTAGTCCCAGCTACTTGGGAGGCTAAGGTGGAAGAATTGCTTTAACCCAGGAGGCGGAGGTTGCAGAGAGCTGAGATCACACCACTGCACTCCAGCCTAGGCAACAGAGTGAGACTCTGTCCAAAAAAAAAAAAAAAAAAAAGTGGCTTTTTCCCGCTAGGCATGGTGGCTCATGCCTGTAATCCCAGCACTTTGGGAGGCTGAGGCAGGTGGATCACTTGAGCTCAAGAGTTCAAGACCAGCCTGGGCAACATGGGGAAACCCTGTCTCTATAAAAAATAAAAAAATTAACCAGGTATGGTGTTGTATGCCTGTAGTTCCAGCTTCTTGGGAGGCTGAGGTGGGAGGATTGCTTGAGTGCAGGAAGTCGAGGCTGCAGTCAGTCATGACTGCACCACAGCACTCCAGCCTGGATGACAGAGTAAGGCTCTGTTTCCAAAAACAAAACAAAACAAAACAAAACAAACAAAACAGTGGTTTCTTCCGTGAACTGGCCATAATTTGCCTTCTAAAGTTTCACTTCTATACACTTACTGTCCTTTAAACAGTTACTATACCCCACTTCCAGTGAAACTTGTTATACTACTGTGTGAAAAAAATGGACTTTTCTCTGTCCTTCATTTTCACAACTTTAGTTAGTATGGACATTGTGTCTCCTCCACTAGACAGAAGGTTCTCTCAGGTCAAGGATATCCATAATGTTTTTATTTTTTGAGACAGGGTCTCAACTCTGTTGCCCAAGCTGGAGTGCAGTGGTGTGATCAAAGAACACTGTAACCTCGAACTCCTGGGCTCAAGTTATTCTTCACTCCAGCCTCCTGAGTAGTTGCTAGGACTACAGGTTTACCACAGCAGCCTAGTTTTTTTTTTAATTTTTGTTTCTGTAGACATGGGGTCTCACTATGTTGACCCAGACGGTCTTAAATCCTGGCCTTAAGTGATCCTCCTGCCTTGGCTTCCCAAAGTGCTGGAATTACAGATGTGAGCCACCACACCTGGCCCCTGTGAAATTTTTAAGCTTGGAGGGAAAAACGTAGACTAATTAGCTCATCTTTTCAGACAAGGATGGCTAGAAAGTGGCTGATTCATCCAAATGAGCCCATTCCCTACAGGACAGAGCCAAGACTGGAGCTCTGGTTTCTGCACTCTCTCTTTAACCAATGTCCTTTTCTCATTAATCATGCCGACTCTTCATAGGTAACTCTCCCAGCAAACCTCTAGAAACAGGGCGTGGAAGCAATATGCAGGATCTGGGGCAGGCATGCTGCTGAATGACAGCTGACTAGAGTTTACAAACTAATTAGACACATTCAGCTGGAAGTCATTTCCTCTCTTGGAGCCTTGAGTGTGAGAAGATAGAACAGAGTGAGCACTCACTGAGCTTCCTCCTGATCCAGTCTCTCAGCCTCAGCCTGGACCTTCTCGAGATTTTCTGCCACTATCTTGCGGTTCTTTTCCACGTCTTCCAGCTCCCGGATCAGCCTCTCCTCCTCTAGTGCTAGCTCCTTTAGCTCCATCTGTAGCTGTTCACTGTCATCCTCATTCATTTGCTCTAAGATCTCCAAACAGCGTCTGCCAAAGACACAGGAAGACTATACTTACTAGAGCTCCATTTGCCTGAGTGGAGTAGGGCTCTTGGGTAAGCACCAAGTAGTCCCAGAGCAGTAACAGCTCTGAGCCCTGGCTCTGGAGACACTCACTTGTAGTTCTGACACTCATTTTCAGTGACGTTGAGCTGAGTGTCCAGCTGGTCTAAAAGAGTATCTGTGCATTCCTCACAGAGTGGGTGATCCACATCTGTCTGGCCCGACATGATGTCAAAAAGGTCTCCAGTGACCTGGAAGTGTGGGAGAGTCAGGGTAGAGCCTCCCCCATGCTTCCTGCTCAATTACCCACTCTCCCAGCCAGGCCTACTGTTTGCCACTGGAATGGGGCCGACTTGCCTTCAGTCTTCGGCTGAGGTTCTCCATGGTGCCGCCATCAGATGCCTCCCCAATCAGAGTGAAGCTGTTGGCACTTTCTGTGGACATCATCCTGCAGACAGCCCCCCGCCCATGGGCCACATGAGGGAACAGAGAGGCTTCCTCCACCTACTGCAATGCCAGTGGCAGAGACTCTCAAGCACCAGCTGAGGGGCCTCAGGGCACATACCCACTCCTAGCCCAACTGACCTCCCAAGGGTACCTCTCTCCCAAAGGAAGGCCATGCTGGTCTTCCACAGAGACACTCAGCACGAAGGTTGGCCTTGATGGACTAAGGAGGGAAAGGGAGCATAAAAAATTGATATGTCTACAGTGGAAAAGGATGGAGAACCAGGAAAGGCCATTTAAAAAAACATTACACCCCTTGCCAGCAACCTCTTTACCTGCAGCAATGAGAGCTAAGGACCCAAACATCTAACAACATTTGCTATTTTGAAACTTCTCAAGAGCCCATCTCTTGGTGATTAGTCAATCACTCCCTCAATTTTTTTCAATACTTCATCATTAAAGCTACTACCCTTTCCCACTGTGTGAATGGCTACAGGAAAACATCCATACTGGAAGGTGACGGGCCAGGTATAGGGGAATACATCTTTTCTGAAAGGGTCAAAAGGCTAGGTGATGATGCATCTCCATCACCTGGCTCCAGGTCTCGATTCCTGGATTTAATTAAAATTCTACTAGTCTTTGGCAAGGAATGGGGGCTGAGAAGTAGTAGGCACCTGGCTGGGGGGATGAATCTGCGAGAGACACCATCCTGGCGAGGAGTTTCAATAAATGGCTCCTGGGAAAGAAATAAGAGGGCATTAGAATTCTGGCAGCTTAGAGGTAGAGAGTTCATCTCCCAAACACCCTCAGAATTATATGGCTTTAGTCTTTTTTTTTTTTTGAGACGGAGTCTC
>NW_012122154.1:467467-471362 GCF_000951035.1 Colobus angolensis palliatus | reverse complement strand
TTTACTAGAGACAAGATCTCACTATGTTGCCCAGGCTGGTCTTGAACTCCTGAACTCAAGCAATCCTCCTGCCTCGGCCTCCCAAAGTGCTGGGACTACAGGCACACACAACCACACCCAGCATATATATATATATATACACACATATATTTTTACTAGAGACAAGATCTCTGCTAGGTTGCTCAGGCTGGTCTTAGAACTCCTGAGCTCAAGCAATCCTCCCACCTCAACCTCCCAAAGCACTGAAATTACAGGCATGAGCCATTATGTCCAGCAAATTCTTCAGACTTTAAGACTGTACTCCATTTACCAGCTGTTGGACCTTAGGTGAGTCACTTAATCTCACTGTGCCTCAATTCTTCATCTGAAAAATGATGTAATGATGGTGTACCCCGTAGGGGTTGTTACAGGGACTAAACGAAGTAACATCTGTAATGCACTTGGTATTACTATATAGTAAGTCCTCAACAAATACCATTTATTATTATATATACATGTTCCTTCTCTCTGAAATAGCAGGAGCAGAAAATAAGGATCTTTCTTTTGCGACGGAAAGCTCTTTTTTTGAGACGGAGCCTCGCTCTGTTGCCCAGGCTGGAGTGCAGTGGTGCGATCTCAGCTCACTGCAACCTCCACTTCCCGGGTTCAAGCGATTCTCCTGCCTCAACATCCCGAGTAGCTGGGACTACAGGCGCGTGCCACCACGCCCGGCTAATTTTTGTATTTTTAGGACAGACGGGGTTTCGCCATGTTGGCCAGGCTGGTCTCGAACTCCAGACCTCAAGTGATCTGCCCACCTCGGTCTCCCAAAATGCTGGGATTACAGGCGTGAGCCATCGCTCCTGGTCGGTCGGAAAGCTCTCAGAAGCCCACGGTGTCAGAATGCTTTATGTTCCCGAGGAGAAAACAGGGAGCCAGAGAGATGAAGTGACTTTCCTAGGTTCACACGATGAGTTTGTGGCAGACTACACAGCCACCATAAGAATTATATCACCAAAGCTGCCCACCTTCCACATTCTTGACTGACCACCCTCTTTCCAAGGGTCTCGCTGACCTGTGAGTTCCTGGATGGTGACACGGTCCAGGATCTTGAAACTCGTGTCCAGTTTCAGGGGCTGGCTGCAGCGCTGGCACACGAAGCTCACCTGCATGGTGCTGTTGTTGGACGTCTTAGACCCTTCCATCCCTGCGGCGGCGGAAAAGAGGCAACATTATGGAGAAGCGACGCCCTTGAACCTCCGGCCCGGGGTTACCACACGCCTTGGTGACGACGGTAAAGGGAGGGAACTCCCAGTGTGCGCCGTTCCCTCTAGGAATGGTATGATACGGGGCGGACCTGCTTCCGGGGCAGTCTGAGCAAAGGTAGTTTAGAACCCAGGGTCAGGGAAGGGACTCCAATAAGAGCCGTAAGGGTTCCCAAACTCCCTTCTAAGGTCCCACCTCAGCCCCGATGCTCTTCACCTCGGGAGCCTGGAGCCCGTCACCCAAGTCCGGTCTACCGCGGGGGCACTGTGGCCTCGGGTCGGTCCCAGAGCGAGGCCTCCAGAACTGCCATCGCTCTGTCTTCAGCGACTTCCCGGTCCACCGGCGGAAAACTTCCGCCCGAGACCGGACGTGACGCCACGACGGCAGCAGGCGCTCCTGGTCTACAGGCTCACGGACCCGGCAGCGGCCCCCAGAGGCCGGGCGGGGAAAAGCAGCGGGCTTCAGCGGACGACCAAGGTTACCACGGGAAGCGTAAGCGCCAATTACGCAGAGAATGGGGAGGCTCCGCTATTCTCTAAATTCAGGGAGCTGCGGGCGCGATGGCTCGCGCCTGTAATCCCAGCTCTTTGGGAGGCGGGGGGGTTGGGGGGGGTCACGTGAGGTCACGAGTTCGAGACCAACCTGGCCAACACAGTGAAACCCCCATCTCTACTAAAAATACAAAAATTCCCCGGGCGTGATGGTCCGCGCCTATAATCCCAGCTACTTGGGAGGCTGAGGCAGGAGAATCGCTTGCACCTTGGAGGTAGAGGTTGCGGTGAGCCGAGATTGGCCCACTGCACTACAGCCTGGGCCACAGGGCAAGGCTCCATCTCAAAACAACAACAACAAAAGGCTGGGCACGGTGGCTCACGCCTGTAATTCCAGTACTTTGGGAGGCCAAGGTGGGTGGATCACAAGGTCAGGAGTTCGAGACCAGCCTGGCCAATATGGTGAAATCCCGTCTCTACTAAAAATACAAAAATTAGCCGAGCATGGTGGCGTGCTCCTGTAATCCCAGCTACTCAGGAGGCTGAGGTAGGAGAATCGCTTGACCCCCGGAGGCGGAGGTTGTAGTGAGTCAAGATCACGCCACTGCACTCCAGCCTGGGTGACGGAAGGAGACTCCATCTCAAAAAAAAACCACACACACACACAAAAAAAAAACAAAAATAAAACCACAAAAAAAGAAAGTGTTATTCAAATAAAGGCTTGAAGAAGGTGAGGAAGGAATTCTTGCCTACATCTGAAGGAAGAGCATTCTAGGCCAAGGGAACAGCAAGAGCACAGAGGGTGCCTGTTCAGGGATTAGCAGAGACTGGTGTGGCTAGAAGATGGGCAAGGAAAAGAGATACAGAAAATGGGGTGAGGGAGGTAAGGGGGTGAGGGAGGTAAGGGTGTTGAGCTGTCTACCACCTAGGCTCTTACAGGGAGTGTAAAGCTCTGGCTTTCACTTTGAATGAGATGAGATGGCTGGGTCTTGAGCAGAGGGACTTACTTCATTTTTAAAAACAACTTTATGGGGTATAATTTACATACCATAAGACTCACACTTTTTAAATGTACAGTTCAATAATTTTTAGTACATTTACAGAGTTGCACAACTATCACCATAATCCAATTTTAGAACATTTCCTGTCTCCCCTTGCAACGCCCCCAGTGTGGTCTCCCAAAGTGCTGAGATTACAGGTGTGAGCCAATGTGCCTGGCCAAAAGTTTTTCATTTCAGTAAAGTCCAGGGCTTATGCTTTTGGTGTAAAAGAAACCACTGCTTAACCCAAAATTGTATGTAGTATTGTCTATTTTATTTTTATTTTGAGACAGTGTCTTACTTTGTTACCCAGGCTGGAGTGAAGCGGAACAAACAAACATGGCTCACTGCAGATTTGACTTCCTGGCTCAAGCAATCCTCTTGCTTCAACCTCTGGCATAGCAGGGACCACAGGTGATCGCTACCACGCCCAGCTAATTTTTAAATTTTTAAATTTTTTGTAGAGATGGGGTCTCACACTGCACTCTGGCCTGGGCGACAGAGTGAGACTCCATCTCAGAAAAAAAAAAGGAGATGGGATCTCACTTTGTTGCCCAGGTTTCTGCTTTTTAAATTTAACATTTTTTTATGTTGCTACACAGTTATTATCATGGCTACTACACAGTAGTTATCATGGCTACATTACACTACACTAAATGTACTACCTTAGTGTATTTTTTTTTACTGCTGGAAATTCTGTTTCCCCTCTGAGTGAATACAATAATGCTGCAATGAAGAGCTGACTACTTACTTATGACAGAGACTCATAACTGGGATTACAGAATTAAGACTGTGTCGGCTATTTAATGTCTCTTCCTTAACATTGGGAATCATTTTCCAAAGTGCTTGTACATAATTATATTCTGCCTCCAGTAATGTATCAGAAAGCCTGTTTTCATATTGCCTTGGCCAGTATTGGGTATCATATATTTGGGGAACAAAAGCAAAAAATGGCACTTCCTTGTTATTTTAATTAGCATCATTCATTGGTGATAAGGCTGAACTTTTTGCTGTGTATTTGCTTATTGTAGTTACTTTTTTTTTTTTTTTTTTTTTTTTTGAGATGGAGTCTCGCTCTGTAGCCCAGGCTGGAGGGCAGTGGCCGGATCTCAGCTCACT
>NW_012122154.1:457493-467254 GCF_000951035.1 Colobus angolensis palliatus | reverse complement strand
GTTAGTCAGCTTTTTTTTTTTTAAAGAGACACCATCTCACTCTGTCACCCAGGCTGGAGTGCAGTGGTGCAATCTCAGCTCACTGGAACCTCTGCTTCCTGGGCTCAAGCAGTAGTTACTTTTTTATGAATTATGTTTGCATTCTTTGATTATTTAGATATTGGATTCTTAGTATTTTTCTCAGTATTTGTAGCAATTTTTCATGAAGTGCTTTAATTAACGTATTTTCCCGATGTTCAGAAAGTTTTAAATTTTCAAGTCAAATCTGCTTATTTTTCTTGATGACTTATATTGCTTAGAAAGTTATTCCCACTTCCAGAAGTGTCTTTCTTTTCTTTTAAATGTATGTGGTCTTCTTATAGTTGGTATTGGATGTGATATGTGGAACTAGATTGATTTTTCTCCTGGTTTTGTGACTAGGGATAGTGTTTACAATCCTTCTTCTTCTTGGCTTTTTCAGCATGAAAGCCCCTTTAGGAGAAGTGACTGAAATCATCCCCAGAGAATTCTCCCCTAGTCCTGGTGTGGCTGCTTCATCATCCTGCGTTTCTTCCTGCTTGGCTGTCCCTAACACCATCTCAGAAAAGCATAGAGAAGTAACAGGCTTCTAGAGAGGTAGGGCATATAGTGTCACAACTGAAGATTTGGAAGTTGAGACCACCTGGTTCTTTACCATCCACTAGCCATGTGACCTTGTGCAATTCATTCAACTGTTCTGTGCTTTGTTTTCTTATCTACAAAATGAGAATAATAGTATACAATAGTAAATATCATAAAGGGTAATGTGATAAATGACCTGATACAAGTGGAACAGAGGGCAATGACTGTTCCGTAGTGAATGCTCTGTGTGCCGTCCCACTTGGGAAGTATATGTAGTCAGTGTATGTAGTGCTTGAGGGATTAGTGAATAATCCACAACATATCCTCAGTCATCGATTCAACAGATGTTTATTGAGGATCTATTATGTGCCAGTCCCTACTCTAGGTCTGAGAGGATATACTGGTGAATTGCTCTGATAGTTTATATTCTAGAGGAGAGAATTTGACAATAAACATGTAACTAAGTTAATAAGATAATTTCAAATAATGGCACATGCTATGGGTTGAGTGGTGGCCCCCAGAAGATGTTGAAGTCCTAACATCTGGGACTAACACATGGGAATGTGACCTTTTTTGGAAATAGGATTGTCGCAGATGAGGTCATTAACGTTAGCCCTAGACCAGTATGACTGTGTCCTTATAAATAGGGGCAATCTGGACACAGAGACAGACACGTACTGTGTCTGAAGGAAGATGATGTAAAGAGACACAGGGTGACCTCTAAGCCAAGGAAGACCTGAGGCTGCCAGAAGCTAGGAAAGAGGTCTGGAACGGATTCTTCTCTGGCTCCCTTAGAAGGAACATGGTCCCGCTGATACCTTAATTTTGGACTTCTAGCATCCAGAACTCTGAGACAATATATTTTTCTGGTTCTAAGCCATCCACTTTGTGGTACTTTGCTGCAGCAGCCCTGGAAAGCTAATACAGTAGGTAAAAGGGTGATGTGATAGAGAGTAAGTGGGGGCAGGGTGGGAGGAGCTACTTCAACTGGGGGATTCAGGAAGGCCTGTGTTATCTGGAAACCACTGAGGGTGATAAGTAGGGAAGAGACATGACTGGGTGACTTAAAAAGAAACTATTTACTGGGGGATAGAATATATAGGGGAAAGAACATAAATTATATGTGTATTTTCAATGAATTTTTGCAAAATGAACACGTCAATGTAACTAACACCCAACTCCCTCTCCCATGCCTCCTTCTAGTTGATGCCCACCCTAAGGGCAAACAATATCATCAATTCTGACACCCTAGATTGAGTTTTGACTGTTTTTTGAATTTCATGTAAATGGAATCATACATGATATACTCTTTTGTTTCTGTTTTCTTTTGCTTATCATGAGATTCACCCACCTTGTGTAGTTTTAGTTCATACATTCTCAATACTTTGTAGTATTCCATTGTGTGACTACATTAAAACATAGATATCTCTCTTGCTGTTAAGAGGAATCCGGGTAGTTTCCAGTTGGGTCTATTGTGAATAGTGTCACTATGAACATTCTTGTTCATGTCTTTTGGTGAATATATTTATGCATTTCTCTTGGGCGGGTCCCTAGAATTGAGGTTTCTGGGATCTCTCTCTCTCTCTCCCTCTCTTCCCTAAGTATAGATATTCAGCTTGAGTAGATGCTACCATGTCTGTGGTTGATATATTAAAAAATTATTTTGAGCTGGCCTAGTGTGCACCTGTAATCCCAGCTCCTCAGGAGGCTGAGGTGGGAGGATCCCTTGAGCCCAGGAGTTCAAGACCACCTTGGGCAACATAGCAAGATCCTGTCTCAGTCAATCAATCAATCAATGATAAATTTTGGTGCTGAGTGAAGAATAGAATGTGACAGTTGGTGGAGGGTGGCAAGAGTGGAAACGGAGAGACCAGATAGGAGCCTATTGTAATAGTACTAGCAAAGGATTACAGTGGCTTTGGCCAGGGTAACAAGAGATGGAGGAAAGCACACTCATACAGGATGCATTATACAGGGAAAGCTGACAGGACGTGCTGATGGATTGACTGTGGAGACATGAGGGAAAGAGAGGAATCAAGATTGACTGTTAGGTTTTTGGTTTGAACAACTGGGTGAACAGTTATGTCAATTACTGAGATGGAGAAGAATAGGGAAATAACAGGTGTGTGGGAGAATCAAGAATTCTGGTTTGGCCATGTTAAGTTTGATATGCTCATTAGGTTTCCAAGTAGAAACATCAAATAGATGGTTGGAACTCAGTGAAGATGTCAGATGGGAGATACGAACCTGGGGCCCTCAAATCAGCATACAGATGATTTTTTTGTTTTTTTGAGATGGAGTTTCGCTCTTGTTGCCCAGGCTGGAGTGCAATGGTGCGATCTTGGCTTACCACAACCTCTACCTTCCAGGATCAAGTGATTCTCCTGCCTCAGCCTCCTGAGTAGCTGGGATTACAAGGCATGTGCCATCGTGCTGGCTAATTTTGTATTTTCAGTAGAAACGGGGTTTCTCCATGTTCAGGCTAGTCTCGAACTCCCGACCTCAGGTGATCTGCCTGCCACGGCCTCCCAAAGTGCTGGGATTACAGGCATTAGGCACTGTGCCCGGCCGCATACAGATGATACTTAAAGCTATGAACATGCATCGATCCTCTTAGGGAGAAAGTGTAAGTAGAGAATAAACGACATAAGTCTCCTGAAGCATGCCACCATTAAGAAGCGAAGCAGAGGAGGAAGAGCCAGCAAAGGAAATGGGGAATCACTGTTGAGGCTGGAGAAAGATCAGAACAGGTTGCTGTGTGTATTTTAAGAAGGGCAGTGGCTAAGATGTTGAGTACTACTGAGAGGTTCAAATAAGATGAGAGGTGACCACTGGTGCTGTCAACATGGAAGTCACTGGTAACCTAACAAAAATTATATCATTGAGAAAGTGGGGTTGAGAAGTCTGATTAGAGTGGACTGGAGTAAATGGGGCATGAGGAAGTAGAGTAAGAGACAATAAATAATTCAAGAAGTCTTGCCAGGAAGGAGAGCACAGAAAGGGAGTAATAGCTACAGAGGAACCTGGATTCGGGGGGGAGTTCTCTCAAGATAGGGGATATTGGTCATGTCTGGAAATGACCCAGCAGAGGATAAATGTGATGTAGGAAAATGAGGAGCTAATCATGGGCACAGACATTGAGAAAGTGAAAGGGGATGGAATCCAAGGAACAAAAGGAAGAGATGGGAACAGGTATGTTTCCTTCAACGAAAGAGGAAAGGCAGAAAGTATTTTGCAGATTGGCAGATTTGGTGGTGAGATGATGAGGAAGTTCTCATTTGCTTCTGTTTTCTCAATAAAGAATGAGCCCAGACCCTAAGTTGGAGGTGGGAGAGAAGGAATACTGGAGGTTCAGGGAGATGAGAAAGTATGACAGTCATTGGGAGAGGGGAGAGCAAACTCGTCAGGAGCATGTAGTAGGACCTCAGGCAGTGTTGTGCACTCATTTGAGATTTCGGGACATGAATTTAAAATTAGACCAGTCATCAGTGATCACATGTGACTTGTAAGCACCCAGAAATGAATAGTTATTGTTAAATGTAGTGGTACCCTCCAGTTGTTCACTGAATAAACAAATGAATGAATAGAGTATTATACAAAACACTTGGATGGGGAGGAGGAAGGGAAATAAAGAGAATGTGTATCTGTCTTATAACCTACTTGAAGGAGACAAAACATAATTATTTGAGAACAAAGCATATTTTAACAGACACAAACATATTAAGTTTTCCAGTTAATGTTATAAATTCTGAAAGAAATACAGAATAGTGGCATACTTAAAATAGGATGGAGTTAATGTGGGAAATAATTCCTGAAGTTTCAAATCGGATCTCAAAAGTTCCCGGGGAAATGTGTTAACAGAAAACAGAGGTAAAAGGGGGAAAACTGTTAGATGTTTATGAGCAAGATGGATAGTATGGGCTATGTTATATGTGGCCTTCTATAAGCTGAAAAGGACTTTGAGCTTGAAAGCAGGAATGAAAATAATTACTGTAATTTAAGGACTAACCTCTTCATGCTAAGCATTAACAGATCAGTTACTTATCTGACAGGGGCTACTATTTATTTTGTATCTAAGCACTGTGCTAATTGTTTTACATATATTATTTCTTTTTTTTTTTTTTTGAGACGGAGTCTCGCTCTGTCGCCCAGGCTGGAGTGCAGTGGCGCGATCTAGGCTCACTGCAAGCTCCGCTTCCCGGGTTTACGCCATTCTCCTGCCTCAGCCTCCCAAGTAGCTGGGACTACAGGCGCCCGCCACCTCGCCCGGCTAGTTTTTTGTATTTTTTTAGTAGAGATGGGGTTTCACCGTGTTCGCCAGGATGGTCTCGATCTCCTGACCTTGTGATCCGCCCATCTCGGCCTCCCTAAGTGCTGGGATTACAGGCTTGAGCCACCGCGCCCGGCCTACATATATTATTTCTAATAGTCACAACACTACAATATTACATACTATTATTTATTACTAATTATTAAAATTCCATTTTACAGATGAGGGAATTGACTCAGCATTTCAATAATTTGCCCAAGATTCCAATTAGTAAGGAGCTGAGGTGGGATTTGAGGCACAGGTCTCTGATTCCAAAGGCCATAGTCAGTCTTCTGTGCTTTACTCCATTTAATTGTGTATTCCCCTCATTCTCCTAGCACTTAGTAGAGAGGCCAGTCTAGGATAAATGTTCAACAGCAAGAGCGACCCCAAAATATAAATCTGATGACCTCTTTTCGTACTTAATCTAGATTGTTTACTAACAACCCTCCTCACCCCCAGCTCACCAGTCTTTTTCTTCAAGACAGTCTCTTTCCTTCCCTAGAGCATTTGCCTGAGCTGCACTTATACCTCTCAAGGCTCTTCTCACTCTTTCCATGCTAACCCCTTTATGTCCTTTAGATCACAGCTTGTCACTTGTTCAGAGGCCTTCCTTGGCCATGCGATCTAAAATAGATCTCTGGTATTTTCTATGTCATCCACTTGTTTCCTAATATTTATCAAATTTTGCAGTTACTTTGTCAGTTTACTTTCTGGTGTTTTTCCAATATTATGCACCATGGGACCAGCGACCTTGAATCTTGTTTGCCTATGATTTCCCAGAGCTGTGCTGTTCAATACAGAAGCCAGCAGCCACATGTGGCTACTGAGCACTGTACTGCAAATGTGTTGTTTTCTTATTGAGATGTGCAGTTAAGTGTAAAATAGGCACTGGATTTTGAAGACTTGGTATGAGAAAAGAATGCATAAGATCTCGATTTTTTAATGTTGATTATATGTTGAAGGACTTGGATAAATTGGGTTGAATATATGACTAAAATTTTCACTTGTTTCTTTTACTTTTTAATTGTGGCTACTAGAAGATTTCAACCTACATATGTAACTCACATATTTCTAGAATCTGAGACAGTGCCCTGGCCCATTTTATTGAATGAAATATCCAGTGTCGAGAGAGAGATCGAATGAATGGGTGCATGAAGAGGTATAGTCTCAAGCTTCCATTAGGCAAATAGATACAGCACTGCCATAGAAGTAGGAGATCTGGGTCCTGGCTCAGAATGTACTGGAAACGCCTTGGACAAGTCTTGCCCTACTCTGGGCATCAATTTGCCCATTAGGTAGTTGATCTTTGAGGTCCGGAAGCTTACGACAGTCAGTTGGCAGGGAAATGTACCAGGAAAGCTTGGTACAACCGCACTTGTCTTTTTCGCTCTAGCCTAAACACTTGAGCCTCGGCAAACGGGCAGAGGCAGCGGGAATCAGGGACTACACCCCCGAACCCAGCACCCGGGTCCCGGACTTCCCCGAGCCTACGTCACTGGGGCGCGACAGCGCTGTCCCCGGGACTGCAGCGACTGAGGTCCCTTCGGTGAAGGCGAGTTCCGGGCCAACAGAGAGGGCCGCACCGTTTCCGAGTCTTTCGGAGGCTCAGTTCTCAGCGCACCATTCCCCACAGCTCTCCTTTTTACTTCACCCCTACCCAACACTTTACCCCGGCAGTGTGAACCCTGCTGGGAGCGTGCAAACCCGAGTCTCATCGCGGCTGCGCAGCGCACGTGCACAGCCTTGCAGGAGTCTCGGCGATTGGCTGTGACGCAGTTTCCGGCGTGAGCGGCGAAAGCCGGGAGGGCAAGCGAGAGAGCGACCAGGCAGCAGGCTGCCGGCGGGCGGGCGGACGGCACGGAGGGAGCGAGCAAGCGAGCAGTGAGTGAGCCAGCGAGGGCGGCCGGGTCCCGAGGTCAGCCGAGATTTCTCAGGTCCCTCCGGCCCCCTCCCTGGAGTCCACAGCGCCTCCGGTGTCCAGCGGATCGGACACGGCCCGGCCCGGCCATGGCCTCGTTGCTGAAGGTGGATCAGGAAGTGAAGCTCAAGGTAGCGGCACCGGTCCGGCCTTTTTGCCCCTCGCTTTGATCCCCCAGCAGTCTGACCGGCTTTCTACTCCCCATGGCGTCTTTGTCTCCCTGGGGATACCAGCTCTGAGCTTCCGCTCGACTCAGCCCAGCCCCCAACTCCTGGGGTCGGCTTCGCGGGAGAGGAAAATATAGGATGGCTTTCTGTACCGCGTCTGATGATGGAGAGTCCCGGGGACACCTCCGCGGACACGTGTTGGACTCAGGGCTTTAGGCCAGTGACAGCTGGCAATCCCCCAGCCCAACAACGTCCCTGGACACTGCCCCTGGACACTGCCCCTGCCCTTGGTGGCTGGCCTGCCTGGTATCATAGGCCAGGTCTGGGTGGGGGGTTGGCGCGTTTGTGAGCTCACATCTTTCCTAACTACCTGTCTTTTGTCTGCTTATCAAATTCAGACAGCTTCAGACACAGGAGGGAGGGAGGGGAGAGGAGAGAGGAGACAGGCAGGTGCTGCCCTCAAAGCCCTGCTTCTCCTGAGATGGAAAAATGGATCCTCAAAAAAATAAAGTATTTGCAGTCTGGGGGCCTCTCATCTTCTTATTACAGTTACAAGGTGAGGGAAAGATAGTTGGATTTGGGATTCTCCATCCTGCTCTTACTTCTGTCCCCAGGTACTGAATTGCTCTCTTTGTTAATTTTAGGTTGATTCTTTCAGGGAACGCATCACAAGTGAGGTGAGTGAAATAAATAGAAAAATGAGTGTTGGTTGAGAGTTTCCCAAAGAGAAGATATCTGGAGAGAGAGAGAGACCTTCCCACAGATATTAATTCAGCTGTATTTTCCCTCCTCCTTAGGCAGAAGACTTGGTGGCAAATTTTTTCCCAAAGAAGTTATTAGAACTTGATAGTTTTCTGAAGGTGAGAGACCCTTTTCTTTCCTCAAATTCCCCTATTTTTTTGGCCCTGGTATTACTGTCAACTGGAACAAATTGTGTGTTGTTCTTCTTTTTATTTTTTTAAACTGTAAAAGCGCTTTCATTTCTTGCTCTTCAATCAAATACTTCTTTGTTCAGCCTGAAAAGATTAATGTTTTGGGGTGGGTGTCTTTCAGGAACCAATCTTAAACATCCATGACCTAACTCAGATCCACTCTGACATGAATCTCCCAGTCCCTGACCCCATTCTTCTCACCAATAGCCATGATGGACTGGATGGTGTAAGTGTCCTATATTTATCTTTGTGTTATTGAGCAGTAGGTCCTCTGTCCTCTGTTTCCTTGTCAGTTTTAAGATGTACAGAGGCAACAGTGGGATTTGGATCTGGGAACTAGGACTGTTACAGACATGATGACTCTAGTATAGTTGTTTTATTTCTTATTTATTTATTTATTTTTGAGAAAGGGCGTCACTTTTTTTTGCCCAAGCTGGAGTGTAGTGGCGTGAGCACTGCTCACCGCAGCCTGGACCTCCCAAACTCAAGTGACCCTCCCTCCTCAGCCCGCCAAGTAGCTGATACTACAGGAGTGTGCCACCATGCCCAGCTGATGTTTGTATTTTTTGTAGAGACAGGGTTTCACCATGTTACCCAGGCTGGTCTCAAACCACTGAGCTCAAGTAATCCACCTGCCTCAGCCTCCCAAAATGCTGGGATTACAGGCGTGAGTCACCGCACGAGGCCTCCGGTATATTCCTTTTAGACCCTGAGTTTCATTTACGATGTGAAGTGAGTGTACCAATGCTACTCTCAGTGTTAGAGTGAGTTTCAAATAAAAGAGAACTAGCTTCGGCCAGGCGCGGTGGCTCACACCTGTAATCCCAGCACTTTGGGAGACCGAGGTGGTTGGATCACGAAGTCAGGAGATGGAGACCATCCTTGCTAACACAGTGAGACCCCATCTCTACTAAAAATACAAAAAATTAGCTGGGCGTGGTTGTGGGCGCCTGTAGTCCCAGCTACTCGGGAGGCTGAGGCAGGAGAATGGCATGAACCCAGGAGGTGGAGCTTATAGTGAGCCAAGATAACGACACTGCACTCCAGCCTGGGCAACAGAGCAAGACTCTGTCTCAAAAAAAAAAGAGAACTAGCTTCATCAGGTTATCTGGTTTTTCCCGTGGCTCTGAACAAGACTTTACTTACCTTTGTTTCCATGTCTTGATAAGTGTTATGGGATATGAAGTTATTGCTGTGTAACTGCAATCGCTGTTTTGCTGTGCATCTTTAACAGCTACTCCTTATCAGTCATGTGTCCGCATGCTACTATACACTGATGATACTGAATTGTTGTCTGTAGTACCTCCTCATTGACAGAACTTGGACGTCTGGAAGGCAGGAACTCCTTTTTTTTTTTTTTTTTGCGACAGTCTCACTCTGTTTCCTAGGCTGGGGTGCAGTGGCGTGATCTCAGCTTCCTGCAGCCTGCCCCTCCCGGGTTCAAGTGATTCTCCCACCTCAGCCTCCATGTAGCTGAGATTACAGGTGCGCGCCACCAAGCCCAGCCAATTTTTTTATTTTTAGTGGAGACAGGGTTTCACCGTGTTGTCCAGATTGGTCTCGAACTCCTGACCTCAGGTGATCCACCCGCCTCAGCCTCCCAAAGTGCTGGGATTACAGGCGTGAGCCACCGTACTCGTTCAGCAGGAACTATCTTAATCTCTGTATTCCCAGCACCTAGCGTTGATCCTGGTCCATAGCAATTGCTGAATGCATGTTTGTTGACTGAATAATGTGTTCCTTTGTGGAACCAGCAGATTTGTACGTATTCCCTTAATTATCTTGCCTACTTTGATAGGTTCTTCTTTCCTATTCCTTGTAATACTTAATGT
>NW_012122154.1:453997-455928 GCF_000951035.1 Colobus angolensis palliatus | reverse complement strand
TTTTTTTTTTCCCGAGATGGGGTCTTGCTCAGTCACCCAAGTTGGAGTGCAGTGGCGCGATCTCAGCTCACTGCAACCTCTGCCTCCTGGATTCAAGTGATTCTCCTGCCTCAGCTTCCTGAGTAGCTGGGATTACAGGTGTCTGCTAACACACCCAGCTTCTTGTTGTATTTTTAGTAGAGATGGGGTTTCACCATTTTGGCCATGGTTAGCCAGGCTGGTCTCGAACTCCTGACCTCAGGTGATCCACCTGCTTCGGGCTCCCAAATTGCTGGGATTACCAGTGTGAGCCACTGTGCCTGGCCGGACTAGGTATTTTGGCTTTTGTGTTCCTGGCATCTGGCCCCAGCCGTCTGAATTGTGTACTTAATGGCTTCAGACTTCAGGCAAAGGTCCTCATATATGTTTTGACCTCCAGGTCAAAATGTGGGTACAGCTCCTGATTCCCAGGATAGAAGATGGAAACAACTTTGGGGTGTCCATTCAGGTAATGTACTTAAATTACAAACTGGGAAGAGTGGTTTGGGAGATACTCTCATCTCCTCTGCATTATCTTTTTTTCCTTTCTCCTTGGGGCTGCTGTGGATGTCATGGAAGTGGCTTTTGATGCACCTGTTGTTTGTTTGTTTTAGGAGGAAACAGTTGCAGAGCTAAGAACTGTTGAGAGTGAAGCTGCATCTTATCTGGACCAGATTTCTAGGTAGGGCTGCTTGGGCTTGGCCGAGGCATTGGGGACTGATGAGGTGGTGGGCACCATCAAGGGTCTCCTGCAGCTTCCACCTCTTCTCTCTCCTTTCAGATATTATATTACAAGAGCCAAATTGGTTTCTAAAATAGCTAAATATCCCCATGTGGTAAGTAAGCGGTTTGTGGCCTGAGGGTAGAGGTGGCAGGATGGTGAACAGTGACTGTTACTGGGAAGGAGCTATCTGGGAACAGTTGGGCCTTGGGGACTAGCTTTTTCCTCTACCCTCCTTGCAGGAGGACTATCGCCGCACCGTGACAGAGATTGATGAGAAAGAATATATCAGCCTTCGGCTCATCATATCAGAGCTGAGGAATCAATATGTGAGTAACCTCAGTCCTTGTCCATAGTTGCTGTGGCTTCACTTAGTTCTGTTGAGAGTATTCTTGAAATTCTCTGAAGGGCTGAGATGAGGGTCTGAGGTAAAATTAGTAGACCAAATTCTGTTCATCATCTGAGTGTTCAGAACCATGAAGTCATCTAGCAGGGTGTCTCTCTCCTTTCTACCTGAGAGGAGGGGTGTGCAGTACAGTACGGTTAAGATATAGGTGTTAGGCCGGGCGCGTTGGCTCAAGCCTGTAATCCCAGCACTTTGGGAGGCCGAGACGGGCGGATCACGAGGTCAGGAGATCGAGACCATCCTGGCTAACACGGTGAAACCCCGTCTCTACTAAAAAATACAAAAAACTAGCTGGGCGAGGTGGCGGGCGCCTGTAGTCCCAGCTACTCGGGAGGCTGAGGCTGGAGAATGGCGTAAACCCGGGAGGCGGAGCTTGCAGTGAGCTGAGATCTGGCCACTGTACTCCAGCCTGGGCAACAGAGCCAGACTCCGTCTCAAAAAAAAAAAAAAAAAAAAAAAGATGTAGGTGTTAGAGTCAGACAGACTTAGGTTTGCAACCAGGCTCTACCTGTATTGTGTGATCTCGAGCAAATTGTTCAAGCTCAGACTTCAATTTCTTCTTTAAAATGGGACTGGGCTGGGTGCAGTCGCTCATGCTTGTAATCCCACCACTTCGGGAGACCAAGCCAGGTGGATCACCTGAGGTCAGGAGTTTGAGACCAGCCTGACCAACATGGTGAAACCACATCTCTACTAAAAATACAAAATTAGCTGGGTGTGGTGGCGCATGACTGTAATCCCAGCTACTTGGGAGGCTGAGGCAGGAGAATCACTTGAACCCGGGAA
>NW_012122154.1:433900-452842 GCF_000951035.1 Colobus angolensis palliatus | reverse complement strand
AGGAGGCGAAGCTTGAAGTGAACCGAGATTGTGCCACTGCACTCCAGCCTGGGCGACAGAGCAAGACTCTGTCTCAAAAAAAAAAAAAAAAAAAATTATAGTAAGTCTTCACCTAATGTTGTCCATAGATTTTTATAAACTGACTTTAAAAATGATGTATATCAAAACCAAGTTTTTTTCGTTAACATTGTAACAAAATGACGTTATTTAAATCCAGGTTATTTGAGGACCTTCTGTACTTGATTTGCTCACCTGCTTAAAGTCGCAGTTACTAAGAACCTATTGATGACATTAAGGGCTTACCGTATGCAGATGATTGCTTGGGAATTTGTAGAGGGGTCTATTACTTTCTTGGTGAGGTAAGGGTTGTACAGATATGTGATTTCCCTGATACCTCTTCTCCCAGGTCACTCTACATGACATGATCCTGAAAAATATCGAGAAGATCAAACGGCCCCGGAGCAGCAATGCAGAGACTCTGTACTGAGGCCAGGGCCAGGGCCAGGGGACTCTGTGAGTCTGGCTCAAGACCGACATTGCCTTGGTTTGTTACATGACTATCGTGATGGGGAAACTGGCTGGAAATAGTAATCACACCTCTCTGTTTTTAGTTAGAGTCTAATGAAACTCTCATCTAGTTCTGTGATGTGTTTACCTCTTTTTTCAGGCCTCAGGAACTCTTCTATTTCCTTCCCTAATACCCCACACCCAACCTGTCATAATTTCTGGAGAACTCCAGGTTTGTGTGTGCAGGATGTTGGCACAAAAATACTTGTGTTTTCACTCTCCTCCTCTCTCCCTCCTGTGTCTTGCGCTTTATGTTTTCTTCTTTTGATAATTAGTTGGTTAAAAGCTGAAGGGAACCAGAAGGAAAGTGCTAGGTGTTTTTTGGAACTAGGGTGGCGGGGGGATGAACTTCTCTTCCTCACGTGAGGTTACTGTTTCTTTCCTCTGTGGGTCATTGGATCCTTCCACAGTTGCCCTGGTGATGACTTCGGGCTTTGCATGTGTGTACATCCCACCTTGAATCTTGATCATGACAAGAAACACCTTAGGCCTTCAGGCAATTCCCAAGCTCCTTCAGATGTTTTTATAATGAGCATTTTCACATGCACATGTGTGTATGTACGTATACACCCATACAGACATGCACACACACACTCCTACTCCATTAGCTAACATACCCTCCCTCTCCACGATCCCTGTCATGTACCTTTCAGGAGGTGATGGTTGTCTTAGTTGTCCTCTACCCAAACAAACGTCCTGGGTCCGTCCTCCCTCCTGATACTGTAGCCTCTTGGTACCCAGGGTGAGTTGGTGGAGAACAGAGAGATGAGAAGCAGAGGGCTTGGGGAAGGCCTCTCTGACTCAGCCCTTTTTGGCATTATTGCAAAAGCTTGACTCCTGGTTGCCTTTTCCCAGCCAGTTGTCAGTTGGGGTGAAGATGTCTGCAAGTGTGAGGTCTGGACGCTGCTGCTCATGTTGGGCTTTCCTTTTGGGAAATATTTCTCTTATTTATAGTGTCGGGCTTCTGGGGAAAGCAATCATTGGTGTGTATGTGTATGGTGCACGCACACACATACATATACACGTTTGTGTATGTGGAAATGTGCTGGGCAAGTCAAAACTATAGAAGAGTTGCCTCCTGTCTCTCGAATCTTCCAGAGATATCACTTAACTGTTAATAGCTTTTGTGTTAATCCCCATCAGCCCCCAGCTCTTTTATTCTACCACGGCTGGAGCGTTGATACCTGCAGTCAGCCTGCCAGTGACTCTTAGTGTCTGTTTCCGACTTCTTATTCCTGTCTCTGTCTTCCAACCCCCAATAATATTTCCACCTGGGATGCATCATTTGTACTCCCGATATTCTGTAGAGAAGGAGTCAGGATGCTGTCTTCCCACGAATAGTACTCAGTAACAAACCAACTGCATTTTAGTTGGGCAGTGCTCCCACCCACCCTCCAGATCCCTTCCAGCTAAAACCCTTCCCCTTCCCTCCATGTGTTTCTCAGTTCCCCGTTTTGTTTGTTGGATTGTTCCACTGCCCCTCCTCCTCACCCTACCACCCTTGGATCGTAATGTAAAATTCTTTTACCATGTCAAGAAATTATTAAAAATACAGGTACTTTGACCTCTTTCTAAAGCCGCAGACCCTGGTGCAATGCTCTGGTGGCTAGGGGCGTACTCATGCTTGCATGTGTGCACACTCGGACACCCACCTCCATGGACACCTAGCCACCCTGTTGTGTGTCCTTATGCCAGTTGAGCTGAATCTTTTCCCCAGTATAGTGGAAAGACTGAGGCTTCTGCCTAGTGAGCTAGGGTGGGTGCTTTATTTGTGTTCAGTCTGAATTATGGGAAAGTTAGCTCTTCCCAGACCTAAGCTGCCTTCTTTCCCTACTTTCAGAAGATCCTAGTTCCTTCTTTCTGGGTGATACCCGTGAGCTGCCAGTAGAGGCTGCTATTGCTCCATGTGTAAGGAATGACCTGGTTCAAGGCATGTCCTACCCAATCATTTTCTTTACGTTATCCTAATTCTCCCTGAATAATGTCTCAGTTTCTTGAGAAGACTCATAGTTTTGGTTTTCAGATTACTTGGAGGGCTGCCTAGGAATCTATCTCCCTCTGAAATAAAAGTTTCCTCAACTTGCACCTTGCAGGTAGCCTTCTGATTTCCAATGATCCCCTCGTTGCCTCTGTGAAGAGTTTAAGGTCTTGAACAATGGAGAAGCAGCTGCTCTGTTCTGTTTCAGAGATGACTACCAAAAGCTAGCAGTTTGTGAGTGCCTCCCCTGTGCCAGGCTGTTAAGTACCTAATGTGCATGATCACATTTAATCTTTAGGAATCTGTAGGGTAGTTGTATCTGTTTGTTACAGATGAGGACACTGAGACTCAGGATAAGTTTTTCCGCTAAGTTTACACAGCTGAGGGAACTGGGATTGGTGGACAAACCTGATTACTAAGCCCAGGTTCTCAGCCACTCCACTGGATGGAAAAGGCCTGACTACAAATCAAGGGCTTGGCATTAGGCAACAGGCAGAATTCAGTGCTTACTGCTGAACATGGCAGTGCATCCTGGAGTTGTTGGGATGCAGTTCCTGCCAGGAGGTAGGAAAATGGACAGCTCAGTGCTTGCATGCAGGCTGCAGAACTTAATTGGGCATCTGAGGTTTGTGCTCTTCCTGAGACCCATTCCGGGTGGAAACTGGAGGTTAGCATCGTTAACCCAGATTCCCTTTCATCTGGTCTAAATGGTGGAAATCAGTAGTTAGTACTGACTGCTACCAGTGGGAGTTCAGGGGCAAGGAAGAGGCTATGCATGTGGAAGCAGTGCCTTGGGCCAAACCACAGGACAGAAAATTGGAACAGAATTACATAAATCAAGGTCAGAAATTTCCTGCCCAACCCATGGGGTGGAGTTTTCTCCATTCCTATCCATCCTAGTGAATATAAACCCCAACTTGATGTCAGTAACTGGAAGGAGCGGCTGTTAGAACTCTGATTTCAGCTCTCAGCATCCACTATGCATCTCAAGATAGTCCTGGCGTTCCTGGCACTGTCCCTCATTACCATCTTTGCCCTGGCCTATGTTTTGCTGACCAGCCCAGGTGGTTCCAGCCAGCCTCCCCACTGCCCCTCTGTATCCCATAGAGCCCAGCCCTGGCCACACCCTGGCCAGAGCCAGCTGTTTGCAGACCTGAGCCGAGAGGAGCTGACAGCTGTGGTGCGCTTTCTGACCCAGCGGCTGGGGCCCGGGCTAGTGGATGCGGCCCAGGCTCAGCCCTCGGACAACTGCATCTTCTCAGTGGAGCTGCAGCTGCCCCCCAAGGCTGCAGCCCTGGCCCACCTGGACAGGGGGAGCCCCCCACCTGCCCGAGAGGCACTGGCCATCGTCCTCTTTGGTGGACAACCCCAGCCCAATGTGAGTGAGCTGCTGGTGGGGCCACTGCCTCACCCTTCCTACATGCGGGACGTGACTGTGGAGCGTCACGGCGGGCCCCTGCCCTATCACCGTCGCCCGCTGCTGAGAGCTGAGTTTACGCAGATGTGGAGGCATCTGAAAGAGGTGGAGCTACCCAAGGCACCCATCTTCCTGGCTTCCACCTTCAACTACAATGGCTCTACCTTGGCAGCTGTGCATGCCACCCCTCGGGGCTTGCGCTCGGGGGACCGAGCTACCTGGATGGCCCTCCACCATAACATCTCAGGTGTTGGTCTTTTCCTTCACCCCGTGGGGCTGGAGCTACTACTGGACCACAGGGCCCTGGACCCTGCCCACTGGACTGTCCAGCGGGTCTTCTACCTTGGGCACTACTATGCAGACTTGGGCCAGTTGGAACGGGAGTTTAAGTCTGGCCGGTTGGAAGTGGTTAGAGTTCCTCTACCTCCACCAAATGGAGCTTCATCCCTGAGGTCTCGGAACTCTCCAGGTCCTCTTCCCCCTCTTCAGTTCTCACCCCAGGGTTCCCAGTACAGTGTGCAGGGAAACCTGGTGGTATCCTCCCTCTGGTCATTTACCTTTGGCCATGGGGTGTTCAGCGGCCTGAGGATTTTTGATGTTCGGTTCCAGGGTGAGCGAGTAGCCTATGAAGTCAGTGTCCAGGAGTGCATGTCTATCTATGGTGCCGATTCACCCAAGACGATGCTGACTCGCTATTTGGATAGCAGCTTTGGACTTGGCCGTAACAGCCGAGGCTTGGTGCGGGGAGTGGACTGCCCCTATCAAGCCACGATGGTGGACATCCATATATTAGTGGGCAAAGGGGCAGTCCAGCTGCTTCCGGGGGCTGTGTGTATATTTGAGGAAGCCCAGGGACTGCCCCTCCGAAGGCACCACAATTACCTTGAAAATCATTTCTATGGTGGTTTGGCCAGCTCAGCCCTTGTGGTCAGGTCTGTGTCATCTGTGGGCAACTATGACTACATTTGGGACTTTGTGTTGTACCCAAACGGGGCACTTGAAGGGCGGGTCCATGCCACGGGTTATATCAACACAGCTTTCCTGAAAGGGGGAGAGGAGGGCCTCCTCTTTGGGAACCGTGTGGGGGAACGAGTGCTGGGAACGGTGCACACACATGCCTTCCACTTCAAGCTGGACCTGGATGTGGCAGGTGAGTGCTGAGGGATGAGGGCTTGGGGGTGGGGTCAGGTGGGGTGGAGGGAAGGGAAGGGAATCTCCCAGGTCAAGCTGAGATAAGTGGCAAGAGCGGGGTGTTCCAGCACCACAGCTCTAGTGGCAACAGGACAGGGACTGAGCATATTCAGTACAGTCAGTCTGGTACTGGGCTACTGGGGTACTGGGCTACTGGGTATCTGGCAAAAGGTGAAAAGGGTTCCCCCGCCTAGCCTCTCTGACTTACTGTGATTGTGAAACCAGTTTAAATGTAATGGCTGGGCATGATTGCCTTAGCCTCAAGTGACACTGGGTGGATGAACTGGCCCAATGGGGCTGGAGTTGGAACACTGCTTCTTCGTAATTCTGAGGGTCAGTGAGGGTGGGGAGGGCAGGGTCCTGAGCCGAGGTCAGAAGCAGTCTGTCCAGAGTCTTCAGGATGGGGGTGGACCTGGGGCTTGGGAAGGGGAGGGTACCAAAGCTGGGGTTGCTACCCATGATAGGGCCACTCCTTGTCAGGGGGGCCATCCCATTCCTGTCATCACTGTTGACTCATGGCAGGCACACAGTCAGCTTGCTGCAAGTATGGAAAGAATTCTCAAGCACAAAGGGCTCAAAGCACACAGAGGACTTGCTGTTCCTGACAGACTTTGTCAAGGACAGAAAGGAACTTATAGACTCACAGACTTTTAGATCCACAAAGAAAATTAGAAACTCACCAGACCCTCTCCATTTTAAGGGAAACTAGAGAGGGTGGCGGGAGATGGGACAGGAAATGACTGCCCAGGTATAATGCAACATAAACTAGTATTTCTTGTGAAATGTTTTCTTACCTCAAGTCTAAAGACATGGCACTTGCATGCCTGCATGTGTCTGTGTGCATGCCCCCTTGCACTTGTGTTCGCAGTGGCGTGGAGGGTAGGGAGGACTAATAGCATGATTGAAATGATCGTTTTTTAACTAGATAGACACACTTTGATTTTGACTTGTCTTCTGATTGGAAGTCTTTTTCAGCATCTTTGGCATTAAAGAGCCTTGTTTTGGGAAGTAACATTTATTGGACTCCTAGCATGTGCAGGATGGGCTGCTGCTTTGGGCCAGAGAGGCTGTGTCAGGCACCAGCGCACAGGATGGCTGCAGAGGCACCAGCTTCAGCACAGTCACTCCTGTGCCAGGTGCCTTCATATAGGTCTTGTTGAAAGGAACTAACAGTCCAGACCTGCAGAAAGTGTATGACCAAGTGCTGAGTTAGGCAATGCAGGTTATGGATGCTGTAGAATTCCAAGGAGCTCCCAGACAAAGGTATGAATGTGCTCGCTTCTGAAAAAGACTGACAGTACTTCCCACCTTGCTGAGATCGAAAGTGAAGCCTCAGAGCTGGGAGGAGTATGCAGGGGACCATGGGAAGGGATTGGGTTTTCTTTTTTTGAGGCAGAGTCTCACTCTCACCCAGTATGGAGTGCAGTAGTGCAATCACAGGTTACTGCAGCCCCGACCTCCTGGTCTCAAGCAATCCTTCCTCAGCCTCCTGAGTAGCTGGGATGACAGGCACACACTGCCACACCCAGCTTTTTTTTTTTTTTTTTTTTTTGAGACAGTCTCACTCTGTTGCCCAGGCTGGAGTGCAGTGGTGCGATCTCAGCTCACTGCAACCTCCACCCACCAGGTTCAAACGATTCTTGTGTCTCAGTTCAAGCGATTCTTGTGTCTTGGCCTCCAGAGTAGCGGGGATTACACGTGCACACCACCACACCTGGCTTTTTTTTTTTTTTCTTTATAAGTAGAGATGGGGATTCACCATGTTGGCCAGGCTCGTCTTGAACTCGTTTCAAGTGAGCCACTCGCCTCGGCCTCCCAAAGTGTTGTGAACTACCATGCCTGGTGGGTTTTTTGTTTTGTTTTGTTTAAGTTTTTTTAATTTTTTTTTTATTTTTTAAAGAGGCAGTGTTTCATTCTGTTACCCTAGCTGGTCTCCAGCACCTGGGCTCAAGGGATCTGTACCACCCTGCCACCAGCCTCCCAAGTTGCAAGCTGCCACACCTGGCTCCGGAGTCAGTTTTTCAACTTGCTTCTCCACGACAAGTATCATTACCCCTTTCATAGTTAAACAAATGTCATCAGTCAGCTGCCTGTGCTTTTCTGTTTATTGGGCACAGCCATAGAACAGCTTTAATTATGCCCAGTGTAGGGATTCAGAAAGTGAATCAGAAGCAAATTGGTCCAGGGACTGTTTGGTAGTCCAGTGCTAATAGAACTTTCTGCAGTGGTAGAAATGTTCTGTGTATGGCAACTGGGCACTTTAAACGTAGCTAGTGTGACTGAGGAACTGATTTTTTTTGTTGTTTTTTTTTGAGACAGAGTTTTGCTTTGTTGCCCAGGCTGAAGTGCAGTGGTGTGACCTCAGCTCACTGCAACCACAACCTCCTGGGCTCAAGCAGCCCTCCTGCCCCCGCTTCCCAAGTAGCTGGGATCACAGGCATATGCCACCATGCCTGGCTGATTTTTTTATTGTTTGTAGAGTCAGGGTTTCACCACGTTGCACAGGCTGGTCTCAAACTCCTGGGCTCACGTGATCCACCCGCCTCAGCCTCCCAAAGTGCTGGGATTGCAACTGTGAGCCACCTCAGCTGGCCCTGAGTTTTAATTTTCATAGCCACATGTGTAGTAGTTACCTACTGGACAAGGCAAGTTGGAAGAACACAGGAGCTTGCGCTTGCCCAGACCTCCTGGCTCCTAGCACAGTGTGCTCTGATGCTCTCTCTGCCTTTTGTCACGCCAGTGCAGTGGACATCGTGTGGAAGACAGGAACCTGGCCCAGAGACCTTACCTGGTGTGGAACTCATCTCCCTTCCCTCCCCCTGGCAGGGCTGAAAAACTGGGTGGTAGCTGAAGACGTGGTGTTTAAACCTGTGGCCGCCCCCTGGAACCCGGAGCACTGGCTACAGCGCCCACAGCTGACTCGGCAGGTCCTGGGAAAGGAGGACCTGACAGCTTTTTCCTTGGGAAGCCCCTTACCCCGTTACCTCTACCTGGCTAGCAACCAGACTAATGCCTGGGGTCACCAGCGCGGGTACCGAATCCAGATCCACAGCCCCCTTGGCATACACATACCCCTGGAGAGTGACATGGAGAGGGCCCTCAGCTGGGGGAGGTGAGGAGGGCCCTGGCCTGGGTGGAAGGAAAGGACTGCCCCTCCCCTACCCCAGCCCTTGGAGACGAACTCCCTGCCCATGGCTACCTGTACCTCCCCTCAAACCCAAGTTAGATACACGGTGGGAAATGGTCTCACACAGAATCGGATCTAAGGGACTTCTGGGCCAGGAAAGGCACCTGACATCTTCCAACACCACCTTCTTAATGATTCCTGGTCAGATACCAGCTTGTGGTGACCCAGAGAAAGGAGGAGGAGTCACAGAGCAGTAGCATCTATCACCAGAATGACATCTGGACACCCACAGTTACCTTCGCTGACTTCATCAACAATGAAACCCTCTTAGGAGAGGTTGGTTGCCCTAGGGACATAGGAAAGGGACACCTGTGGGCATGGCGTCTTGGCTGCCCAGCCTCTGGCCAGAGGTTAGAGGGAATGGCTGATTTCCAGTTCACAGATTCAGAGGCCATGGAGTTTTCTGATGACCAACACAGGTCATCCCTCCTGGGGTGAGATTAGCTCTGGGACACCGGCTCCCCCTCTCCCCACATAGCTGCTTACGTAGATTGTGCCATGTGTTGTATGGGCATGAGGCTCTGCAGAGTAGAAGCCAGGCTGAGACTGCAGGTGGGGATTGTGGCTGAATGGTGGTTCTTTGGGTCTTGTTTCCATAGTCCTCCAGCTCCTCCCTCTTCCTGCAGGATCTGGTGGCTTGGGTCACAGCCAGCTTCCTGCACATTCCGCATGCCGAGGACGTCCCCAACACAGTGACTCTGGGGAACAGAGTTGGCTTCTTGCTCCGACCCTATAACTTCTTTGATGAGGACCCCTCCATCTTCTCCCCTGGCAGTGTCTACTTTGAGAAGGGCCAGGATGCTGGGCTCTGCAGCGTCAATCCTGTGGCCTGCCTCCCCGACCTGGCAGCCTGTGTCCCGGACTTACCCCCTTTCTCTTACCAAGGCTTCTAGTCCTGAGGGTGTGGCGGGGGGCATGGTTAGGCACAGGTACCTTTCCCTGTTTCTACTTTCTGTTCCCGGTGTTTTTCACACCTGCTCCCCAGATTCCCAGCCCTTCAATGTTTCACATGAAAACCCCATTTGTCCCTTTGGTTAATTCTTACTTCCTGTTCATCTCTAAAATGTTAAGTTATAAAAATGATTTAAAAATATTCAAACAAAAATACCACAAATCCTACTACTCAGAAATAGGTGGTGTTCACATTACACCAGACATCTTTTTATGCTTGTGCATTCAAAAGGAAGAGTAGATAGAATTTTGTAAAACAGATGTTATATGTAATTTATAATAAAAAGTATTCCAGGAATTTTACTTGAATTTATTCTTTGACCTTTTAAGTAGCTGGAGTCCCCTGGAGCATACTAAGGACTCTAGCCAGGGAAATTAGCAGTGGGGGACAGAGGGCAAGGGAGATAGACCTGGCCAAGGAATGTTGTTTGGAAAGCTGAAGGGGCAGGGGTGGGGGTCTTTGAAAGGAGAACAATAGTTTGAAGTTACAGGAAAACATCTGGCCCTGACTAAGTGCAAGGTTGGGGAAGAAGCTGGGCTGAGGGCAGGAGAGGCTGCTCTGCGCAGATCCTGCTCCTTCCCGATGCTGCATTATCCTGAAATCTTCCTTCCCCTTCCCCCAGCCCCAACTCTCCCCAACTCCAACCCTGACCCAGAAAGTAGTCTGATTTGGAGCCTGGAAGACAAAACCATGTAAGGTCTGTGGAAATCACAGCTGCTCAGACCCGCCTCCAGCCCCAGCCACCCCGCCCCCTTGCCCCAGCCTTCCTGTGTCCTTCCCACCCTTAGTCCCAGGCATCTGACTACCGGGAACCTCAGCCAGAGTCCGGGAGCACCCCCCCCCCACCGTCCAGGAGCCAACAGAGCCCCCGTTGTGCTGGCGTGAGAATACATTGCTCTCCTTTGGTTGAATCCACTGCCCCTCTTCGTGGGAAAATGAACCAGAAGACCATCCTGGTGCTCCTCACTCTGGCTGTCATCACCATCTTTGCCTTGGTTTGTGTCCTGCTGGTGGGCAGGGGTGGAGATGGGGGTGAACCTAGCCAGCTTTCCCATTGCGCCTCCATATCTCCCAGTGCCCAGCCTTGGACACACCCTGGCCAGAGCCAGCTCTTTGCAGACCTGAGCCGAGAGGAGCTGACAGCTGTGATGCACTTTCTGACCCAGCGGCTGGGGCCAGGGCTGGTGGATGCGGCCCAGGCCCGGCCCTCGGACAACTGCGTCTTCTCAGTGGAGCTACAGCTGCCTCCCAAGGCTGCAGCCCTGGCTCACCTGGACAGGGGGAGCCCCCCACCTGCTCGGGAGGCACTGGCCATCATCTTCTTTGGCAGGCAACCCCAGCCCAACGTGAGTGAGCTGCTGGTGGGGCCACTGCCTCACCCTTCCTACATGCGGGACGTGACTGTGGAGCGTCATGGAGGCCCCCTGCCCTATCACCGACGCCCCGTGCTGTTCCAAGAGTACCGGGACATAGACCAGATGATCTTCGACAGAGAGCTGCCCCAGGCTTCTGGGCTTCTCCACCACTGTTGCTTCTATAAGCGCCGGGGACGGAACCTGGTGACAATGACCACGGGTCCCCGTGGTCTGCAATCAGGGGATCGGGCCACCTGGTTTGGCCTCTACTACAACATCTCAGGGGCTGGGTTCTTCCTGCACCCCGTGGGCTTGGAGCTGCTAGTGAACCACAAGGCCCTGGACCCTGCCCGCTGGACCATCCAGAAGGTGTTCTATCAAGGCCGCTACTACGACAGCCTGGCCCAGCTGGAGGCCCAGTTTGAGGCCGGCCTTGTGAACGTGGTGCTGATCCCAGACAATGGCACAGGTGGGTCCTGGTCCCTGAAGTCCCCTGTGCCCCCGGGTCCAGCTCCCCCTCTGCAGTTCCATCCTCAGGGCCCCCGCTTCAGTGTCCAGGGAAGTCGAGTGGCCTCCTCACTGTGGACTTTCTCCTTTGGCCTCGGAGCATTCAGCGGCCCAAGGATCTTTGACGTTCGCTTCCAGGGAGAAAGACTAGTTTATGAGATCAGCCTCCAAGAAGCCTTGGCTGTCTATGGTGGAAATTCCCCAGCAGCAATGATGACCCGCTATGTGGATGGAGGCTTTGGCATGGGCAAGTACACCACGCCCCTGACCCGTGGAGTGGACTGCCCCTACCTGGCCACCTACGTGGACTGGCACTTCGTTTTGGAGTCCCAGGCCCCCAAGACAATACGTGATGCGTTTTGTGTGTTTGAGCAGAATCAGGGCCTCCCCCTGCGGCGACACCACTCAGATCTCTACTCCCACTACTTTGGGGGCCTTGCAGACACGGTGCTGGTCATCAGATCTGTGTCCACCTTGCTCAACTATGACTATGTGTGGGATATGGTCTTCCACCCCAGTGGGGCCATAGAAACCCGATTCTATCTCACGGGCTACATCAGCTCAGCATTCCTCTTTGGTGCTACCAGGAAGTATGGGAACGAAGTTGCAGAGCACACCCTGGGCACGGTCCACACCCACAGTGCCCACTTCAAGGTGGATCTGGATGTAGGAGGTAAAACATTTTGGTGGGGAGAAGGCTTCTGGAAGAAGGGCTGAAAAGTTGTTTCCATTTGCTTTGGGTTTTATGTAGATTGTCCCATAAAGGAAGATGTGGATTTTTGTGCTTCTCCTTTTGCTAGATGGGAGAGAGTTGGCAGCTGAGTTTTATTTGGATCTTAGCTCACTGGCTGGGTGCAAAGCTGCAGCCTTCCTCCACGTGACCTCATCAGAAGATCTTGGGAAATGGCCAAGCTCAGGGAGGAGGCAGGATCTGGGCTAACAGGGTCCCCATTGCCCTCTTCCCTCCCTTGTACTTATATGGGCTCCACTGCTGGGAGCAGCCTTCTGTTTGTCAGCTCATTTCTGTGTCTGGCCTGTGGTGCTGGTGTGCTGGAGGATCTCTTTGCATTCTACCAAGTCCCTGGCGTGTGCAGGTCCGTCATTCCAGGTTGTGCATTTCCTTTGGAGATGGACCCTCCTCCTCCCTGATTTTCCTTCTTTCTCTGGTCACAATTCACAATCCATGTGAGGGTCACATGGAGCCTGTGGAGTATTCTGGATAGATCCTGGAGTCTGGTCACAGAGAGCCAAGGCTACATGATGGCTTGGAGTCTTCATCTTTGTCTTCTCACTGTCCTTCCCCACATTGAGTCAGTCACCAGGTGTTTTTTTTTTTTTTTCTGTTCTGCACCTGCAGTACCTCGCTGGGTCACACTGCCATGCCCTGCAGGTGCCAGCCCTCTCTCTGCTGTTTCCGCTCTTGTTGCTCTCAGATCCAAGAGCCATTCTGCACCCAGAGGGCCTCCCATCCACACCAGCCTGCCTTTTACTCAGCTCTCGCATTCGTCATCACCTGTGGGATCCTGTCCACAGAAGCCCCTCCAAACTCTTTCTTTCACAGTGCAGCTCCAACCTGCCTTGCTGTGCTCTGCACAGCTACACCCAAATACTCCAGGTCCGTGGACACGCACTCCACACGTTACAGTCAGGCATCCTCTTGTTTGCTTATGCTTTGTCTCTGCTTAGAATGTCCTTTCATGTCATCTCTTCTGGTAATATCCTTTAAGGCCAGGCTGAAAAGTTGGCCAGAAGGGCCCCCTTTTCCTGCCTGCAACTGTATTCCTGTGGCCCGGAAGCTGCCTAGGCCATGCTCCTCTCACAGGACAGGCCAGTCAGTGGTTTGCCTGTCTGCATGGAAAGCGAGAGGGTAAGGATGATGTTCATTCATCTCTATCCCCAGGGGTGAGCACAGTCCTCTCTGCTAATGAATGTTGAAAGAATGAATGAGTGAAATGGAATGAAATCCCTGATGAAATATTTTAATTTATAGGTCAACAGCTTTGGCTGAAGGATTGGAGGTATCTTGGGGAGAGGGAAGAAAAGCAGGGGCACACTCAGTTCTGGGCTGCTCTTTGGCCCCCAGTCTGAAACCAGGTGGAGGCAGAGTCCAGAGGGGCCAGGGTGGTTGCATGACAGGCCCTCCCCTATCCCACCCTGAGCAGGACTGGAGAACTGGGTCTGGGCCGAGGATATGGTCTTTGTCCCCATGGCTGTGCCGTGGAGCCCTGAGCACCAGATACAGAGGATGGAGGTGACCCGGAAGCTGCTGGAGACAGAGGAGCAGGCCGCCTTCCTCGTGGGAGGCGCCACCCCTCGCTACGTGTACCTGGCCAGCAACCATAGCAACAAGTGGGGCCACCCCCGGGGCTACCGCATCCAGATACTCAGTTTTGCTGGAGAGCCGCTGCCCCAAAACAGCTCCATGGCGAGAGGCTTCAGCTGGGAGAGGTGAGTGGTGGGCAGTCAGAGAGGAGGGGGCCAGTGAGAGTGGGAAAGGAGTGTTGGCGGACACTCAGCTCACCCTGTATGTAAGGGGCGAGATCTCTCAGAAAGGTTTTTCTTTTCTTTTCTTTTCTTTTTTGAGATGGAGTCTTGCTCTGTCCCCCAGGCTGGAGTGCAGCGGCACCATCTCTCTGCATCCTCCACCTCCCAGTTTCAAGCAATTCTCCTGCCTCAGCCTCCCCAGTAGCTGGGATTATAGGCATACGCCACCACACCTGGCTAATTTTTGTGTTTTTAGTAGAGACCGGGTTTCACCGTGTTGGCCAGGCTGGTCTCGAACTCCTGACCTCGTGATCCACCCGCCTTGGCCTCCCAAAGTGTTGTGATTGCAGGCATGAGCCACCACACCTGGCCAAAGGTTTTTCTAGTTATCCAAAGAGACCATGATGGGCACATTTTCCCCTTGGAGGCTAAAGCCCAAGAGTGAGAACTCTCTTCTGTTTTGGATGTGAGAGGGGTTGTGCTGTGAAATGGCTGGGGATAAAGAGGAGGACTTGACCCCCCTTAGGGTGTCGTCGGGGATTCTGTAGCGCCGAGTCAGTTGTGTCAATACAGTTGGGGAAGCTGAGCTCTGAGCAGTCAGTTCCCTTTCATCACAATCAGGCAGGAGGATGGGGTCAATGGCCATGCAGGCCTGACCAGTGCCTCCCTAGGTACCAGCTGGCCGTGACCCAGCGGAAGGAGGAGGAGCCTAGTAGCAGCAGCGTTTTCAATCAGAATGACCCTTGGGCCCCCACTGTGGATTTCAGTGACTTCATCAACAATGAGACCATTGCTGGAAAGGTCAGCTGGCCGGGGTAGAGGGCACAGGATGAGCCTTACTTTCTCTTGGGAGGGTCCCTGAAAACCACCTGCACTTCTCAGGGGTGGTACTGATTCCTGCCTTCTGCACTTCAGTAGATCTGATCACTATCCTTTGAGGGAACCTTTCTGAGCTGGGTGTCCATATTCAGACATTGAGTGAGACCCTGGGCCTGTCCTTGAGATCTTAGAGCCCTCTTAGTTCCAGTTTCATGGACTGAGTCCTTTCCAGGCTCCAGGACTCAGGAGGGATGGAAGTTACCAGGGAAAATGACATCTCCTGTATCTGAAGCTTCTCCCATTCCTGACTTGAATTTCACAGTGTTGGCCTAGTTCTGCTTCCCAAGCGCTGGTTCTCACTCCTCCACCCTTCTTCCCTCAGTTGTGGGGAACTCTTGGAGAGTTAGGAGAAGAGGAACTGAAGTAGCCTGTGGGTGTCACCCTCTGGGGGTAGGTAGGCAGTGGGCGATATGATGGGAAATGTCAGAGATGGAGGCTGCAAGCCAGGGAGAGGGAGGCAGGTGTTCCTAACATGAAATGGACTATTTATGCTTTGACTTCTGTCCAGTAGGAAAAAATGTTTAAAGACTCACGATCCTTGGGCTGGTGAGCTGAATCCCTACCAGGGCATGTCCTCAGCAAAGCCAGACCTCGTGATCCTCTTTCTTCTCCCCTGCTAGGACTTGGTGGCCTGGGTGACAGCTGGTTTTCTGCACATCCCACATGCAGAGGACGTTCCTAACACGGTGACTGTGGGGAACGGCGTGGGCTTCTTCCTCCGACCCTACAATTTCTTTGACGAAGACCCCTCCTTCTACTCTGCCGACTCCATCCACTTCCGAGAGGACCAGGATGCTGGGGCCTGTGAGGTCAACCCCCTGGCTTGCCTGCCCCAGGCTGCTGCCTGTGCCCCCAACCTCCCTGCCTTCTCCCACGGGGGCTTCTCTCACAACTAGGAGGTCCCTGGGATGGGGCATGTGGCCAAGGGCTCCAGGGCCAGGGTGTGAGGGATGGGGAGCAGCTGGGCACTGGGCCGGCAGCCTGGTTCCCTCTTCCCTGCGCCAGGACTCTCTTTCTTCCACTGCCCTCCCTCGCATCCCCCTCTATGCCAGGAGCGTCCTGACCCTGTGATGCCTGACACAGGGGACACTCAGTCTTTTGATGCCAGCTGTGCTGAGTTCCCATCCAGTGAGGCCAGGACATGGCCCAGCCTGGAACCATGGCCGAGGGCTTCCCTAGACAGCTCACTTTTTTGCTCTCTGGCTTTCCCAAATCTTTTTAGGCCATCTCTAAGGACTCTAAAAGGGGGTTATTCCCTGGAGACCCCAGGGTGGGGTTGCCCGTCCTGCAAGTCCATAGCTGAGCTGGAAAGGACGCTTCTGCTCACATTCCCTCTCATCCAGGTCTCTTCTTTCTTGTCTTCCTTCCTCTCGCCTACTTCCTCCTCGTCCTGTTCCTGCCTTCTCTTCTATCCTGCAATTTCTCCCGAATCCTGAGGGGATATCCCTATGCCCCAGCCCCTGGTGCTCCCCCAGCCCTCAGTTCTCAATCAACTTCAATCTCCTCTCCAGCCCTATGGAAGTCTCAAAGATGCAATGGGACCCCTAACTGGAGTGGCCAATCCCTGTGTGTCGTTCCCTTGTGTCTGTTGCTTATTGGGAGTAGGAGTTGCTCCTACCCCTGTCCTGGGGCTGGGTGTGTTTCAGGACAGCTGCCTCTGTACATTTGTGTCTGCCTGCCTCATGCTCGCTAGAGGAGGGTGGTCATTGTGACAGCAGCAGCTCAAGTTAGCATTTCAAGCGGTTTTGTGGGTACAGTGATAATGAAGAATGGTTATTTTGTACCAGGGCTCTATATTCTGCAACAACCTGCTTGGGAGGCTGGAGTGGAAACCAAGGGTGGGCATCAAAGATGAGGAGCCAAAGCCCCCAGAACTCCGGCCACCCAGCCAGGAGGGGCTGTCCAATCACATTCAGGCTTGCAAATGAGCTGGGCCCTGGGTGACGTGGGGGTCTGGCCTAATGGGGAGGGGCCTGGCGTGGGTGGGGCGGGGCCTGGCCTGGTCCAGGCTTGGGCTCCGTACCCGTCACTGCTGTCCCTCCTGAGGTCTGGATTGGGGATGGGGACAAAGAAATAGCAAGAGATGAGAAACAACAGAAACTTTTTTCCCTAAAGGATTGGTTAAATCAGTTCTGATACAGCGTTTCAATACAATAGTATGCAGCTGAAAAATAATTGTATGTCTTTATATACTAATATGTAATAATCTTCAAGTGAAAAAGGCAAGCCACGGAAATGTGTATGGTGCGCTTCCCATTTGTGTTTCAGAAAGGAGGAGAATATAAATACATATTTGCTTATGTATACCTATTCAGAATAAATGGATAGCACTGATTACTTTTGGGAGGAGAACCAGGAGGTTGAGGACAGGGGAGGGAAGGGTCTTAACACCTACACCCTTTTGTACATTTTGAATTTTGAACCATGTGACTGTATTACCTATTCAAAATAAACAATAAATGGGCCCAAACAGGAACTGACTTTTTTTTTTTACAGACACTTGTTTTTTTTTTTTGGTGGGGAACAGGTTGGGGGTAGGGTAAAGTGGGTTAAGGAGTAGGACCAGGGATGAAATTTTCTCCACTTCTTGAGACCCAGAGAAGCAGATGTGGCCTCTAGTGACTTCTTTACCTTCTCGTGCTTGTACATTTTTGAGGAAATGTTAAACCTCGGTTAATTCCCTGACATACACCCCACGCCGGCCCTTTCCCTCTCCTTCTCTTTTCTCTCTCTCAGTGAGGGCACTGAGAAGCAGTGAGGAGGGGTGACTTATGCTTGCCAGAAGCCCAGGCCAGGACAGGAGGTAAAGTGCAGGAAACACATTCTGGATGCCACTCAGCTTCTGACCAGAAAAAGACCAGAATATGTTCTAGGAGCTCCAGCATCATGGAAGCTTCTGTTACCTTCTGTCTGTTCTGCGCCAAGCCCAAGTTCTGCCATAGGTCAGTGGAACAGTGGATGGGGAGGAGTCAGTGAGCTGGAGAGAAATGAGGCTCTAAAGAACAGGGAGAAAGCCTTCAGTAAGGAGCAGGGGGCCTGCAATGGCATGTATTAATTCATAACATGGCCAGGAGCGGAGGCAGGAGTGAAGGAGGACAGGGAGAGACGGAGAGAAGGGCAGACTCAAGACAGAGATGCGGGAGAAAGGTGGACGCTATGGCCTGATGAGGCGCTGATGCAGGCTTCATAATCCCTTTGCCCTGAGGACCTGAACTTCTCCTTTCTTTTATTTTTTGAGATGGAGTTTCACGTTTGTCACCCAGGCTGGAGTGCAATGGTGCGCTTTTGGCTCACTGCAACTTCCACCTCTGGGTTCAAGCAATTCTCCTGTCTCAGCCTCCTGAGTAGCTGGGATTACAGGCATGTGCCACCACGCTCAGCTAATTTTGTATTTTTAGTAGAGATGGGGTTTCACCATGTTGGCCAGGCTGGTCTTGAACTCCTGACATCAGGTGATCTGGCCGCCTTGGCCTCCCAAAGTGCTGGGATTACAGCTGTGAGCCACTACGCCCGGCCTGAACTTCTCCTTTCAATGCATATCCTCTTGTCCCCACCTCCTTATAGCTCTTTCTTATGGCTACTTGCACCATCAACAGTGCTGGGGGAAGGGGAGCAAAGGAATTCAGGTATCCACCCCCACCCCCTCAGCATCTTGTTCACTGGAATTTAATTGCCTTGAAACCCATCTCCAGACCAAAGATCATGAGTGTTTGTATGTGGTGTGTGTATGTAATTGTATGTCAATTCTCACAAGCTTTTATATGAAAATGTGACTGGTTATGTCTGCCTCCTTACATCTCAGCATGATGATGATGCCACCTGGCCCAGGCCCCAGATGAGGGGACGCAGAATGGACATCTAGACTGTTAGAACATCAGTTCAGCTCGGGTCAGGAGGGCCATAGGGTGGAACTCCAGCCTCGTGCTCCAATCCAATCTCTTCCTTAGACCACAGAAGTGTCTGGAGTCTTGGCTTCAGACTAGTGGTCAATTGTCTAGGAGTGATTACTGGCTGAGGATGTCAGGTTCTGAAGGAAATGGTGCTGCCAAGGCTCAGATCTTTAGGACCTGGGGCCCAGTGGCCTGAGATAAAGGAGCTGGACAAGGGAATCCCTGAGGCTTGAGTCAGAGGGCATGACTAGGACTTTTCCAGGAATGTAGACATGGCAACCCCCTGTAAGGACATGAGGTGTGCCCACTTGCCTTGCCTCTTTTTAATTATTTTTTATTATTTTTTATTATTTTTTTCTTTTTTGAGACAGAGTCTCACTCTATTGCCCAGGCTGGACTGCAGTGGCGCAATCTCAGCTCACTGCAAGCTCCGCCTCTTGGGTTTACGCCATTCTCCTGCCTCAGCCTCCGGAGTAGCTGGGACTACAGGCGCCCGCCACCTCGCCCGGCTAGTTTTTTGTATTTTTTAGTAGAA
>NW_012122154.1:430117-433025 GCF_000951035.1 Colobus angolensis palliatus | reverse complement strand
CCCCTTAAGACAAGGTGTTGCTCTGTCACCCAGGCTGGAGTGCAGTAGTCCACCATGGCTCACTGCAGCCTCAACCTCCCAGACTCAAGCGATCCCCCCACCTCAGCCTCCCGAGTAGCTGGAACTACAGGCGTGTGCCACTATGCCTGGCTAATTTTAAAAATTTTTTGTAGACCAGGCACAGTGGCTCACGCCTATAATTCCAGCACTTTGGGAGGCTGAGGCAGGTGGATAACCTGAGGTCAGGAGTTCAAGAGTAGCCTGGCCAATATGATGAAACTCCATCTCTACTAAAAATACAAAAAATTAGCTGGGCGTGGTGACAGGCATCTGTAATCCCACCTACTCTGGAGGCTGAGGTAGGAGAATCGCTTGAACCTGGGAGGTGAAGGTTGCAGTGAGCCGAGATCGCGCCACTGCACTCCAGCCTAGGTAACAAGAGTGAAACTTTGTCTCAAAAAAAAAATTTTTTTTGTAGAGTCCATGTCTCACTATGTTGCCTGGTCTCAAAACTCCTGGGCTCAAGTGATCCTCTCACCTTGGCCTCCCAGAGTGATGGGATTACAGGTGCAAGCCACGATGCCCAGCCAGCCTTTCTTACTTTAACTGTCAATATTTGTCATTGGCCAAATATCTCTCTCTACATATATGTTTTTGGTGTTTTGTTTTGTTTTTGAGACAGGTTCTCACTGTGTTGCCCAGGCTGGAGTGTAGAGGCACGATCTTGGCTCACTGCAGCCTCCACCCTGTAGGCTCAAGTGAACCTCCCACCTCAGCCTCCCGAGTAGCTGGGACTACAGGCGCACACCACTATACCTGGCTAATTTTTTATATTTTTGGTAGACAGGGTTTTGCCATGTTACCCAGGCTGGTCTTGAACTCCTGAGCTCAAGGAATCTGCCCACCTTGGCCTTTCAAAGTGCTAGGGTTATAGGTATGAACCGCCACGCCAGCCTATATATATTTATTTTTTAAAATTATTGTAGAGATGAGGACTGGCTATGTTGCCCAGGGTGGTCTTAGACTCCTGGGCTCAAGCCATTCTCCTGTCTCTTCCTCACAAAGTGCTGGAATTAGAGGCATGAGGCACCACGCTTAACCAAAATAAATCTTTTCTCTGTTTTTTTCTTTTTCTAGTGACAAGGTCTTGCTCCGTCACTTGGGCTAGAGTGCAGTGGCACAACCATAGCTTACTGCAGCCTTGAACTCCTGGGCTCAAGCAATCCTTCTGCCTCAGCCTACCAAGTAGCTAGGATGTGCCTGGCTAATTTTCTTTTAAAATTTTTTGTAGAGATGAGGTCTCTCTATATTGCCCAAGCTGGTCTTGAACTCCTGGGCTCATGTGATTCTGAAGTCTTGGCATCCCAAAATGAAGGGATTACAGGTGTGGGCTGCTGCACCTGGTCAACATTAGTCATCCTTTTTTTTTTTTTTGAGACAGAGTCTTGCTCTGTCACCCAGGCTGGAGTGCAGTGATGTGATCTCGGCTCATTGCAATCTCCACCTCCCAGGTTCAAGCAATTCTCCTGCCTCAGCCTCCTGAGTAGCTGCGATTACAGGTGCCCACCACCATGCCCAGTTAATTTTTGTATTTTTAGTAGAGACAGGGTTTCACCATGTTGACCAGGCTGTTCTCGAACTTTTGACCTCAAGTGATCTGCCCATCTTGGCCTCCCAAAGTGCTAGGATTACAGGCGTGAGCCACTGTGCTCAGCCCCAGCATTAGTTATCTTAATGGCATGTTTTAGCTGAGAGCTGGAGGTACCTTCCTCACTATTGACTATAACTTACCATAGGGCCCAGACACAAGTTCCCTGGCTAGGATGGATTGCCTTGTGGCTAGGCCTTGACATTAGACTTTATTTCCTTTATCCTAAAGGTCACACAACTGTTGCAGGACACAGAGGACTAGAGAGACTAGCATGGGTGAATACAGGAGGATGTTTATTAGGTGCGCACTGGCTTAGTGGACTCACATCTAAAAAGCTGAGCATTGAACAAAGACAGAGTTTAGCTTACATAGGCTAGTACACAGAAACAGGACAAAGACAGTAAACTATACAGTGACAAGTCACGTAACTTGTAGCATAACTGCTGACTTGGCATAACTTGTAAAACAGAAATTTACAAATTTTACTGAATAAAAGTATTGGCAAACATAGTCATAATTAATGGTTTAGAGAAAGGGGAGACAGCAAAGAAATTTGTTTTTCTTCTTTTAACTTTGTTCGGGGGTGTCTGGAGCCTATTTGTGCAGGCTAGGTCACCATGACCTGTCTATAGCCTTGCCTGCAGTAGAAGAAAACTTCTGTTTTTCACTTAACCTTTACTTTTCTTGCAGTGAATACATGCAGTATTTATTTTCTTTAAATTTCTGCTTCACAATCTGTTTCCAATGACCCCTTCCTGCCTTAGTTACAGTAATTCCATTGTCTTCACTTCAAGAAGCTTTCTAAGTTCCTCATCTCCATGTTACTGCTCATTGATGGGAATATTGGGTGTGAGTTTTACTCCCCAACATTTGGGCGTAATTATTAAATGTCACTTTTCTTTTTGTTTATTTTTCTGAGATAGCATCCTGCTCTGTTGCCCAGGCTGAAGTGTAATGGCATCATGATCATGCCTTACAGCAGCTAATTCTTTTTTTTTTTTTTTAACTTTTTTATACAGATGTGGGTCTCTACAAAATGTTGCCCAGGCTGATCCTGAACTTCTGGGCTCAAGCAATCCTCCCACCTCACCTTCCCAAAGTGCTGGGATTACAGACGTGAGCCACTATGCCCATTTACCTTCCTTTCTTTCTTTTTTCTTTTCTTTCATCTTTCTTTCTTTCTTTCTTTCTTTCTTTCTTTCTTTCTTTCTTTCTTTCTTTCTTTCTTTCTTTCTTTCTTTCTTTCTTTCTTTCTTT
>NW_012122154.1:422622-429457 GCF_000951035.1 Colobus angolensis palliatus | reverse complement strand
CGACCTCAGGTGATCCACCCGCCTCAGCCTCCCAAAGTGCTGGGATTACAAGCATGAGCCACCATGCCTGGCCTTATTTTTTTATGTTAGATAACCAGCTCTGTGCCCTCAGCTACCCGGCTGGCAGGAAATTAAACTCCAGGCATGTTTGTTGAGAGTGCTCATCTTTAGGGTTAGGTAAGACTCTGGAATCTGGGACTTTCAGGGACTGTCAGCTAGTCTTCAGTGGACAGTGATCACTGCTATTAAACTCACTTTCCACTGCCTTGCCAAGTCTTGCCAAGGTGGAGACAGAGGAGGGGCCTGGGCATGAGTTCCCCTCTAAGGCTATCCCTTCCCTAAGGCCTTGCTGGGCAGGAGAATCGGCTCTAGCCATTCTTTCTCTTAACACACACACCACACACACACATACACACAAACACACACTCCCTACTTGTGAATCTCACAAAATTCCCCTAAGACCTGCCCTCACTCTGTGGGGATCTCTCAAAAACCTTTCTCCTTCCTGAGTTGATCCGGAGAGCTGTCATCTGTAATCCAAGAGCTTAGGGAGGCTGCAGCGGGAAGAGTGCTTGAGTCCAGGAATTTGAGGCTGCTGTGAGCTATATGATGACACCACTGCACTCCATGCACTCTAGCTTGGGAGACAGAGCGAGACCGTGTCTCAAAAACTAAACAAAACGAAACAGAAAAACAAAAAACCCAACTTTTTTTTTTTTAAACACTTTTTTCATGAAGAGCTTCTGCAGAGCATCAAAACCAGCTCAGCAAGAGAAAATGTGGTTCTTGGTTTCCCTGAGGACAAGAAGGGCTCACATGCCTAGAGGGGGCAGTTATTATGTTGAAATTCCATCCTGCAGGAAAGGGGAACCCTACTTTTCTTATAGCCTTGAAATGAGCCCTACTACTTCTACAGCTTTAAATAACAAGAGGCCAGACACAGTGGCTCACGCCTGTAATCCTAGCACTTTGGGAGGCCGAGGCGGGTGGATCACTTGGGGTCAGGAGTTTGAGACCAGCCTGGCCAACATAGTGAAACTCCATCTCTACTAAAAATACAAAAATTAGTCAGGTATGGTGACGTGCATCTGTAATCCCAGCTACTCGGGAGGCTGAGGCAGGAGAATCGCTTGAACCCAGGAGGTGGAGGTTGCAGTGAGCTGAGATTGTGCCACTGCACTCCAGCCTGGGCGACAGAGCAAGACTCCATCTTGAAATCAAATGAAATAAATGAAATGAAATGAATGCAATGAAATGAAATGAAATGAAGATACAAAAATTAGCCGGGTGTGGTGGCATGCACCTGTAATCCCAGCTACTCTGCAGGCTGAGGCAGGAAAATTGCTTGAACCCGGGAGACGGAGATTGTACCATTGCACTCCAGCCTGGGCAATGGAGCAAGACTGTTTAAAAAAAAATAAAGTAAAATAAAAGAACAAGAGGCAGGAAAACCAGGCAAGTTTCCTTATCAAAATACAACCGATGGCGTAAACATTTCTGGATAGCCTGAGCCTTCTGATGTTGATTTATCTGCTTAAACTCTTCTAGGTTTCCAGGTGTCTGTCTCACTGTCTCCTACAATGACTACCTTGCTGAAAGCATGCGCCATGCAAGGCTTCATGATTTTACCTCCTCTGCCTACTCCCCTCCTCCCCAGCTCCCACCAAATAGGCTGATCCTTGACTGTTCCCTGCTTGTGCTGAGCTGTTTCGGGTTTCTGTGCTGGAATATCCTTCCTCTTCTCTGCCAGGTGAATGCATCATCTCCAAGGTTGGCTCGAACATCTCTTCCTGAGAAGTCTTCCTAGATGTGTGCAGGTTGGAGAGGATTCTTCCCCAGGTACATGACGGAAGCACAACCCCTTCTGGAACCCTCAGTCTCTTCTAGTTCCCCTCAGGACCTGGCTGCCCAAATGACAGTGGCTTTCCACATGTTTGTCACCTGGAAAAGAAGCTGCTCAGCCATTGGCTGTGAAGGACAGAGGCGGCTTCACTCTTCATGTTGGCACCATTTTGAAAAAGGATTTTCAGGTGTGAGATAAGTCCACAGCCAGTTTCCCAGCCCCATCTGACCTCTGCCCTGGCCTATCCCTCGGTCCAGTACAAGGGGAGGCCTGAAGGTCTTGGTTATACTCTGGTTCCTGTCCACACCCTCACCCCCACCCCCAATGAACCACGCAGCTTCTAGCTCATTCTGCACCCTGCACGCTCCCCTGCAGTGACTTAGGGTGCTCGGGGCCTCCACAAAGCTGACCTGGCTCAGCCCTTCAGCCCCTCCAGCTCCCTACCAAATACTTTGCCTTCTCATCATTACTCTCAGGTTTCCCTCAGGCTGCTGCTAGGATTCTGGTTGATGGATGGAGGCAGGAGAGAGTGGTGGGAGGCAGAACCTGGAGGACATCAAAAATTAGAGGAGGGAAGGAGGGAATCTGGCTGTGGAGGCGTGGCCAGGTGAGTTTCCCTTGCAGCCTTGCAGCCAGGATAAAAGTTCCACCTGGAGGGAAGAGAAAGGAGAGCCACAGGACAGTCACCCCCACTTCCTCTTGCGCCTTGCTAGTTCTTACCTCCAAAACACACCTCTCTGCCTACTTGGTTCATTGACCCTGACCCTGAGTGTGTTGTTTGATTTGGAACAGGAGGACAGAGGCTTACGTGGGTCATTCAAAGTCAAAGTTCCTAACTCTGCCCCACCTACTGAACACGGCCTGATTCCTAGTTCCCTCTAGCTCCACCCCCGACCCCTCTGCCCTTGGGGTTTTTCACAATATCCATCATTCCTCTTGACCGGCAGCGCCTTCAGAGGCCGAGAGAAACATCCTGCACCCAGGTCCTCTCTGTTTATCATTGTCTATTTTGCATTCTGCATTCAGAACCAAGAGCCTGAAGACCCAGGAGCTTCAGCTATGGCTGTCTTCATTATTTTGTCCCTGTTTAGTGTTCTGGTGACAGGCATAGGTGAAGGCGGGGCTGGGAGTGAGAAAGGAGGTGAGAAGGAATGTAAGCTGAACCAGCTTTCCCATTGCGCCTCCATATCTCCCAGTGCCCAGCCTTGGACACACCCTGGCCAGAGCCAGCTCTTTGCAGACCTGAGCCGAGAGGAGCTGACAGCTGTGATGCACTTTCTGACCCAGCGGCTGGGGCCAGGGCTGGTGGATGCGGCCCAGGCCCGGCCCTCGGACAACTGCATCTTCTCAGTGGAGCTACAGCTGCCTCCCAAGGCTGCAGCCCTGGCTCACCTGGACAGGGGGAGCCCCCCACCTGCTCGGGAGGCACTGGCCATCGTCTTCTTTGGCAGGCAACCCCAGCCCAACGTGAGTGAGCTGCTGGTGGGGCCACTGCCTCACCCTTCCTACATGCGGGACGTGACTGTGGAGCGTCATGGAGGCCCCCTGCCCTATCACCGACGCCTCGTGTTGTTCCGAGAGTACCTGGACATAGACCAGATGATCTTCGACAGAGAGCTGCCCCAGGCTTCTGGGCTTCTCCACCACTGTTGCTTCTATAAGCGCCGGGGACAGAACCTGGTGACAATGACCATGGCTCCCCGTGGTCTGCAATCAGGGGATCGGGCCACCTGGTTTGGCCTCTACTACAACATCTCAGGGGCTGGGTTCTTCCTGCACCCCGTGGGCTTGGAGCTGCTAGTGAACCACAAGGCCCTGGACCCTGCCCGCTGGACCATCCAGAAGGTGTTCTATCAAGGCCGCTACTACGACAGCCTGGCCCAGCTGGAGGCCCAGTTTGAGGCCAGCCTTGTGAACGTGGTGCCGATCCCAGACAATGGCACAGGTGGGTCCTGGTCCCTGAAGTCCCCTGTGCCCCCGGGTCCAGCTCCCCCTCTGCAGTTCCATCCTCAGGGCCCCCGCTTCAGTGTCCAGGGAAGTCGAGTGGCCTCCTCACTGTGGACTTTCTCCTTTGGCCTCGGAGCATTCAGCGGCCCAAGGATCTTTGACGTTCGCTTCCAAGGGGAGAGGGTAGCCTATGAAGTCAGTGTCCAGGAGGCCTTGGCCATCTATGGAGGCAATTCTCCTTCTGCTCTACGAAGCCGGTACATAGATAGTGGCTTTGGCTTGGGCCACTTCTCCACGCCCCTGACTCGTGGGGTGGACTGCCCCTACCTGGCCACTTATGTGGACTGGCACTTCCTTTTCGAGTCCCAGGCCGCCAAGACAATACGTGATGCCTTTTGTGTATTTGAACACAACCAGGGCCTCCCCCTGCGGCGACACCACTCAGATTTCTACTCCCACTACTTTGGGGGCCTTGCAGACACGGTGCTGGTCATCAGATCTGTGTCCACCTTGCTCAACTATGACTATGTGTGGGATACGGTCTTCCACCCTAATGGGGCCATAGAAGTCAGACTCCACACCACCGGCTACATCAGCTCAGCATTCCCCTTTGGTGCTGCCCAGAGGTATGCGAACAAAGTTGCAGAGCACACACTGGGCACGGCCCACACCCACAGCGCCCACTTCAAGGTGGACCTGGATGTAGCAGGTAAGGCATCCTGGCAGAGGCAACGGTGCTGGAGGGGTGAGCTGAAGTCTCCATGCCTAGCTTTAAAAGTTTTCTTTGGGCTGGGTATGGTGGCTTATGCCTATAAGCCCCGCACTTTGCAAGTCTGAGGCGGGCGGATCACTTGAGGTCAGGAGTTCAAAACCAGCCTGGCCAACATGGCAAAATCCTGTCTGTACTAAAAATACAAAAATTAGCTGGGCATGGGTACACCTGTAATCCTAGCTACTCAGGAGGCTGAGGCAAGAGAATCATTTGAATCTGGGAGTCAAGAGGTTGCAGTGAGCTGAGATCGAGCCACTGCACTCCATCCTGCATGACAGAACCAGACTTTGTCTCAAAAAAAAAAGTCTTCCATAGTTAAAAAAATTACCTCTGTGATTATAGAATTTATTATATTGTATACTATGTATAAATATGATATACTAATCGAAGTATTTAGATTTCTATAATCAAATGTTATCATAATGTACTTACATTTGGTCACTTCTGTTTTTTCACATAACAACATTTTTCAAGCAAGCAACAAAAATGTATGAATGCACACTTGTGCCAAGCACCCCACTATGCAGTTTAACAAAAGAAACAACAGTGTTGCTCTCAGGTGGTTTACATTCTTTTTTTCATCTCTTTTCTTTTTTCTTTTTTGAGACGGGGTCTCACTCTGTCACCCAGGCTGGAATGAGGTAGTGTGATCATAGCTCACTGCAACCTCCAACTAACTGGGCTCATGTGATCCTCTCACTTCAATCTCCCAAAATGCTGGGATTACAGGTGTGAACTACCATGCTCAGCCCTTATCATTTTTTGGTGGTGAGAACACTTAAACTCTACTCTTAGCAATTTTCCAGAATATAAAATACATTGTTATTAACTATAGTCACCGTGTCGTACAATAGATCTCTTTGGGATTTCTGTTGTTGTTTGAAACAGGGTCTTACTCTGTCAACCAGGATGGAGTGCAATGGTGTGATTATAGCTCACTGCAGCCTCAACTTACTGAGTTCAAGCAATCCTCCCAATTCAGCCTCCTGAGTAGCTGGGACTGTGGGCACACACCACCACACTCAGCTAATTTAAGTTTTTTTTGTTTGTTTGTTTTTAATAGAGATGGAGATCTCACTATGTTGCCAAGGCTGGTCTTGAACTCCTGGGCTCAAGTGATCCTCCCTCCTCAGCCTTCCAAAGCGCTGGGATTACAGGCATGAGCCACCATGCCCAGTCCAATAGATCTCTTGAACTTCTGAAATTTTTTATTCATTGAGCTACATCTCCCCAACTCCACCCTCCTTAAGGCACTGGTAACCACCATTCTACTTCCTACTGCTATGAGTTCAACTTTTTTTTAGATTCCACATATAAGTGAGATCATATAGTGTTGTCCTTCTGTGTCTGACTTATTTAATTAACATAATGTCCCCTAGGTTCATCCATGTTGTTGCAATGAGATTTTCTTCTTTTAAGGCTGAATAGTATTTCATCATGCATATATACCACATTTTCTTTATCCTTAAAAGTTTTCCTTATTCCTTATACATTTATTAATTGGAATTTTCCATAAAGAAGAGTAGTCCTTCCTTTTTATTTCTGTTTTCAATTATTTATTCAAATTGTATAGACTCACGGTTTTTTATTGTACTTTAAGGATTATAACAGAGTAGTATCATTTACTTTGTTCCTTACATTTTTCCAACTTTGGCCATTGGGAGTTCCTTCAGATTAGTTCCTATGTCCTTTTCACACACCTCCACGCTTTTTTGAGCACTTCCTTACTTTCTGGCACCCAAAAATGTTTCATCTGGCATTTTCCCTGCTCCTACCCTGGAATCAACGTTGTCTGCAAGGAGATCAGGTTCACTTAATTGGAGAATGGTATTTAGAAACCAATATGTTTCTAATACCATTGGCACCTCTAATACAATGAGGGCACCAAGTGTGCTCATCATTACTGGGATGTCATTGCTTTTAGGCCCTCTCAGTAGACTTAGCTAGAAAATTTAAGCATATATTTCAACCAACCCATACACACACATCTATCTTTATCTCTGTATTAAATGATGACAACTTTTAAAACACTTGTAATACTGCCTGACACATAGCGGGCCCTTGAGAAATACTAGGTATTATTGTGATTAGGCACAGGAGCCTACTTGTGTGTGTGGACCATAAAGAACTTGGCCGGGCACGGTGGCTCAAGCCTGTAATCCCAGCACTTTGGGAGGCCAAGACGGGTGGATCACGAGGTCAGGAGATCGAGACCATCCTGGCTAACATGGTGAAACTCCGTCTCTACTAAAAAATACAAAAAATTAGCCAGG
>NW_012122154.1:410827-422397 GCF_000951035.1 Colobus angolensis palliatus | reverse complement strand
ATGGAGAAACGCCATCTCTACTCAAAATACAAAAATTAGCTGGGCATGCTGGTGTGTGCCTGTAATCCCAGCTATTCTGGAGGCTGAGGCAAGAGAATCACTTGAACCCGGGAGGTAGAGGTTGCAGTGAGCCAGAATCATGCCACTGTACTCCATCCTGGGCAACAAGAGCAAAACTGTCTAAAAAAAAAAAACCTCTTAGTTTGCAATTGTCACCTAAGGATGGAAACACTGGGATATGGATTAGGGGCAGTGAATCTACAAAAGGAAACTAAGGGTTTGCTGAATCAGACTCTCCTCTCTCCTGGTCTTTGGAAGGTGCAAAGGGAACTACCAGCATGTTTTGATTTATTGCTCCTTGTCTCAGATCACTTAACTTGACTCCTAATGTGGGACCTAGTTGGACTCAAATAAAATCATTCAGACTCCAAAAGTTCAGGAAACAGATTGTTTCTTAAGTCCTGCTCCCTGCTCCCTGCCAAGTTTCAAATGCAAAAGGCACCTCCAAGCCCCAGCAGCATCGGGTCCAGCGTTGGTTTTCCTTCCCCTTGGTCCTCATGTCTGCTGTTCCTGTGTTGTGGTGTCTCTCTATGCTGTCTTCCTCTATGTGCTGATATGTGGGCAGTGTAAGGCCAGACTAAGACCCAGGTCCCCAGCACTGCCATGATATTAACCGTGTGTCCTTGCTGACCCACCAAGGTACATTATTGAATGCTCTAAACCTCAGTTGTCCCATCTGTAAAACGGAGACAATGATAGTTCCTCCTTTTTGAGATTGTTGGAAAAGTGAAAGCATGAATACACAGAAGGCACTCAGCATGCTGCCTACACAGCTTCTTCAGGTTCAGTCAATGTGCGGCTTATTTTCATGATAAGGCAGTCCTGGCAATGCCACAGGGCTTCACATGTGAGGGGAAGTCTTCAGGTCAGAGGGAGTGCCACCCTGCTCATTGCCCACAAGGTTGTTCCAACCTCAGGTAAACACCCTCCCATGCAGCCCCTCAGAGGGAGGAGATTGGTGGAGGCCCAGTCGCAAGGCATCTGAGATTATTACCAGAGAGTAGGGAGAAAGACCTCCTCCAAAATCCCTGGGCTGGGGTTATCTTGGGGAGAGGGAAGAGAAGCAGGGGCACACTCAGTTCTGGGCTGCTCTTTTGCCCCCACTCTGAAGCCAGGTGGAGGCAGAGTCCAGAGGGGCCAGGGCAATTGCATGACAGGCCCTCCCCTATCCCACCCTGAGCAGGACTAGAGAACTGGGTCTGGGCCGAGGATACGGCCTTTGTCCCCATGGCTGTGCCGTGGAGCCCTGAGCACCAGATGCAGAGGATGGAGGTGACCCGGAAGCTGCTGGAGACGGAGGAGCAAGCCACCTTCCCCATGGGAGGTGCCACCCCTCGCTACCTGTACCTGGCCAGCAACCACAGCAACAAGTGGGGTCACCCCCGGGGCTACCGCATCCAGGTGCGCAGCTTTTCTGGGGAGCCACTACCCCAGAACAGCTCCATGGAGAGAGGCTTCAGCTGGGGGAGGTGAGTGCCCGGTGGTCAGGAGGGAGTGGGGCAGGTAGAATGGATGAAGGGCTCCACACTGTTCCACCTCCCACAGGTACACACACACACACACACACACACACACACATTCCTGTGGCCACAATCTGTAGCCACTCAAAACAAAGCTTAATGTGTGGGAGGAGGAATGCTGAGATATAAGGCATTGAAGCAAATCTAGGAAAATATTAGTAGTAGATGCTAGACTTGAGTATGTGGATGTTCACATACAATTCTTCCAATTTTTCTGTATGTTTAAAATGTTCACATTAAAGGTTGGAGGAAAAAAACAGTGAGATAGGAGCACAAATCGGAGGGAGGAGTCCCTAAAATCTAGGTATTTGAGATACTGAATTTGACCTAGGATGGGGAAGAGGCCATGTCCATATGTATGGTTCCAAGGCCCAGGCTCAACATCATACTCTGATCCAGATGGATGGATGAGCAACATTCCTACCTGAAGTCTGCTGGGCCAGTGATGTTTAAGGTACAGGACAGTGGACAAGTCAGGAAGTCTACAGAGTTAGAGAGAGAGAGAGAGAGACAGGCAAGGAGAACTGGACAGAGAATGATACAGAGGCTCAATACTCTAAGACTTCAGGGCTCATTTCCCCCTTGCGTTTGTTCAGTCTTCAGTGCAGCCTCAGGCAGTGGAACAGTTGATGAACTTGTTGGTCTAATCAAAAACTCCTGTAGGTACCAGCTGGCAGTAACCCAGCGGAAGGAGGAGGAGCCCAGTAGCACCAGCATCTACAATTTGAATGACCCTTGGACACCCACTGTGGACTTCACTAACTTCATCAACAATGAGACCATTGCAGGGCAGGTCAGTTGCATGGAGTGGTGAGCAGGCAGCTGGGGAGGAGGGGAGGAGTCAGGGGGACACAATGAGCCGCTTCACTGCCTCAGAAGCCAGATTCCTCAGGGACCTTCAGAACCCACTAAGAATGAAACTTCAGCCAGGTGCAGTGGCTCATGCCTGTAATCCCACCCAGCACTTTAGGAGGCCGAAGCAGGTGGATCTCTTGAGGTCAGGAATTCGAGACCAGCCTGGTCAACATGGTGAAACCCCATCTCTACTAAAAATACAAAAATGAGCAGAGTGTGGTGGTGCGTGCCTATAATTCCAGCTATTTGGGTGCCTGAGACTTGAACCCAGGAGGTGGTGATTGCAGTGAGTCGAGATCACACCACTGCACTCCAGCTGGGTAACAGAGCGAGGCTCTGTCTCAAAAAAAACAAAAAAATAAAAAATAAAAGAAGAAAAAAAGAAACTTTATGACTTCACATTTTTCCTAAGGAACTAAGAACATACAGGTGGGTGAGCTGACTCCCTTGCAGAGCAAGGTCACTGCGGGAGGCAGGGCACATTCTCAGCAAAGCCAGACCTGGTGATCTTCTTTCTTCTCCCCTGCTAGGACTTGGTGGCCTGGGTGACAGCTGGTTTTCTGCACATCCCACATGCAGAGGACGTTCCTAACACGGTGACTGTGGGGAACGGCGTGGGCTTCTTCCTCCGACCCTACAACTTCTTTGACGAAGACCCCTCCTTCTACTCTGCCGACTCCATCCACTTCCGAGAGGACCAGGATGCTGGGGCCTGTGAGGTCAACCCCCTGGCTTGCCTGCCCCAGGCTGCTGCCTGTGCCCCCAACCTCCCTGCCTTCTCCCACGGGGGCTTCTCTCACAACTAGGAGGTCTCTGGGATGGGGCATGTGGCCAAGGGCTCCAGGGCCAGGGTGTGAGGGATGGGGAGCAGCTGGGCACTGGGCCGGCAGCCTGGTTCCCTCTTCCCTGCGCCAGGACTCTCTTTCTTCCACTGCCCTCCCTCACATCCCCCTCTATGCCAGGAGCGTCCTGAACCTGTGATGCCTGACACAGGGGACAGTCAGCTTTGTTGATGCCAGCTGTGCTGAGTTCCCATCCAGAGAGGTGAGGCATGGCCCCTCCTGGAGCTTAGAGCCGTGGCCAGGCATTTCCCCAGACCACTCCTGGTTTTCTTAACAGTTTGTTTTTATGAGTAAATTATGAGACATAATTTACATACCATAAAATTCATCCCTTTAAAGTATACAATTTCATGAGTTTTGTTTTGTTTTGTTTTTGTTTTGTTTTGTTTTTTTGAGATGGAGTTTCACTCTTGTTGCCCAGGCTGGAGTGCAATGGCGCATTCTCAGCTCACTGCAACCTTCTGCCTCCTTGGTTCAAATGATCAAGTGATTCTCCTGCCTCAGCCTCCTGAGTAGCTGAGATTAGAGGCTCCCACCACTATGTATGCCTGGCTAATTTTTTTTTTTTTTTGTATTTTTAGTAGACATGGGGTTTCACCATGTTGACCAGGCTGGTCTCAAACTCCTGATCTCAGGTGATCCACCCGCCTCAGCCTCCCAAAGTGCTGGGATTACAGGCGTGAGCCACTGTGCCCGGCCCAATTTCATGTGTTTTAGTATATCCACAAAGTTTTGCAACCATTGCTACTAATTCCAGAACATTTTTATCACCCCAGCAGGAAACCCGGTACGTATTAGCACTCACTTTCTATTTCCCCACAGTCCCTGTCCATCTCTAGATAACCACTTCCCTACTTTCTGTCCCACTGGGCTTGCCTATATTCTGGTCATTTGCATGAAAAGATTCAGACAATATGTAGTCTTCTGTGATTGGCTTCTTTCACTTAGTGTAATGTTTGTGAGATACGTCCATGTTGTAGTGTATGTCAGTGCCTCACTTCTTTAGGGCTAAATGATATCCCATTGTATCAATATATCTCATTGTGATTATTCATTCATCCATTGGTGGATAATGTAGTTGTTTCCACTTTTTTGGTTATTATAGATAATGCTGCTATAAATGTTCATGCACAAGTTTTCGTGTGGACGTGTGTTTTCATTTCTCTTGGGTATATGCCTAGGAGTAGAATTTGCGGGTTATGCGGTAATTCTATGTTTAACCTTTTGGGAAACTGCCAGATTGTTTTCCAAAGTGACTTACTTTTTTCCTTCTTTTAAAATTGTATAAAATATATGTAACATAAAATTTGCCACCTTGGCCAGGCACAGTGGCCCACGCCTGTAATCCCAGCACTTTGGGAGGCTGAGGCAGGCAGATAACTGAGGTTGGGAGATGGAGACCAGCCTGGCCAATATGGTGAAACCCCGTCTCTACTAAAAATACAAAATTAGCTGGGTGTGGTGGCATGCGCCTATAATCCCAGCTACTCGGGAGGCTAAGGCAGGAGAATCACTTGAACCCAAGAGGCAGAGGTTGCATTGAGCCCAGATTACACCATTGCACTCCAGCCTGGGCAAAAATAGCAAAACTCATGCTCAAAAAAAAAAAAAAATTTGCCACCTTAACCATTTTTAAGTAAGAGTTTGGTGACATTCAGAAGCTCTTTTGGGCCTCCTTAGCGCTCCTCTGCCCTGGTGTGTGTGTTTTTTTTTTTAGATAGATTCTCACTCTTGTCGCCCAGGCTGGAGTGAATGGCACAATCTCAGCTCACTGCAACCTCTGCCTCCTGGGTTCAGGCGATTCTCCTGCCTCAACCTCCCAAGTAGCTGGGATTACAGGTGCCCGCCACCACACTTGGCTAATTTTTTTGTATTTTTAGTAGAGATGGGGTTTCTCCATGTTGGCCAGGCTGGTCTTGAACTCCTGACCTCAGGTCATCCACCCTCCTTGGCCTCCCAAAGTGCTGGGATTACAGGCGTGAGCCACCATGCCTGGCCTGCCCTGGGTCTTAAAGGTGAGTAGAGAGCCTCTAGAGACCAGACTGTTCTCCCAAAGCCCCAGAGCAGTTTCCCCAATAGAAGTGCATCTCAGTTTTGGGCCTTGGGACAGCAGGTCCTTCTCTCTGTCTGTTCCCTCTCATGCTGACAAAGTCCTCCTCTCGGTCTTCCTGTTACTTCGGCTTCTATTCCCTACCGGTTTTTGTTTTTTGGTTTTTGTTTGAGATGGAGTCTCTTTCTGTCGCCCAGGCTGAAGTTCAGTGGCGTGATCTCGGCTCACTGCAACTTCAACCTCCCGGGTTCAAGCAATTCTCCAGCCTCAGCCTCCCCAGTAGCTGGGACTACAGGCATGTGCCACCATGCTGGGCTAATTTTTGTATTTTTTGGTACAGACAGGGTTTCACCATTTGGCCAGGCTGGTCTCAAACTCCTGATCTCAAGTGATCCTCCGGCCTCGGCCTCCCAAAGTGCTGGGATTACAGGTGTGAGCTGCTGTGCCTGGTCTGTTCCCTGCTGTTTCTAGCGGAGGTCCCGTGGGAGCGTCCCTGCTGCCTCAGATCTTGTAGTTCCTTCCTCCATTCCTTACTTCTGGTGTCCTCCTCTGCCCCTGGGCTGGGTTAGCCTTGGATCTGCCAGGGACGGTCTTGTTTGAAGAAGGAAAATGCTTGGTTATCTCCTTGTGGGGGCCTATGTCTCTGAACAGTTTTCTTCATCTTGTCTCTTTGCCTTTCATTGTCATCAAAAAATGTTCCTCCTGTCATCTTGTCATCTGCCTACACTGACAAATAATCCTGTTACGAGTTCCTGCCATTCACACAGGCCATGCGGAGTACGCGTTTGTGAGGGGGAAGGATGGTCAAGTGTCAGCAGCAGCCCCAGGGGTTTGTGGGTGGAAGGATGAAAAAGGTGAAGGGTCATCTGGTCCCAAGGCCCTGGTGACAGTAGCCTCTGTTACTCTGCAGCAGCCAGCGTAGGTGACCAGAATGTCACTGAGGGTAGGCACTAAAAAGCCTCAGGAGTGGCTGGATACAGTGGCTCACACCTGTAATCCCAGCACTTTGGGAGGCCGAAGTGGGCAGATCACAAGGTTGGGAGTTCAAGACCAGCCTAACCAGGGCTGCCCCTCAAGGGCTGTGGAATTTGGACTTTGGATAGGCATAAATAAGAACCGGGACTATTTCCAGGAGGGGATTTGGGGGTGGGAGTAAAGTGGGGAGGAGGTAGGGCTCAAACACCAAGCTTTCTCGGGTGTGTCAAGGCAAGAGAAACTTCCGCGGTATGTGGCGTCCACACCTCTACTCCATCAGTGTCTTTTCTGGGAGTGAGATCGAGAGGAGAAGGGGGTCCCATCTCAGCAGGAAGCCCAGGCTGCCCACCCAGCCCGAGGGGAGGGCACTGACTAGGCAGGATCTGGCAAGAGGGAAGTTCAGGGTGCAGATTTGGGTCCAATTCAGCTTGTGACCAGAAGAGAGATCATAAACTGGGATCTCACATCACATGGAATCCTATGGTTCCCTTGAGAACTGCCTGGACCCCCAGGTCAACCATGTGGGCTGGAAAGGAAGTAAGTTCTGGCAAAGGGACCTTCATACAAGGACCAGAGCCATGGGAACCACACTTCAATTCGTGACTTTCAGCGTATCTTGAAAGCGCTTAGATGGGGAAGATTTGGAAAGGCAGAACTGCTGCTGCTGCTGCTGCTGCTGCTGCTGCTGCTGCCTCTTCTTTCCATTTTCTGTCTCAGCTCAAAGACTGAGCTTCTCTTTACCCTCAGCCCAGACAAATATCTTGTTTTGCCTTTCTTGCATTTTTTTTCTTTAAAGAAATTTGGAGGCTGAATTGGGAGGATCACTTGACCCCAGAAGGTCGAGGCTGCTGTGAGCCATGATTGCACCACTGCACTCCAGCCTGGGCAACAGAGTGAGACCACGCCTAAAAAAAAAAAAAAAAACAAAAACGAAACATAAAAAAGGAGTCATAATAGTGGAAATGCTCTGTCTTGCCCCGAAAATGAATGCTGCAGGGAGCCAGGTCTGCCACTCTTGGCTGCTCCGCAGGTTGCTTCTCCAGATGCAGAAATTGGGAGAAGGTACCTGTGGCCCAAGGCTGAGGTCTGTGGGGGGCCTGCTGCTGTGGCTCACCTGCTGACCAAGGAGGATGAGATACAGCCCCTCACTGGGGTCTGAGGGCACAACCCAAGCCACCCTGAAGGGATATGTGCACAAGGAGCTCTCAGGAGAAGTCCCCGAGATGGCCTGTTGGAAGGCTCTGATGGGAACATTTCCTTCCACCTTCAAGAAAGAAGCAACATGACCCCGAAGAATGCAGCCCAGAGAGATCCAAAGGGTCAGAAGCTCTGGGGCGAGTCTGGTGAGCTTCCTAGGGATGCCACAGACTCATCTCCACCTTGCCCTGTGGTCTGGCCCTGCCTCCTGGTGGAGCCTGCCCTGTCCCCACCCTGACACTTGACCTGTGGCTGACAGTGGGCCACCTCTGCTCCACTCAGGCTCTGTGGCCAGGGGGTCTGCAGCTTCTCTGGCATGTCTCCTCACCACCTGGGTCCTGCAATGGAAACAGTCTCATTCAGCTGCCCCAGAGACTCACAAGTCCTTTACTCATTCAGCAAGTATTTTCCAGCCCCTGCCATGTGTCGGGCCCCTGTTAATTCTATAGTAGTATTTGTTGTAGTAAATAAAATTGCCTTCATAGTGATGTCATGGTGGAGGGAGGAACACTCAGAGGAAGAGGCTGTCTCTGAGCCCACAGAGCTCCCACTGCTATTTCTAAGAGGCCAGCAATATGTCTTTGCATTTCAGAAAACTGGGTCTATTCAAGAAATAAAGATGGATGGAGGTCAAAATGGCAATGGATTTGGAGAACAGAGTAGGGGTGGGGATGGAGTAGGATGGAAGTGAGAGAGGGGTGGAGAGGGAATAGTGGGGAGGTTGGTGATGGGGAGGGGACAGGATAAGGAACAAGATGAGGAAGGGGGAAAGTGGAGTTGGAGTAGAGATGAAGATGAAAGTGAGGAGGGCTGGATCATCCTCTGGCCTCTCCTACCAAGCACCCTCTACACGATGCAAAGGAAACTTCATTCACAATCGGACGTTTCTGGGACTCTTCCTGAATGCCAGACGTGCATTGGTACAGAAAAATGACTCTCTTTATAAAAGCTCTTGCCTTTAAAGAGCTCAGAGTCTGGGCTGCGGAGAGGTCTTTTTATAAACAAAAACACTGGCCAGGCGCACTGGCTCACGCCTATAATTTCAGTGCTTTGGGAGGCTGAGGCTGGTGGATCACACGAGGTCAGGAGTTTGAGACCAGCCTGGCCAACATGGTGAAACTCTGTCTCTACTAAAAATACAAAAATTATCCAGGATTGGTGACACGTGCCTGTAGTCTCAGCTACTTGGAGGGTGAGGCAGGAGAATCACTTGAACCTGGGAGGCAGAGGTTGCAGTGAGCCGAGATCACACCACTGCACTCCAGCCTGGGCAGCAGAGCGAGACTCTAAAACCAAACAAACAAAAAATAAACAAAAATACTTAGATAAGAGCTATGAGCTGGGTGCAGTGGCTCACACCTGTAATCCCAGCACTTTGGGAGGCCGAGGTGGGAAGATCACCTGAGGTCAGGAGTTCAAGACCAGCCTGACCAACGTGGAGAAACCCCATCTCTACTAAAAATACAAAATTAGCTGGGCATGGTGGTGCATGCCTATAATCCCAGGTACTTGGGAGGCTGAGGCAAGAGAATCACTTGAATCCAGGAGTCGGAGGTTGTGACGAGCCAAGATCATGCCATTGCACTCCAGCCTGGGCAAGAAGAGTGAAACTCTATCTAAAAAAAAAAAGAGCGATGACAGACTAGTGGAGCATAGAATGAGGAGCCATCTATTCCTAGTGGGAGTCTGGGAGAACTTCAGAGAAGAGGTGATAGTTATGTGTGTTTAATTGGATTCATTTATTTATTTCAATTAGTAATATATTCATATGTTCAAAATCCTAAAGGCACAAAAGAACTTGTGTCTGGTGATGGTTGCACAATTCTGTGAATGTACCAAAAACCATGGAAACCATTGAATTATATACTTTATTTTATTTATTTATTTATTTATTTTGAGACAGAGTCTTGCTCTGTCACCCAGGCCGGAGTGCAGTGGCGCGATCTCGGCTCACTGCAAGCTCTGCCTCCTGAGTTCACGCCATTCTCCTGCCTCAGCCTCCTGAGTAGCTGGGACTACAGGCGCCCGCCACCACGCCTGGCTAATTTTTTGTATTTTGAGTAGAGACGGGGTTTCACCATGTTAGCCAGGAGGGTCTCGATCTCCTTACCTGGTGATCCACCTGCCTCAACCTCCCAAAGTTCTGCTATTACAGTCGTGAGCCACTGCGCCTGGCCTGAATTATGTACTTTAAATGGGTGAATGATACAGTATGTGACTTATAGCTCAATAAAACTGTATTTCAGAAAAGAGTTTGTGTCTCCATCCCACATCTGATTCTAGCCCCTCCCTGAAGTCAAGTAATACGGTGAGTTTCTTCTGTATCTTTTTCACTGGGAGTCAGGGAGTGACATTTGAAGTGGTGAACGAGTTGAATTTAGTCAAGTAGTGGACTGTGGAACACAGTGTTCTGGCAGTGACAGAGGCATGAAGGCTCGTGGTTCTGTGAATACCCCAATGGCTGGAGCATGGGGTCAGGGTGGCAGAATGGCAAAGGCTGATTGGGGTTGGGGTGAGCAGAGCCTTGGAGGTCATGCAAGGCAGTGTGTACTTTATCTGTAAGCAGCGATGATCCAGACCTTTAAGCTGCATGAAAAACAATGTGACAATAATTTTAAAACACCCAAATCTCCCTCCAACATCCCGTTGTCATTCATCTAAGTGAAACTGCAGTTCTTGTCTCTATGCACTCATGTGTTTACCTAGTTAGGTAAGTACAATCTAAATACCCTTTTGTATTCTACTTTTTCCATTTAATATTAGTCATAAGCATCTTTATAGGTTGTCATGTAATACTCAAATGGATTTTTTTTTTTTTAATTTGAGATGAAATCTCGTTCTGTTGCCCAGGCTGGAGTGTAGTGGTGTGATCTCGGCTCACTGCAAACTCCGCCTCCTGGGTTCAAGCAATTCTCCTGCCTCAGCCTCCCTGAGTAGCTGGGATTACAGGCACCCGCCATCGTGCCCAGCTAATTTCTGTATTTTTAGTAGAGACATGGTTTCGTCATGTTGACCAAGCTGGTCTCGACCTCCTGACCTCGGGTAATCCACCCGCCTAAGCCTCTCAGAGTGCTGGGATTACAGGCATGAGCCACTGCTCCTGGTTAAATGGATGGTTTTTAAAGGATAAGAGGTACTCTATCAAGTCGATAGTAAACAAATCATTCCTGTTGGGCAATTGGGTTGATTCCAATTTCCTATCAAGTGGAAGAATGACCCCATTGGATCTTGGCTTTAGACAATGGCTTTTACATGGCCAACTCACTGGCTCAGAGCTAAAAGGGACTCAGGGAGTCATCTGGGTTCATCCTTATGGTTTCTGTGGCCATGAGTAAGCATCTGAACCCATTTCTTCATCTGGAAAATGATATTGTATTTAAATCACTCAAAAGCTTTTTAGGCCTTGGTAGATTTCTCTGACACTGGAAAGTCCATCCACAGCCTACCTGTTATGCATCAAAGGAACTATCTGAGGACACTGGGGTCCTGGCCAGGCAGAGTGACTTATGCCTGTAATCCCAACACTTTGGGAGGCTGGGGCAGGAGGATCACTTGAGGCCAGGAGTTCAAGGTCAGCCTGAGCAACAGAGTGAGATTCTGTCTCTACAAAAAATTTTTACAATTAGCCAACCATGGTGGCACATGCTTATAGTTCTAGCTACTTGGGAAGCTTGAGGTAGGAGGATCAAGTGATGAGCCCAGGAATTCGAGGCTGCAGTGAGCTATTATTGTAACACTGCACCCCAGCCTGGGTGACAGAGTGAGGCCTTGTCTCAAAAAAAAAAAAAGACATAAGACTTTGAGGTCCAGATGGGCTCTCCCCATATTCTGGCCTAGAAAAGTGTCCCCATCACCCTCTTGCCTTCCTTGGACAGATGGCAAAAGAGTGTTTGGGGCAGATGCACTCTGGAGGCTCAAGAGGAAACATTTGGGGCTGCCTGCAGCAGTGCTGAGGCTGCAGTTTAATTTTCTTTGACATCAGTGGTAGAATTTGTCCACTAGGGGCCGGGCGCGGTGGCTCACACCTGTAATCCCAGCACTTTGGGAGGCTGACGTGGGTGGATCACCTAA
>NW_012122154.1:400551-407512 GCF_000951035.1 Colobus angolensis palliatus | reverse complement strand
GCCACTGCACTCCAGCCTGGGCGACAGAGCAAGATTCCATCTCAAAAAAAAAAAAGGAAAGAAAAAGGAAACCACCCAAAAACGTAGTGGCTTAAAACAGCAAACCAATACCTTGCTCACAATTCTGTAGGTCAGCAATCTGGCCCAGGCTCTGTTGGGCAGTTCTGCCAGATTCTCCTGGGATCGCTTCATGGATCAGCCACATGGACTAGGGCTGGGTAGTCTAAGACCTCACTCTCAGCTCTGGTGACTGGGGGTGGCTAGCAGGCCGCATGTTGTAGCAACCTGTCTCCAGGAGGCTTCCCGGACTTCTCCCCTTTGTGAGTTGGGGTTCTAATCATAGCCCAAAGAGGGTAAGCCCTAGCAAGCAAATGCTTTTCAAGCTTTTACTTAGATCACATTTGCTTTTTGTTGTTTGTTTGTTTGTTTTTCTGAGACAGTCTCACTCTGTCACCCAGGCTGGAGTGCAGTGGTGCAATCTCAGCCCACAAAAATCTCCATCTCCCAGGTTCAAGCAATTCTCCTCCCTCAGCCTCTCGAATAGCTGGGACTGTAGGTCCCTGCCACTGCGCCCGACTAATTTTCATATTTTTAGTAGAGACGGGGTTTCACCATGTTGGCCAGGCTGGTCTCGAACTCCCGACCTCAAGTGATCCACCCACCTCAGCCTCCCAAAGTGCTGGGATTATGGGTGTGGGCCACTACGCCTGGCCTACTTATATCACATTTGTTAATGTCCCATTAGCCAAGGCAAGTCACAAGATCAAGCCCAGATTCAAAGGATGAAGACATAAACTTTATATCTTGATGGGAAGAGAGGCAAAGTCACAATGCAAAAGAGCACATGTCAGGGAGGGGAGCATTTTCACAGCCGTGTGAACAGTCTGCTGTACTGGGCACCAGACATGTAAGCAGAGCTCAGTTCTGGAGGCTGGAAGGAATGCTTTCTTGGCACTCAGGGCTCAGGATGGCAGGTTAAGATGCAAGCAAAACCATTATAATGCAAGGTCTGAATGCAGTAAGTGCCCCAACATAGGAGTTCAAATCAGACAGATCTTTTGCAGCTAATGAGGGGTGGAGGTCAATGGGTTGAGAAGGCTTTATTTCCTTGACCTTGAAGTGTAGTTAGAATCTGGTCATACAGAGATGGGGAAAATGATATTCCAGGTGGAGGAAAAACCAAAGTTGGAAAAACCAAGGCAAGTTTGGGAAATCCAAAATTATCTAATATATCTGGTGTGTGGCCATCAAGGGGGACTGCAGGGCATAAAACTAGAAAGATAAGCTGGTGTCCAATGTGGGTGAGCTTGTGTTTGAACTTCATTCTGTAGGCAATGGGGAGCCACTGAATATTTCTCAGGTAACAAGTGAGAAGAACCGTATTGTAAGAAGACTCCTTGGCCTGTATTCTATAGGATGGCTTGGGGTGGGAAGCAAGAAGAGGAGAGGTGATCACAGGTAATGAAGTGACTAGGGGACGTCTAGGCAATGGGGTTGGCCAGGGGCAGCACAAGTACAAAGTATCTGGACAGATCCTGATGAGTGACTGCAAATGGGGCATGAAGAGCTGTCAAGGTTGGCTCTGAAGTTACCACGCTCACTGCCCAGAGGATGACAGAGAGGAGGAGATTCACTTACAAAGCAGGAGAGTCTGAGCAAGAACAGGTGTGAAAGGAACCTATGGATGTGGGGACTGTATGGGACATCCGGTTGGTGTCCAACCAAGATCCAACATCATGCTGAGGAAGGAGGAAGAAGAGAAAGGAGAGGAGACTTTGTCAGAGCAACACTGAACACAAGGGTTTCAAGGTGGTTGACAGTCAAGTATCAGATGTGGCCAAATGATTAAGGAAGAAGAAAGATGAGTAGAGGCCAACCAGCTGACTTGACAATGAGGAGGTCACAGGTGAATTCCTAGGAGAGCACAGGAGGCTGAAGTCTCCAGGCTTTCTTTTTTTTTGAGACGGAGTCTTGCTCTGTCACCCAGGCTGGAGTGCAGTGGCACGATCTTGTCTCACTGCAAGCTCTGCCTCCCAGGTTCACGCCATTCTCCTGCCTCAGCCTCCCAAGTAGCTGCAACTACAGGTGCCCACCACCACACCCAGCTAATTTTTTATATTTTTAGTAGAGACGAGGTTTCACCGTGTTAGCCAGGATGGTCTCAATCTCCTGACCTCGTGATCTGCCCGCCTCGGCCTCCCGAAGTGCCCAGGTTTTATCTATCTATCTATCTATCTATCTATCTATCTATCTATCTATCTATCTATCTATCTATCATCTATTTATTTATTTATTTGAGACAGAGTCTCTCTCTGTCCCCAGGCTGGAGTGCAGTGGTGTGATCTCAGCTCACTGCAACCTCCACCTCCTGGGTTCAAGGTATTATCCTGCCTCAGCCTCCCGAGTAGCTGCAACTACAGGTGCATGCCACCACTCCCAGCTAATTGTCATATTTTTAGTAGAGATGGGATTTCACCATGTTGGCCAGGATGATCTCCATCTCCTGACCTCATGATCCCCCCTCCTCGGCCTCCCAAACTGCTAGGATTAGAGGCGCGAGCCACCATGCCTGGCTCCCAGGCTTTATTTTTATTTGTTTGTTTGTATCACTCTGTCACTCAGGCTGGAGTGCAGTGGTGAGATCTCAGCTCATTGCAACCTCTGCCTCCTGCCTCACGTGGTGCTCCCACCTCAGCCTCTCAAGTAGCTGGGACTACAGGCACATACCACCACACCCAGGTAATTTTTGTGGGTGTTTTTTTGTGGGTTTAATTTTTGTGGGTTTCTTTTTTTTTTTGTAGAGATGGGGTTTTGCCATGTAACCCAGGCTGGTCCAAGCTTTATTTTTCATATTTATTTTTAATTTAATTTTTTTTGTATGGAATGCTTCACGAATTTCCATGTCGTCCTTGTGTAGGGCCCACGCTAATCTTCCCTGCACCATTGCAATTTTAGTGTATGTGCTGCCGAAGCGATCACTGAAGTCCCCAGGCATTGAGGAGGGAGCAACAGGTATCCTGCTCTCTGGGATTCAAGGTTGGAGAGAACCCCTGGACTTACATGACCCTGGTGCTAGCCTCTCTTTCCACTTCACAACCACTGGAGTGAATGAAATGTTAAAAATAAACACTGCTGTTCCTTTCCACCCTAAAGAAGAGAGGCATGCTGGACTCTCCCTGCTGCTTTCCCTGTCTCTGGCCTGCTGGCTAAAGATCAGGCACTGCCAGGCAGACAGGCGCTGGCGGGACAGGCGGCTGTTTACTTGCTAGTAGAGCACTGCTGTGTTTTCACAGCTCAGAATAGCTCTATAGCCACCCCCAGGCCTGGGGACCTAGGAGCCTCACTGTTTATTTTCATGACAATTCTGGGCCTCACCTCTTCCCTTCTCTGAGTCAAGGTCCTTATTTGAGAACTCTTAGAGGGGGTAAGGTGTGGGTTAAAGGGTCCAAGACTACTAATTTCCTAATTATCTTTCCCAGCTGGCTCTGGAAGAGGGAAGAACTAATAACTGACTGTACAACACTGGCATTTTGGTTGGGATGGAATTTCCTCTGCTTTTAAAGAAAGAGTTGATTAAAGGACTGCATGGCCAGAGCCAGGGGGCAAGAAAATGTGGGAATGAAAGTGGGTAGAAGGGATAACTCCAATCTGGACTGCGGCAGGTTCTGTGTAGGGAGCTTTCACTAGAGAATTGTGGGGGCTTCTCTGACTCATGGTGCCCCTAAGGTCAGGCTGGGTTCTGGCTGCCCTGGTGTTTAGAAGGTATTCAGGAGTAGGGGGAAGACTAGCTTCACGGAATACTCTTTTGAACTCTGAATCTTTTTAATAATATGAGTGTATATTACTTTTGAAAATATTTTAGGCTCACTCCTATAATCCCAGAACTTTGGGGGGCCGAGGCAGGTAGATCACCTGAGGTCGGGAGTTCGAGACCAGCTTGGCCAATATGGTGAAACCCCATCTCTACTAAAAAAAAAAAAGAGCTAAAATTAGTCGGGCCATGGTGGCATGTGCCTGTAGTCCCAGCTACTTGAGTGGCTGAGGCACAAGAATTGCTTGAACCCAGAAGGAGGAGGTTCTAGTGAGCCAAGATCGTGCCCCTGCACTCCAGCCTGGGCAACAAGAGTGAAATTCCATCTCAAAAAAAAAAAAAAAAAAAAAAGCCGGGGAGATAGCAGGTCCCAGATAGACAGACATGGCCCACTGACTGGCTTGGCCCAGGGGAGATGCCGCTGGAACAAGAAAACCTCTCTGATGGTTCTTGGAAGTGGGTGCTGGCCCCAGGCCCTCTATCTGCCCCTTATCTCCCTCGCAGAGGCTGCTGCTTCTTCACTCAGACTATCTGGCCCCACCTACAGAGACCTCATAGCTACAGAGACCTCATCATATGAAGGGAAAGAGGTTGTAGCATTCTCAGCAGGGCCCAGGTCTCAAATACCTCCCTGCTGCATGTCTCATACACTTTTCTTTTTTGTTTTTTTTTTTTTGAGGCAGAGTCTTGCTCTGTCGCCTAGGCTGGAGTGCAGTGCCACGATCTCGGCTCACTGCAATCTCTGCTTCCCAGGCTCAAGCGATTGTCGAGCCTCGGCCTCCCAAGTGGCCAGGACTACAGGCATACACCACCAACCCCAGCTAATTTTTGTATTTTTAGTAGAGACGGAGTTTCGCCATGTTGCCCAGGCTGGTCTCGAACTCCTGAGCTCAGGCATTCCATCTACCTTGGTCTCCCAAAGTGCTAGGAATACAGGCATGAGCCACAGTGCCCGGCCCCTTATGCCTCTTAACTTTACATCTCTGGGTCAGAATACGATGGGGAACTTTCCCTTTCTTGAGGACCTCCAAGGAATGTGATGTCTGTCAATCCCAATTCTCCTATTGAGAAGGAAAAGCCAGTACAGGACAGACTACTCTGGGCCAGATGATTTCCATCTTTGCTTCACTTAATCCTCATAACAACCTTGAAAGGCAGATGTTAATTATACTCATTTCACAGATGCAGAAACTATAATTCAGAGAGATTAGGAAACATGCCCACAGTCACCTGGCTGGTAAAAGGTGGGGCTGGGAATGAATTCAGATCTTTGCAGAATTATACCTCATGGCCTTCCCTGGGCCATGGCTCTTTTTCACTGCCTGGAAGGCCTGTTTGAAGAATTAAATAAGGTATCAGACTGGTCTGAATATTGTAAGAAAAAAGAAGGAATGAAACAAGGTGATGCTTGAGAAACCTTTGGTACCGGATCCATATTCAGTGACCCTCTCAGAGCAAAGTCAACACTCAAACGACAAGGGCAGAAATACACACAGCTGCTTTTCACAAAGGTGCTCAACCTTGACTACACATTGAAATCACCTGGGAAGCTTGTAAAACTCAACATACCCGGACTGCGCCTCAGCCTAATATGATCAGAGCCTGTGAGGGCAAAGCGCAGACATGACTGGTTTTTACATTTCCCCAGGTGATTCTACTCTATAGCCAAGATTGGGAGAACTCTGGAGACGGTAGTTCAGTTTCAAGCCTCCCAAGAGGAAGCTGACTAGAGAGTCTAAGACATAAAGAATGTGTCCATCAGAAGGTGCAGAAAGGGGCTGGGCACAGTGGCTCACACCTATAATTCCAGCACTTTGGGAGGCCGAGGCAGGCAGATCACTTGAGTCCAGGAGTTCGAGACCAGCCTGGCAACATGGCAAAAACCTGTCTCTACAAAAATACAAAAAAAAAAAAAAATTAGCCAGGATGGTGACATGCACCTGTGGTCCCAGTTACTAGGAAGGCTGAGGTAGGAGGATCATTTGAGCCTTGGAGGCAGAGGCTGCAGTTAGCCAAGATCATGCCACTGCACTCCAGCCTGGGTGACAGAGTGAGAAGACCCTGTCTCCCTCAGAAAGGGAGCATCACAGAGCCTGCCCTGACAGTGACAATCAGCCACATCTAGAGCAGAGGACCTGGCCAGGGCCAGGACACAGCCCATCCTAGAGGCACTTTAGCCATGCACATGGAGGCACCAGGCCCTGTTGAAGCTATCTTGTGACCAACTGCTGGTTCTGATGCCCAGCTCGACAGGCCAGCTTCCCACCACATCATGGTGATGGGAAGAAAACGGGCACATCACTTTCATCTCTTTTTGTAAATGAACTAATTGACATTCTAAGAAGAATTACTTTTGCTTTGACAGTTACAGTAAATCAGCAGATTGACCTTCAGGTATAATTTTGGTAAATATAGACCTTCCCTGAAAGACAATTCCCATTGGTGAGCTGAGGAATCTGGTTTCTGATTCAGGCTTATCCCTTGGACTGGGATGAATTCACCAAGAAACCATCTTGAGGTATCCTGGGAGATGTCAACCAGCCTCGTCTGATGCAACCAGCCTAGCCATGAACTTTATGTTTAACTTTCAGAGCAGAGACTCCATGTCAGCAAATTCCTCGCCTCCTTCCCCCCTCTCATATAGTTTTGGCTTTTTGTATTGTTTTCTCTTTATCTTTATTTTATTTTATTTTATTTTTTTGAGATGGAGTCTCGCTCTGTCACCCAGGCTGGAATGCAGTGGCGCGATCTTGGCCCATAGCAACCTCCGCCTCCCAGGTTGAAGCGATTCTCCTGCCTCAGCTTATTGAATAGCTGGGATTACAGGCGCCCGCCACCATGCCCAGCTAATTTTTGTATTTTTAATAGAGATGGGGTTTCACCATGTTGTCCAGGCTGGTCTCGAGCTCCTGACCTCAGGTGATCCACCTGCCTCGGCCTCCCAAAGTGCTAGGATTACAGGCATGAACCACTGTGCCCGGCCTGTTTGTTTTCTGAGACCAGGTCTTTGTCACCCAGGCTGCAGTACAGTGGCTCAATCTTGGCTCACTGCAGCCTAAACCTCCTGGGATCAAGTGATCCTCCCAACTTAGCCTCCTGAGTAGCTGGGACTGTAGGCGCATGCCACCACCACTGGCTTTTTTTTTTTTT
>NW_012122154.1:392488-395901 GCF_000951035.1 Colobus angolensis palliatus | reverse complement strand
CGAAGTTTAACTCCTGACAGGAAGGATGAAATCTGACAGCAAGAATGTTTCTTAACTTATTTCCCTTGCCTCTGCCTCTGTAGTGCGCCATCAACAAAGTTTAACTCCTGGCAGGATGGATGAAATTTGACAGCAAAAATGTTTTTTAACTGCAAATGTGGTTTGGCACTGCAAAGGGTTGATTAAGAATGGGAGAAGAGGTTGGGCGCGGTGGCTCAAGCCTGTAATCCCAGCACTTTGGGAGGCTGAGGCGGGTGGATCACTTGAGGTCAAAAGTTTGAGACCAGCCTGGCCAACATGGTGAAACTCCGTCTCTACTAAAAATACAAAAAATCAGCCGGGCGTAGTGACATGCGCCTGTAATTTCAGTTACTTGGGAGGCTGAGGCAGGAGAACTGCTTGAGCCTGGGAGGCAGAGGTTGCATTGAGCTGAGATCATGCCACTGCACTCCAGCCTGGGCAACAGAGCAAGACTCTGTCTCAAAAACAAACAAACAAACAAACAACAACAAAACAGAAAAGTCTGTCATCTGTTTGTGAGGGAGCTAGTTAAATGTTCATGGAAACAGGTTACTTCCTGGAGGGAACAACAGCTTCTTTTGGGGAAGGGGGCTAAGGAAGAGGCAAGTGAAGAAGAGGAAGGGCATGTTTCCCATGAAGGTTCTGGTGACTCATTTGATTTTGGAAGAAGGCAGGCCATGGGATGGCAGGAGGAAGGTATCTAGTGGGGAGTTCTGAACTGTTTACAATGCAGCAAATGCCTTCAGGTTTTCTTCTCTGGACAAAATGTGCAACCCATCCTGAGACACGCTCCATGCTTCCCCTACCTGGTCAACAGATGCACAGTTCAAGGTCCTGAAGCTGAACTTTCTCACTGTGCCAGAGAGAAGCCAGCCCTTTGCACTGGCGAACAATGATTAACCCACCTCTCCCTCCAGCTGTTTTTCTCAACATGTTTTTCTAAAACATAAACTGGGTCACTCACTTAGAAGGTGACAGCAGTTGATCTGGCCAGTTTCCCATGTCTACTGTGAAACACTTCCTCCATTGATCACTTGGTAAGGGGGGAAAAAAAAGCATACAAAAGAAAAGTAATTAAAAACAAAAATAAAACTGTACATTTTGCAGTTTGGGCTGTAGCCCTGCTGCTCGGACGAAACTGTGAACCGGAGCTAGGTTTTGAATCCCATCTATAAGTAATGCAGACAACACTCATTCTAGGCCAGGCGCAGTGGCTCATGCCTATAATCCCAACACTTTGGGAGGCTGACACAGGAGGACACTTGAGCCCAGGAGTTACAGACCAGCCTAGGCAACAAAGCCAGACCCTGTTTCTACAAAAAATACAAAAAATTCTCCGGGTGTGGTGGCACGGGCCTATAGTCCCAGGTACTGGAGAGACTGAGCTCGGAGGATCACTTGAGACCCAGGAGGTTGTCAAGTGGTTGCAGTGAGCATTGATGGGACGACTGCACTCCAGCCTGGGCAACAGAGTGAGACCCTGTCTCAAAAAAAAAGACCCATCGTAGGATGATAACTGAGTAAAGGAAAGGTGGCTCCTCTCTCAACAGAATCCAGACCCCCCACCTAGAATAGAAGATTCGGCTTCAGGTAAAATCAGACTTTCTTTCTGGTAGTAAATGCAATTTTTGGATGAGGTGTGTGGTAAGTTACAGCTCCTTTTCCCTCTTTGCTTTCTCGTCTGCAAATAAAGCTGTTCGAGTGAATGAGTCAACCTTGCCCTGGGAGAAGGTGCCAGGGCCCTGGGCCCAGCTGCACTTATTTATCAGCAGACCAGACTGTACTTCCTGGCATCCTTCCTTCATGTTCTTCTCAAGGTCCAAAGCCTCTGGATTTCTAGTTGTGGGGAAAATGCCTGAGGAGCGGCTTGCTTGGGCACCTACCAAAGAGGAGTCCGAATGACTTTCCATCCTCATTCCTTCCCCAAATTGGCTGACCATGTCCCTAGACGGCATTAACGAATCTTCTCTACCGAGGAGAGAATAATAGGGAACTCACTGATATTTCTACAAAGGAAATCAAAAGCTGTCACACCAAACTATGACTCCCAATATAATAAGTACTTTTTTTGTTCGTTTGTTTGAGACAGGGTCTTGCTCTGTTGCCCAGCAGGAGTGCAGTGGCATGATCACGACTCACTGTACCTCCCGGGTTCAAGTGATCCTCCCACCTCAGCCTCCCGAGTATCGGGATTACAGGTGCCCGCCACCTCGCTGGGCTAATTTTTTTTTTGCGGGGGGACAGAGTCTCGTTCTGTTGCCCAGGCTGGGGTGCAGTGATATGATCTCGGCTCACTGCAACTTCCACCTCCTCGGTTCAAGCGATTCTCCTGCCTCAGCCTCTTAAGTAGCTAGGATTACAGGCATGTGCCACCACGCCCGGCTAATTTTTGTATTTTTAGTAGAGATGGAGTTTCACCATGTTGGTCAGGCAGGTCTCGAACTCTCAACCTTGGGTGATCCAACCACCTCAGCCTTCCAAAGTGCTTGGATTACAGGCGTGAGCCACTGCACCTGGCCAATTGTATTTTTTGTAGAGATGGGGTTTCACCATGTTGGCCAGGCTGGTCTCAAATTCCTAAGCTCAAGTGATCTGCTAACCTCAGCCTCTCAGAGTGCTGGGCTTACAGGTGCGAGCCATTGCACCAGGCCATGACTATATTAAATAAAAAACCCTTGAGAGGTTTTTTTTACCCTTGGGAGCCTGGAAGTGATTTTTTCCCCCTATCTTTTGCCTATAAAGATAGGACTGGCCGGGCGTGGTGACTCGTACTTGTAATCCCAACACTTTGGGAGGCCAAGGCAGGTGAATCACTGAGGTCAGGAGTTCAAGACCACCCTGGCCAACATGGCAAAACCCCATCTGTACTAAAAATACAAAAATTAGCTGAGCCTGGTGACACACACCTATAATTCCAGCTACTTGGGTACTTGAGGGGATGAGGCACAAGAACTGGTGGAACCCAAGAGGTGGAGGTTGCAGTGAGCTGAGATCATCCCATTACACTCCAGTCTGGGCAACAAGAGTGATACTCTGTCTCAAAAAAAAAAAAAAAAAAGGACTGACTTACAAGAACAATTGTTGTTCTTCTTCCTTTATCCCATTATCCATTACAGGAAAGAAGACCAAAAATGTAGCCATAAAAAGAGTCTCAACATGACCCTTTTTCAAGATAATGACTGTCTCTGAGAACCATTTAAAATCCAGGGAGAACTATTTACAAGTTAATTTCTGTTCCTCGATCCAATCATTCTCCCTCTGCCCTTCGGTAGAATTCCTCTTCTCCCCCTTCCCATGACCTGTTTTTAACAGAATCCAAGCCACCCATTCTTTCTGTAAACTCAAGATGGTGGATGAGCTTCCATACGTCACTGGGAAGTTGGATCCTCATT
>NW_012122154.1:390264-392438 GCF_000951035.1 Colobus angolensis palliatus | reverse complement strand
AGAATGGCGTGAACCCGGGAGGCAGAACTTGCAGTGAGCCGAGATCGCGCCACTGCACTCCAGCCTGGGCGACAGAGCAAGATTCCATCTCAAAAAAAAAAAAGGAAAGAAAAAGGAAACCACCCAAAAACGTAGTGGCTTAAAACAGCAAACCAATACCTTGCTCACAATTCTGTAGGTCAGCAATCTGGCCCAGGCTCTGTTGGGCAGTTCTGCCAGATTCTCCTGGGATCGCTTCATGGATCAGCCACATGGACTAGGGCTGGGTAGTCTAAGACCTCACTCTCAGCTCTGGTGACTGGGGGTGGCTAGCAGGCCGCATGTTGTAGCAACCTGTCTCCAGGAGGCTTCCCGGACTTCTCCCCTTTGTGAGTTGGGGTTCTAATCATAGCCCAAAGAGGGTAAGCCCTAGCAAGCAAATGCTTTTCAAGCTTTTACTTAGATCACATTTGCTTTTTGTTGTTTGTTTGTTTGTTTTTCTGAGACAGTCTCACTCTGTCACCCAGGCTGGAGTGCAGTGGTGTGATCACAGCTCACTGCAGCCTCGACCTCCCAGGCCCAAGCAATCCTCCTGCCTCAGCCTCCTGAGTCACTGAGATTACAAGTGTGCACCACCATACCCAGCTAATTTTTAAATATTTTGTGTACACAGAGTCTCCTTATGTTGCCCAGGCTGGTCTTGAACCTTGAGCTCAATGGATCTTTCTGCCTTGGCCTCCCAAAGCACTGGGATTATAGGTGTGAGTCACTGTGGCTGGCCCCCTCCTATAGTTTTTCCCTGGCCAATATCCCTCTGCAGAGCTTCTCACTCTCTGCAGGGAATATTAGGTCATTCACATCTGGGTTCAGGCCCTACACTGCAGTCATCCTGATGCTTACACCCCAGACACCCCAGATGTGCGTCCTCCTTTGAACAACCCATTCCCACCCACTAAGCCTCTGCCCATGTGTTCTGCCTCCTCCCTCCCTTCCTTCCTCTGCTTCCTTCCTCTTTCCTCTTCCTTCTTCATCTAGTGACAGCTTATTCACCCTCTAAAACCCAGCTCAAATCCCACTCTCTACCTTTCCCTGAATATTATTTACTATGTTCTTTCTGCTCCCGTAGTACTTTGGACAGAACTCTGCCACGGAGGTTCGCACACTGAACTCTAGTTCCTTGACCACGTGTGTACTCCCCTCACTGAACCTGGCTTTGGTGGCCTGGTGCCCAGCTTGGTGTCGTGCCCATGTGTGGATGCTTAAATACATCTTTGAAATTTGAATAAACAGTAAACATTATTATATGAGAGTCGTTTTTTCCCTTTAAAAGCCACATCATATCCATTTTCTCATTGGACTACTTCAGAAGAGAAGATCTAAGGACATCCAAAGATCCTAAGTGAAAAATCACCCTGGCTGCACAGGTCAAGCCAGGACACAGGGCTAAAGGGCAGCACTGGTGCGCTGAGCCCAGGCGTTTGCTTTCCAGATGAGACCTGCACTGCCTGGACCAGCAACGCAGCAGAGGTAGCAGGAAGCGGGAGATGGAGCCAAAGGGTTTCTGGGCAGGTGGTTGCTGGCAGATCAATAAATCCATTCCCCACAATGGGCTGTCACTGAAACAGCCCGGGAGTAGCTCAGAGCCTGGAGGAAGACCTGAGAGGGCAGGATGTGGGAAGATTAGAAGCATAGGCTAGGCCAGGCACGGTGGATCATACCTGTAATCCCAGCACTTTGGGAGGCCGAGGCAGGTGGATCACTTGAGGTCAGGAGGTCAAGACCAGCCTGGACAACATGGTGAAACCCCATCTCTGCTAAAAACACACACAAAAAATTAACCGGGCATGGTGGCACATGCCTGTAATCCCAGCTACCCGGGAGGCTGAGACAGCAGAATCGCTTGAACCCGAGAGGCAGAGGTTGCAGTGAGCCAAGATCACGCCATTGCACTGCAGCCTGGGCAACAAGAGCAAAATGCCATCTCAAAAAAAAAAGGGGACCATCCTGGCTAACATGGTGAAACCCTGTCTCTATTAAAAACAAAAAATGAACCGGGCGTGGTGGCGGGCGCCTTTAGTCCCAGCTACTCGGGATGCTGAGGCAGGAGAATGGCTTGAACCTGGGAGGCAGAGTTTGCAGTGAGCTGAGATCGCGCCACTGCACTCCAGCCTGGGCGACGAGCGAGACTCCGTCTC
>NW_012122154.1:387568-389754 GCF_000951035.1 Colobus angolensis palliatus | reverse complement strand
CAGTGAGCCGAGATCACACCACTGCACTCCAGCTTGGGCGACAGAGCGAGCCTGTCTCATAAAAAAAAAAAAAAAATCAATCTGCCTTATGTCAGTGACTTTTTGGCGAACTTGTAGCTTGTCACTTACATAAGGATCCTCCAGTTTACACAGTTTTGTAAATGTCAGGCCACCCTGTCCCACTAGACCACCAAAGTCCTGGAAGACAGCTGGGATTTAACTTTTTTTTTTTCTTGAGACAGTCTCGCTCTGTCACTGAGGCTGGAGTGCAATGGCAGGATCTCCACTCACTGCCACCTCCACCTCCCAGGTTTAAGTGATTCTCCTGCTTCAACCTCCCGAGTAGCTAGGACTATAGGTGCCCCCCACCATACCCAACTAATTTTTGTATTTTTAGTAGAGACGAGGTTTTACCATATTGGCCAGGTTGGTCTTGAACTCCTGACCTCAGGTGATTCACCGGCCTCAGCCTCCCAAAGTGCTGGGATTACAGATGTGAGCCACTATGCCCAGCCTGGCTTTTAACTTTTAATTCCTCAGAGAGCCAGGCATGGTGCTTTGCTCAGGAAGCGTTGGTTGAATTAAACCAGAGCACTTCTTGAAAAGGGAAAAGAACAGGAGTTACAGGGAGATGGCGGGAACCCCTCTCTGGAGATGGTTCTTTAAATGAGTGGATTCTGCAGGGCGCTGTTGCTCATACCTGTAATCCCAGCATTTTGGGAGGCCAAAGCAGGAGGATCACCTGAGGCCAGGAGTTCGAGACCAGTCTGGGCAACATAGAGAGACCCTCCCCCCCCACCATCTCCACAACAAATAAAAAATTAGCCAGGTTTGGTGGTGTGGGCCTATAGTCCCAGCTTCCCAGAGGCTGAGGCAAGAGGATACCTTAAGCCCAGGAGACTGAGGCTGCAGTGAGCTGTGATGGTGCCACCGCACTCCAGCCTGGGTAACAGAGTGAGACCCCATCTCAAATAAACAAACAGATAAACAAGTGGATTCTCAGCAAAACTTCTAGCCACTCACCTCATATATCCACAAGACCTTTGAGAATCCACAGTGTCTTGATGCAGTCAGCTTTCTAACAAGCTGGGGCTTCACCTGTTTTCCCACAGATAAAAACGTGCTGGAGGAAGCAGAAAGGGGCTGGCAGGTGGAAAGGTGAGAACTAGCTCATCATCTCAAGACTATGAGGTTGCTCTGGTCTAGAGGGTCCCCCTGCCTGGTAGCCAATGGCCAGGAAGACTCCCACTGCCCCTGGATGCCCAGAGTGGGATGTCAGCTCCATCACTTATCAACTTCTCATCTATAGGGGCATTCTCCCCGAGGCTTCTCAGAAAATAGGGCCCTCCATTTGCTCCCCATGTGCTGAGCACATGATGACAGAACCCCTCCCGACTCAGAGACCCTGGCTCCTCGCTGCCCTGCCATGACCCAGACGGTGGCCTTTGTATATTTTTTTAGACTCACCTTGACTCACCTCAGACCATAGAAACTCTCATCCCAGAGGTCACTGCAATAGTTACTCCACAACAGAGGCTTATCTGGGTAGAGGGAGGCTCCCTACCTATGGCCTAGCAGCCCTGACAGTGCAGATCACATATACCCCATGCCCCAGCACTGCCTGCCATGCATGGGCTTACTTTGCACCCATCCACAGTTACCACCACATTACCTGCTCTCCAAGGTTAGGCGTGGCAGGAGAAGGTTGCTTGGACCAGCAGAAACTATGCAGTCAAGGGCAACTGGAGTCAGCATGGGCTGAGTGGGAGCCCTTGGTGGGGTGGGGAGGAGACTCCAGGTCATACCTCCTGGAGGATGTTTTAATCATTTCCAGCATGGAATGCCGTCAACCTTTGCCACAGATTCATTAGCTCTGAGTTTCTTTTCTCTGTCCCCAGCTACCCCTTACATGTCAATATGGACTTAATGATGGGAAATTCAGGCAAGTTTTTAAACATTTTATTCCCCCTGGCTCTTATCCTCAAAAATGCATGAATTTGGAGGCAGTGGCTCATGCCTGTAATGCCAACACTTTGCAAGGGTGAGGTGGGAAGATCACTTGAAGCCAGGAATTTGAGACCAGCCTGGGCAGCATAGTGAGACCCCGTTTCTACAAAAATAAATAAATAGGCCGGGCGCGGTGGCTCAAGCCTGTAATCCCAGCACTTTGGGAGGCCGAGACGGGC
>NW_012122154.1:382950-387278 GCF_000951035.1 Colobus angolensis palliatus | reverse complement strand
ATAAATAAATAAATAATTAAATAATAATAGTGATACGAAGCATGATTAAATAGCTGTATTTTTTAAAATGCATGAATTCGTTACCTGATTTATTCCCTGGTTCCTTTCATAGTCCTCTGTGACCTCAGTGTGAGGGTTTTGGTCTCTCTACTATTTGTAGGCTGATATACAGTACACACACATACACACACACACACACACACAGTGTATCTTGAGCTTTCTTTTGTGTATCTACACACACACACACACACACACATATATAAGAAAGCTCAAAACATAGAAGCCCTTTTTCAAAAATAACTGAAAGTTTCAAACAAAGTCTTTAAGTCTCCACTTACCAATTGGCTGGTATTCTTATTTAGAACCATACGTTCATCATATTGTTGCACAGGAAGACTATACATTCATTCTTTTGCTTAAATGAGTTAAAACACTTGGCCAGGCATGGTGGTTCACACCTGTAATCCCAGAGCTTTGGGAGGCCAAAACTGGCAGATTGCTTGAGCTCAGGAATTGAAGACCAGCCTGGGCAACATGGAAAAACCTCATCTCTACAAAAGATAGAAAAATTAGCCAGGCATGATGGCATGTGCCTGTTGTCCCAGCTACTCAGGAGGCTGAGGCAGGAGGATCACATGAGCCCGAGAGGTTGAGGCTGCAGTGAGCCGTGATTATGCCACTGCACTCCAGCCTGGGAGACAGAGTGAGACCCTGTCTCAAAAAAAAAGAGAGAGAGAAATTTTAAAAAAGAAAACAACACCAAGGGCTGTAACTTTAAGATCATTAAATGAATTAATCACTGCATTACAAAATGATTACTTTATGATCCTAAGAGATATGAGGCCAATACCAGGAAGGGGGTTGATTTCCCAAACCAGAGGCAGACCCTAGACTCTAATACAGTTAAGGAAAGACCAGCAAGATGACAGTCCCCAGTACAACAGAAGTTACTATATTTTATTTGTTGTTTTTCTTTTGTTTTGTTTTTTTAGAGATTGGGGTCTTGCTCGATTGCCCAGGCTGGAGTGCAGTGGTGGGACAATAGCTCACTGCAGCCTCCAGTTCCTGGGCTCAAGCATTCCTCCTGCCTCAGCCTCCTGAATAGCTGGGACTACAAGAGTACACCACCACACACACCAAAACAATTTTTAAAATATTTGTGTAGAGACGAGGGTCTTGCTTTGTTGCCCAGGCTGGTCTCCAACTCCTGGCTTCAAGGGATCCTCCCACCTCAGCCTCCCAAATTGCTGAGACTACAGATGTGAGCCACCACAACCAGCCAGAACTTACTAATTTTAAAATTAAGAACTTAAAACTTGCGCAGCTAGAGCACCAAGACTTTTCTTTGTCCCCAAATAAGTACAGTTGCAGGCATAGAAAATCTGACATCTTTGCAAGAATCATCGTGGATGTAGACTCTGTCCCGTGTCTCTGGCCTGGTTTCGGGGACCAGGAGGGCAGCCCCTTGCACTGCCAAGAAGCATGCCAAAGTTAATCATTGGCCCTGCTGAGTACATGGCCGATCAGGCTGTTTTTGTGTGCCTGTTTTTCTATTTTACGTAAATCACCCTGAACATGTTCGCATCAACCTACTGGTGATGCACCTTTGATCAATACATTTTAGACAAAAGTGGTTTTTGAGTCCAAAGATCAGGGCTGGGTTGACCTGAATACTGGATACAGGGCATATAAAACAGGGGCAAGGCACAGACTGATAGCAGAGCAATCACCACCAAGTCTGGAATAACTGCACGGGCTCTGCTGACGTCTTCCTGAGGTGCCAAAGAAACAAGGATGGAGGAAGGAATGAACGTTCTCCATGACTTTGGGATCCAGTCAACACACTACCTCCAGGTGAATTACCAAGACTCCCAGGACTGGTTCATCTTGGTGTCCGTGATTGCAGACCTCAGGAATGCCTTCTACGTCCTCTTCCCCATCTGGTTCCATCTTCAGGAAGCTGTGGGCATTAAACTCCTCTGGGTAGCTGTGATTGGAGACTGGCTCAACCTCGTCTTTAAGTGGTAAGAACCATATAGAGAGGACATCGGCAAGAAAAAGAGGCTGGCATTCGCTCTGGAAATATCTGTCCATCAGAAGTTGCTTTCCCCCAGGCTGTTCAGGCAGCCACGGGCTACTCATCCTACCAACCCTTCTCTCTGACTTTGGATCATCTATATAAAGGGGGAAGACAGAAAAAAATCCTACCAGTGAGTTGAAAATACAGGAAAGCCTATTTCATACGGGTTAAAGGGTAGGACGGTTGAATTTCGTGAAAAGTCTGAGTTATATAGGCTTTGAGCAAAGAGTTTTCTTATTATGAAGCAGAAGAGGTAACATAAAGAAAGATGTATGGGGCCAGGCATGGTGGCTCACACCTGTAATCCCAGCACTTTGGGAGGCCGAGGTGGGCGAATCACTCCTGGGTGAACTCAGGAGTTCAAGACCAGCCTGGGCAACATAACGATACTCCATCTCTACAAAAACATTACGAAAATTAGCTGGGCGTGGTGGCGTGCACCTGTAGTCCCAGCTACTCAGGCGGCTGAGGTGAGAGGCGGAGGAGGCTGCAGTGAGTTGAGATCGTGCCACTGCATTCCAGCCTGGGCAACAGAGTAAGACACTGTTTTAAAAAAAAAAAGATGATGTATGCTGTATGAAAAAAGGAAACAGATGATTCAACAGCCTGTTTTGTGGGGTAATGAAAAGTCACCCTAGGAACTGGGCTCCAGCCCTCGTTCTACCACCACCAACTACATGTCCTTGGCAAGTCATATTAATTATCTGAGTTTCTGTTTTATAATCTACAAATAGGTTATCTCTGGCAGCTTAATAATAATCAGGGTTGGCCGGGCGCGGTGGCTCAAGCCTGTAATCCCAGCACTTTGGGAGGCCGAGACGGGCGGATCACGAGGTCAGGAGATCGAGACCATCCTGGCTAACACGGTGAAACCCCGTCTCTACTAAAAATACAAAAACTAGCCGGGCGAGGTGGCGGGCGCCTGTAGTCCCAGCTACTCCGGAGGCTGAGGCAGGAGAATGGCGTAAACCCGGGAGGCGGAGCTTGCAGTGAGCTGAGATCCGGCCACTGCACTCCAGTCCGGGCGACAGAGCGAGACTCCGCCTCAAAACAAAAAAAACATAGTAATAATGATAATAATAATAATCAGGGTTAACATTTATTAAACAGTGCGTGCCAGGCCACGTGCTATGTGCTTTTCTGTGAGGTAGTTACTGCTATTTACAGAAATAGTAGATGCAGAGACCAAGGTGCTGAGTTAAATGATTAGGCCAGCGAGGTTAGTACATGCTGACCCAGAATGGAAGCCCAGGCAGGCAGGCTGGCTTCTGCAGCAATGCTCTTAAGAACTATGTTACATCCGGTGCTGATAAACTGACTCTTTGTGGGGGGAGAAAAGCCCTGAGTTTAGCATTTGCCAGTTTTCTACCACATAAACATTCCCATTATGGCCTGCCTTCCTTCCTTCCTCCCTCCCTCCCTTCCTTCCTTCCTCTCTCTCTCTCTTTCGTTTGAGATGGAGTCTTGCAGTATCACCCTGCTGGAGTGCAGTGGCGCGATCTCAGCTCACTGCAACCTCTGCCATTCGGGTTCAAGTGAATCTCCTGCCTCAGCCTCCTGAGTAGCTGGGATTACAGGCGCCCAGCACCACGCCCAGCTAATTTTTTTGTATTTTTAGTAGAGACGGGGTTTCACGATGTTGATCAGGCTGGTCTCAAACTCCTCACCTCATGATTCGCCTGCCTTGGCCTTCCTAAGTGCTAGGATTACAGGCATGAGCCACCACACCCAGCCACATGATTCTAAAAAATAAGAAGATGAAGTGTTATTCCAAACATCTGATCTCCATTGAAGAACCATGCAATCTCTCTGGGTTATAGAGGTCAGAGTTAGTGGCTCTCCCTGATTTCGGTGAGAAATCACTATTCCACGGGATAAACAGCATCCTGACTGACAGTTGACACCTATTTCCACAGTGAAAGATACATCTAGTGCTTTTAAAGGGGAAGTGGTTTGTCTGAGACACTCTGTTTCAAAGCAGAGAGGACACCAAATGAACATCCGAAGCTATATACATCCTTACACAGCGCAATTCTGATGGAAATGCAGGCTGTTTCCTGGGGGAGCTCCTCCTAGGGGCTGGAGTGCATTCTCTGATGTCAGAGGAAATGCAAGATTCCTTGAGGCCTGAGGGAACCCATGGTATATGGAAGTCCAAGTTTCAAACTCTAGTTCCATATGCATTCTTCCAGGACAAATACTGCTTGAGGTTAAAAAAAAAAAAAAAAAAAAAAAAAAGTCACATAGC
>NW_012122154.1:377756-382161 GCF_000951035.1 Colobus angolensis palliatus | reverse complement strand
AGGAAGGAAGGAAGGAAGGAAGGAAGGAAGGAAGGAAGGAAGGAAGGAAGGAAATACATTCAAACAGTTCAAAATGCAAAAGTTACATACATAAGGATGTGTCATGAAACATCTCCCTCTCACACTTCTCCCCAGCCACCCAGTTCTCCCTTCTAGAGGCAACATGTGAAATCCTTCTCAAGCTACACTATTCTTGAAGGTGTGGGCTTTGGGCAAAAGCGTTCATTCAGTAACCCCAGAAACTCGTTCTGTTTTTCCATAGGATTCTCTTTGGACAGCGTCCATACTGGTGGGTTTTGGACACCAACTACTATGGCAACACTTCTGTGCCCCTGATAAAGCAGTTCCCTGTAACCTGTGAGACTGGACCAGGTAAGCGTCCCAGCCCCTGTAGAGACAGAAGCTGGGTGGACCTCGTTCATCTGTTATGGATGAAACTGACCTTGAGGGGACATGAGGAAAGCCATTCCTTTGTACTTTTGTCATGCTCTTCAATTGGCACAGATTAATTCACTTCAGCAATGCTTTCCTGAATAGCACAGTAGTATTGGAAATCTGCCTGTTACAGAACCTGGGTGGAGTCCAGAGAGGTACGGGCACCCATGGGCAAAAGTTCATGAGAGTCACTGCCCTGCAGCGCTGTGTCCTGAGAAAGGAGGGGGCAAAAGCCTGAGCTCCTGTGGGTCCTTACCAATGGCCCGGCCCACTGGATGTGCCCTCCTGAGCTGACTGTCCAATCCGTTGCTGTGCCTACATTTTATTAGTTACAGCCAGATGGGTACTGTCAAATCAAATGATAGATTTCATTTTCAGTATGTAATAGGAAGGCCCCTCCGTCGCCCTAAAGTCTCAGCTGCCCTCTGAGACTAGTACCCTCTAAGGTACTAGCATCCCTTCCTCAGAGACCCTTTCCTGACCCCAAAATTAGGGAAGGTCCCTTAGTTATTCGCTCTCACAGACCATTCATTCACCTCAGAGCATTCACTCATTCAGCTGTTACTTACCAAGCACCTACTGGGAGCTCTACACTGTTCTATGTGCTAGGGATACCTCACAGACACAAAGATCCCTGCTGCCCTTGTGGAGCTGAAATCTGAATAGAGGAGGTGAAATACACAAAAATTATAATAATAAGTAAACTAGGCCAGGCGTGGTGGTTCATGCCTGTAATCCCAGCACTTTCAGAGGCCAAGGTGGATAGATCACCTGAAGTAGGGAGTTCAAGACCAGCCTGGCCAACATTGTAAAATCCTGTCTCTACTAAAAATGCAAAAATTGGTCGGGCGTGATGGCACATACCTGTAGCCTCAGGCTGAGGCAGGAGAATTGCTTGAACCTGGGAGGCAGAGGTTGCAGTGAACCAAGATCGGGCCACTGCCCTCCAGCCTGAGTACAGAAGGAGACTCTCTCCAAAAAAAAGTAAACTATTAATATGTAGGATAGGCCAGGCACGGTGGCTCACGCCTATATTCCCAGCACTTTGGGAGGCTGAGGCGGGTGGATCACCTGAGGTGAGGAGTCCAAGACCAGCCTGGCCAACATGGTGAAACCTTGTCACTAATAAAAAAAATACAAAAATTTAGCCGGGCGTGGTGGCAGGCACCTGTAATCCCAGCTACCCAGGAGGCTGTGGCAGGAGAATCACTTCAACCCGGGAGGCAGAGGTTGCAGTGAGCCAAAATTGTGCCACTGCACTCCAGCCTGGGCAACAGAGAAAGATTCTGTCTCAAAAAAAAAAAAAAAAAAAAAAAGTTTAAATGAATTACCCAAGGTATATAATTAGTTAGAGGGAAGAAGAAGGGAGGGAGGAAGGGAGGCAGAAAGGAAGGGAGGAATGGAGGGAGGGAGGAAAGCAAGCCTTTATTTATCTATGGGGTTCCCTGGAAAGCAGGCTGAAATGGAGGTTCACGTGCAGGAGTTTAGATACTCTGAGGAACTATACTTGTAGAAGGGAAGGAACATGAACAGGGCAGAAGGAGAGGTCCGGTTGTGATTCTGCCTCATCCGACTCCACAGGGAGCTCTGAAGCTGGGGATGGCTCCTCAGAGTTGGCCCCAGTTGGGTCAAGGGAATCAGACCCCGGGGAGGGCGTAACCTTGATCAGGGCGACTCTCTTTAGCCCAGGGCAATGCCCGGAGAAGGCTGAGAAAAGAGAGCCATCTGCCATCACACTCTCAACAGCTACGAAATAAGTCCTGCAGTTCAGGAGGGAGGTCTGGGCGGCACATCTCAGGACCCTCTGTCTCTCAGGGTAGAGGAATTAAGAATGGGATGGGAACCAGACTGGACATGGTGGCTCACACCTATAATCCCAACACTTTGGGAGGCCAAGGGTGGGAGGATTGCTTGAGCCCAGGTGTTCAAAACTAGCCCGGGCAAAAACAAACAAACAAAACACATTTTAAAAAGTTGCTGGGTGTGGTGGTGTGCACCTGTGGTCCCAACTACTCAAGGGGCTGAGGCGGAGGATTGCTTGAGTCCAGGAGGTCAAGGTTGCAGTGAGCTATGATCATGACCCTGCACTGCAGCCTAGGAGACAGAGCAAGACCCCATCTCTAAAAAACAAACAAACAAACAAAAAACGGAACCGGTTGCAGGCAGGGTTAGATAGCGTGGTCAGAGTAGGACTCACGGAGAATGTGAGATCTCAGTCAAGTTTTAAAGGATGTGAGGGATGGCCGGGCGCGGTGGCTCAAGCCTGTAATCCCAGCACTTTGGGAGGCCGAGACGGGCGGATCATGAGGTCAGGAGATCGAGACCATCCTGGCTAACACGGTGAAACCCCATCTCTACTAAAAATACAAAAACCAGCTGGGCGAGGTGGCGGGCGCCTGTAGTCCCAGCTACTCGGGAGGCTGAGGCAGGAGAATGGCGTAACCCGGGAGGCGGAGCTTGCAGTGAGCTGAGATCCGGCCACTGCACTCCAGTCCGGGCGACAGAGCGAGACTCCGCCTCAAAAAAAAAAAATAAATAAATAAAAAAAATAAAGGATGTGAGGGAGTAAGTTTCTGGCAGAAGAGCTATGAAGGGCTGTCTGGCCAGAGGATCGCCATGCAAAAGCCCTGAGGTGGGAAAGTGCTCGGTGTGTTTAAAGGAAAGCAATGAGGCCAGTGTAGCCAGCAGAGTGTGCAAGGTGAGAAGGAACAGAAGATGTGGAGGGCAGATCAGTTTGTAATTGTACGCCCAGTATACTGATTCTTTGTGTAATCTCCGGACTGCATTTAACTGCAAGAGCAGGGACCCTCTCTGATTTTGCTCACCATTGTATTCCCAGAGCCTTGCACAATGCTTGGTGCATAGTAGATGGAAATTTGTTAAATAAATGACTTACAGATAACGAATAGATGGGAAGATGGGTGGATGGATGGGGGGTAAACAGATGTATGAATGGGTAGACGGGTGGATAGGGGGATGGCTGGGTAGATGATGCACTGTCTCCCAGATGAGGACTTTTTCACCTGTACTCATTCTCTTTCCTGCCCTTTAGGGAGCCCCTCTGGCCATGCCATGGGTACAGCAGGTGTATACTACGTGATGGTCACATCTACTCTTTCCATCTTTCGGGGAAAGAAAAAGCCAACCTACAGATTTCGGTAAGAACTCACCACTGGGGTGTAGGTGGTGGAGGGCAGGAGGCGGCTCTCTCTGTAGCTGACACACCACGTGCTCTTCCTCACATACCCCTAGCCCGCTCCCACACCTGGGCAGGCACTGATTAAAATTGTGGCAGTTTGGATAAGGGTGAAACTCAGAGTGAAACTCAGAGTCACGGAATGTTTGGGCTGAAAGGGATCCAGTAGTGCAATCCTTTCTTTTACAGATAAGGAAACAAGGCCCAACACCATGAAGGGACTTATAAAAATCAGGTAGTGAGGCAGCAGCAGGGCTTAAATAAAAACCCATGTCTGTACCAACCACAGAGTCGCCCACTCAGGTTAAAATAACCAGAGAAACAGAAGATATTCCTATTACAGAGAATTCCGGGTGTGCAGCCACAGTGCAAATCCTTTTTATTTTTATTTTTGAAACGTGGTCTCATCTGTCATCCAGGCTGAAGTGCAGTGACATGGTAACAGCTCGCTGCAACCTCTACCTCCCAGGCTCAAGCGATCCTCCCACCTCAGCCGTCTGAGTAGCTGGGACCATAGGCCATACACCACACCCAGCTAATTTCTCATATCTTTCTGTAGAGACAGGGTTCTGCAGTGTTGCCCAGGCTCAGGCTGGTCTTGATCTCAAGCAATTGGCTTGCCTCAGCCTCCTAAAATATTGGGATTACAGGCGTGAGCCATGGTGCCAGCCCATGCAAATCCTTAATTATCAAATAGATAAAATAGGGAGGTTAAAATTCATATACACAAGGGTTCACAACTTGCCACAGGCATCTTTCTTTTTTTTTTTTTTT
>NW_012122154.1:370795-376698 GCF_000951035.1 Colobus angolensis palliatus | reverse complement strand
ATCTCCTGACCTCGTGATCCGCCCGTCTCGGCCTCCCAAAGTGCTGGGATTACAGGCTTGAGCCACCGCGCCCGGCCTGTTTTCTTTTCTGAAGGATCTGCACCTGTGTTGTTATGGTTGCCTCTTCCATTGCAGGTGCTTGAATGTCATTTTGTGGTTGGGATTCTGGGCTGTGCAGCTGAACGTCTGTCTGTCACGAATCTACCTTGCTGCTCATTTTCCTCATCAAGTTGTTGCCGGAGTCCTGTCAGGTACGGGCTGATCTGACTCCCTTCCTCCTCCCCCCAACCCCATTCCATTTCTCCCCCTAATCAGGACAAAATCCCAGCATTCCAGCCACATCCTGTGTGTAATCGGTACTGTGAGCATTTCTGTCGGTTCAAAGTCAAGAATGAGCAAGTTGAAATGTTTAATTTCTGTAGGAGTGCCCAGATCTATAGAATGAATTGTGTAGAAGTTACCATGCATCAAATTAACTAACCAAATTGAATTAGCTTGAAATCTCGGAGCTTTTTACAATCTTTATTTCTTACTGATCTTCAACAGGCCCTAATTTACTTTTCAGGGAATCTGCCAAATTTAACAAATTAGCACGGTGTCCTAGGAAAGCTCTTTATTTAAATACATTCATTTGCAAACCTAATAGATAACTGAAGTTGATCTCTTTTATAGGTTCAGAGTTTTGAATATCTGTGTTTTCTTAGATCCAGTTAACAAGGGTAAGACAAGATTTAGGTGAAACAAGAAAGATTTTGTGGGAAGCACTAGAATATAGACCTTAACAAAACTGTGGAATTTCTCCCCTGGAGATTTGTAAGAACAGAACACAGCAGCATTCAAAGAAGAATGTTGAGAACAAGGGACATGATGGTTTTGTGGTAATCACAAAAGTAACACAGCATTTAGTAGTGGGGTCCATGTTTGAGGAAGAACCTGGAAGCCATATCACATGAAAAACCTGGGAATGTTTAGGTTAGAGAGAATAACTGTGTCCAAATGTGTGACAGAGGGACTACATTCATCACTTACTAACTCCTGCAGAAAGAACTGAGAAAACAGACAGTATTAGAGAGGGACCAGCTTCACACAGACAAGGAAGAACTATTCAGCAATCAATTCCATTCAAAGATAAAATGGACTGTTCTAGTAGGGGCGAGCTCCCTACCTCTAAGGGTATTCAAGTAGAGATAGGAGGACCTCCTGGTAGGAAATTTGCGTATGGGGGTAGAATGTACGTGATATGGCACCTCCATCTGAAAGAGTCTATGGTGAGGGCAGACTGGAGTCACACATGGGAATAAGCCGGGCAACCCTGCAATCTGCCGTCTGTGATTTAATTCCACAGTCACAGAACGGAGGGCATGTCACCCACTGCTCCAAACCCACCTCTAGCAAAGGTCCCAGATCCTTCCTATCTCTCACAGTAATTCTTTCTTCCACCCAGGCATTGCTGTTGCAGAAACTTTCAGCCACATCCACAGCATCTATAATGCCAGTCTCAAGAAATATTTTCTCATTACCTTCTTCCTGTTCAGCTTCGCCATCGGATTTTATCTGCTGCTCAAGGGACTGGGTGTAGACCTCCTATGGACTCTGGAGAAAGCCCAGAGGTGGTGCGAGCGGCCAGAATGGGTCCACATTGACACTACGCCCTTTGCCAGCCTGCTCAAGAACCTGGGCACCCTCTTTGGCCTGGGGCTGGCTCTCAACTCCAGCATGTACAGGGTAGGCTGCAAGGGGAAACTCGGCAAGTGGCTCCCGTTCCGCCTCAGCTCTATTGTAGCCTCCCTCGTCCTCCTGCACCTCTTTGACTCCTTGAAACCCCCGTCCCAAGTTGAGCTGGTCTTCTACGTCTTGTCCTTCTGCAAGAGTGCGGTAGTGCCCCTGGCATCCGTCAGTGTCATCCCCTACTGCCTCGCCCAGGTCCTGGGCCAGCCACACAAGAAGTCATTGTAAGGGATGTGGAGTCTTCAGTATTTCAAGTCAACAACTGTGCCAGGGATTGAGGGGGACTAGTATTTGAAGCAATGGGTGCTGGTATTTGGAGCAAGTGACATGCCATCCATTCTGCCATTGTGGAATTAAATCACAGATGGCAGATTGGAGGGTCGCCTGGCTTATTCCCATGTGTGACTCCAGCCTGCCCTCAGCATAGACTCTCTCAGATGGAGGTGCCATACCACATATAAGCAAGTTTCCTGCCAGGAGGGCCTCCTCTCTCTACTTGAATACTCTCACAGGTAGGGAGCTCACGCCATAAGCACCATAAGCAAGTTTCCTGCCAGGAGGTTCTCCTCTCTCTACTTGAATACTCTCACAGGTAGGGAGCTCACGCCCACTGGAACAGCCCATTTTATCTTTGAATGGTCTTCTGCCAGCCCATTTAGAGGCCGGAGGTGCTGTCAGCTCAGGTGGTCCTCTTTTACAATCCTAATCATATTGGGTGACGTTTTTGAAAAGCTAATGAAAAGCTATTGAGAAAGACCTGATGCTAGAAGTTGGGTTGTTCTGGATTTTCCCCTGAAGACTTACTTGTTCTTCTGTCAGATATACAAAAGTAAGACTTCCAGGTAGGGTCAGATCACAAGCCCAGGCTGGAGATCCTAACTGAGAATTTTCTACCTGTGTTCATCCTTACCAAGAAAAGGAGAAAGGAGCTCTGAATCTGATAAGAAAAAAAGGCTACATAAGGAGGAATTTTTAGTATGTAGCATATCATGCAAGTGCTATGCCAAGCCATGTCTAAATGGCTTTAATTATATAATAATGCACTCTCAGTAATGGGGGACCAGCGTGAGTATAATTAATAGGTGGTTAGTGGGGTAATTCTGCTTCTAGTATTTTTTTACTGTGCATACATGGTCTTTGTATTTCCTTGGATTTCTGAATGGTTGCAGTGACCAGATATTGCACTAGGTCCAAACATTCAGGTATAGCTGACATCTCCTCTATCACATTACATCATCTTCCTTATAACCCCCAGCTCTGCTTTTTCCAGATTTTTCCACTGGCTCCACATCCACCCCACTGGATCTTCAGATGGCTAGAGGGCAACTCTGGTGGTGCTTTTGTATGTTTCAATTAGGCTCTGAAATCTTGGGCAGAATGACAAGGGTAGGGCCAGGATTTCTCTCTCAGAGGTCACTCCAGTGTTTCTTTTGATTCCCAGAGGGTAAATATGACTCCTTTCTCTATCCCAAGCCAACCAAGAGCACATTCTTAAAGGAAAAGTCAACACCTTCTCTATTTTTTTTTTTTTTGAGACAGGGTCTCACTACGTTGCCCAGGCTGCTCTTGAACTCCTGGGCTCAAGCAATCCTCCCACCATACCGCAGCCTCATAGCTGGGACTACATGTGTAAGCCACTATGTCCAGCTAGCCATCCTTGCCCGTTTTTCTTTTCTTTTCTTTTTTTTTGAGACGGACCCTCACTCTGTCACCCAGGCTGGAGTGCAGTGGCACGATGCTGGCTCACTGCAACCTCTTCCTCCTGGTTCAAGCAATTCTCCTGTCTCAGCCTCCTCAGTAGCTAGGACCACCATGCCAGGCTAATTTTTATATTTTCAGAAGAGATGGGATTTCATCATGTTGGCCAGGCTGGTCTCAAACTCCTGACCTCAAGTGATCCATCTGCCTCGGCCTCCCAAGGTGCTATGATTACAGGCATGAGCCACTGCGCCCGGCCCTCCTTGCCTGTTTTTCTTTCTTTCTTTTTTTTTTTTGTTGAGACGGAGTCTCGCTCTGTTGCCCAGGCTGGAGTGCAGTGGCCAGATCTCAGCTCACTGCAAGCTCCGCCTCCCGGGTTTACGCCATTCTCCTGCCTCAGCCTCCTAAGTAGCTGGGACTACAGGTGACCACCACCTTGCCTGGCTAGTTTTTTTTTTTTTGTATTTTTTTAGTAGAGACGGGGTTTCACTGTGTTAGCCAGGATGGTCTCCATCTCCTGACCTCGTGATCCGCCCGTCTCGGCCTCCCAAAGTGCTGGGATTACAGGCTTGAGCCACCGCGCCCGGCCGCCTGTTTTTCAGTCTCAGCTGATTTGCAGAGTATTTCTTCCCCACACCACCCCCCACCAAAAAAAAAAAGCTGAAGCCTATTTATTTGAAAGTTCTTGTTTTTGCTACTAATTATATAGTATACAATACATTATCATTCAAAACAACCATCCTGCTCATAACATCTTTGAAAAGAAAAATATATATGTGCAGTATTTTATTAAAGCAACATTTTATTTAAGAATGAAGTCTTGTTAATTACTATATTTTAGATGCAATGTGATCTGAAGTTTCTAATTCTGGCCCAACTAAATTTCTAGCTCTGTTTCCCTAAACGAATAATTTGGTTTCTCTGTGCCTGCATTTTCCCTTTGGAGAAGAAAAGTGCTCTATCTTGAGTTGACCAAGAGTCCCATTAGGGATAGGGAGACTTATAAAGCATCCACAGGGGCAAAGGCAGAGTCGAGCACATAAACGGAGGCCCAAAATCAGCAAAGAACCAGAAAGATTCAGAGTTGGCCAAGACTGAACATTGGCTACCAGACCACAAGTCAGCATGAGTTGCTCTATGGCATCAAATTGCAACTTGAGAGTAGACGGGCAGGGTCACTATCAAACTAAGCAATCAGAGCACACAAGTTGCAGTAACACAACAAGACTAAGCCAGCTCTGGCATCCAGTAACTTAGTGTCAGCAAGATTTTGGGTTATAGTTCAAGAAAGTCTAAACAGAGCCAGTCACACCACCAAGGAATGCTCAAGGGAGCTATTGCAGGTTTCTCTGCTAAGATATTTATTTCATCCTGGGTGCAGGGTTCCACCTCCAAAGGCCTCAAATCATCACCGTATCCCTGGATTTCCTGAGGGCGAGATCTGCTATTTCACATCAGAACTCTGGAGTCTGTATATTCAGGGAAGATTGCATTCTCCTACTGAATTTGGGCTCTTAGAGGGCACTGTGGGAACTAGGCCCCTCACAGAATCAAATGGTCCCATCTAGGGAGAAAGAAATAGTCTTTCTTGTTTTTTTAAGAGATGGGGGTCTCACTATGTTGCCCAGGCTGGTCTTGAACTCCTGGGTTCAAGTGATCCTCCTGCCTCAGCCTCCCAAAGTGCTGGGATTATAGCGTGAGCCACTGCACTTGGCCAGAAATGGTTTTGATCTGTCTGAACTGAACCCTACTGCTTAGGCACAGCCCTATCCTTGATAATCTATTTGCTCCCAAGGACCAAGTCCAAGATCCTTATAAGAGTGGTCTGCCAGAAAGTAAATACTGCCCCCACTCCCTGAAGTTTATGAGGTTGATAAGGAAACATAACAGATAAAGTTTACTGAGTGCTAACTTTATGCCAGACTCTGTTCTATGTACTTTGTTTATACAATTAACTCACTTGGTTCTCCCAGCATCTCTGTGATTTGGCTACTGTCATTTATCCTCATATTACAAATAGGTCTGGAGGGGTTAGACATCTTGTCCAGAATGGTGGAAGTGGGTTAAGGATCAGGCAGTCTGGGCTGGGCATGGTGGCTCACACCTGTAATCCCAGCACTTTGGGAGGCTGAGGTGGCAGGTCGCCTGAGCTCAGGAGTTCGAGACCAGTCTGGGCAACATGGTGAGACCCCCTCTCTACCAAAAACACAAAACATTAGCCAAGCGTGGTGATGCATGCCTGTGGTCCCAACTACTCAGGTGGCTGAGATGGGAGGATCCCTTGAGCTCAGGAGGCAGAGGTTGTAGTGAGCCGAGATTATGCCACTGCACTCCAGCCTGGGTGACAGAGTGAGACCCTGTCTCAGAAAAAAAAAAAGAAGCAGGCAGTCTGGGCTGGGCGTTGTGGCTCAAGCCTGTAATCCCAGATACAAAATAATCATTTTGTAATATAGCCAGCTTATTTTATTTAATTAATT
>NW_012122154.1:365713-369789 GCF_000951035.1 Colobus angolensis palliatus | reverse complement strand
CCCAAGGAAAACAGACCCATTAAGGAAGTCCAACTTCTGCTGCCTGGACCAGTGCTGTCACAGCACACAGAGACCAAAAGCTTAGGTTTTTGTGGTTCTGGAGTCTATTCCTATTCCTATTCTATTCTATTCTAGATGGAGTCTTATTCTATTCCAGATGGAGTCTCACTCTGTCACCCAGGTGGGGGCACAAAGGCACAATCTCAACTCACTGCAACCTCCAACTCCTGGGGCTCAAACGATCCTCCAGCCTCAGCCCCCCGAATAGCTGGGACTACAGATGCGTACCACTGTGCCTGGCTAATTTTTTTATTTTTTGTAGAAACGAGGTCTCAAGCATCCTCCTGCCTTAGCCTCCCAAAGTGCTGGGATAACAGGCATGAGCCACTGCACCCAGCCATGTTTTTGATTTTTAACAAAATTGTAACACCTTTAAAAAACACCTTTTAAAAAGTGTATAACAAGGCCAGGCACAGTGGCTCATGCCTGTAATCCCAGCACTTTGGGAGGCCAAGGCAGGGGGATCACCTGAGGTCAGGAGTTTGAGACCAGCCTGGCCAACATGGTGAAACCCTGTCTCTACTAAAAATACAAAAAATTAGCCAGGCGTGGTGACACATGCCTGTAATCCCAGCTACTCAGGAGGCTGAGGCAGGAGAATTGCTTGAACCTGGGAGGCAGAGGTTGTGGTGAGCCCAGATCGCACCATTGCACTCCAACCTGGGCAACAAGAGTGAAACTCCATCTCAAAAAAAAAAAAAAAAAAATTGTATGACAGCTTCAGATATAATTCACAATACCATACAATTCACTCATTTAAAGTGTACAATTCAGTGGTTTTCATTCTACTCCAACCCACTCAAGCCTAGGCAACCACTAATCTACTCTCTGTCTCATAGAGTTGCCTATTTGGGGCATTTCATATAAATAGACTCCTATAATATGTGGCCTTTTGTGTCTGGCTTCTTTCACTTAGCATGATGTTTTCAAGGTTTATCTGTGTTGTAACATGTATTGGTACTCCATTTGTTTATACGGACAATTAATACTCCATTGTATGAATATATCACATTGTATGAATATACCACATTTATCTGTTTATCAGGCCAGGCATGGTGGCTCACATCTGTAATCTCAGCACTTTGGGAGGCTGAGGCAGGAGGCTTACTTGAGCCTAGGAGTTCAAAACCAGCCTGGGCAACACAGGGAGACCTGTGTCTACAAATACTAAAAGATTAGCTGGGCATGGTGGCACAAGCCTGTCGTCTCAGCTACTCAGGAGGCTGAGGTGGAAGGATGGCTTGAGGTGGAGATGGAGGCTGCAGTAAGCCACTGCACTCCAACCCAGGCAACAGAGCAAAAGCCTGTCTCCAAATAATGATTAAATGAATGAATGAATGAATGATAAATAAATATTTGTTAATCAGTTGACCGGTAACTGGCTTGTTTCCACTGTTTGGCGACCACAGGCACGCACCACCACATCTGGTTGTTTGTGTTTTTTTTGTAGAGACAAGGTCTCACTATGTTGCCCAGGCTGGTCTCCAACTCCTGGGCTCAAGCCATCCTCTTGCCTTAGCCTCCCAAAGTGCAGGGATTACAGGTGTGAGCCACCTCACCCAGCCAGGTGGTCAGATTTTATGTGAGAAACTTTCAGTGCACTCCTCCATTTGCATTGCCAATGTCTTTGTTTGTCCAACAGGCGTTCCAGGAACATTTCATTTGCAGACATGTCTGCATATCTGAAATTCCAGCTGTAATTAATTGACTCATTGTTTGCAACCTGTCAAAATTTGCTGATTTGTTTTCTGAAAATCATGACTTTAGCTGCTGAATTATTAATATTCATTGACTTCACTCTGCAGTAACTGCTGAACTAGGCTGTAAGGCCTGTTTGTGTGCGTAAGATAGGACTATACCATTTGTATGCAAAAGTTTTTCGAGTGTCTTCTTGATAATAGAAAACACTCTGGCCAGATAGCCTTCTGGTTATGTGGTTAAGGAAATAATTGACTAGAAGTGGCATGAAGAAGCAGGCAACAAAAATCACTTCCATCGGGGAACCAAGACCTTCGTTAATCAGAGGGAAAACTAGTGATTTTCTAGTCCAGTGATGGACAATTCGAAGCTCAAAGTCTAATTTCAGGGAGAAAGGTTAAAAAGCTGCATCCAACCGGGCGTGGTGGCTCAAAGCTGTAATCCCAGCACTTTGGGAGGCCAAGGTGGGTGGATCACGTGAGGCCAGGAGTTTGAGACCAGCCTAGCCAACATGGTGAAACCCCGTCTCTACTAAAAATACAAAAAGTAGCCGGGCACGGTGGCACATGCCTGTAGTCCCAGCTACAGGGGAAGATGAGGCAGGAGAATCACTTGAACCTGGGAGGTTGCCGTGGGCTGAGACTGCGCCACTGCACTCCAGCCTGGGCAACAGAGTGACACTCTTTTGTTTGTCTCAAAAACAAACAAACAAATAAAATACAAAGCTGCATCTGGACTGGGCGTAGTGGCTCATACCTGTAATCCTAGGACTTTGGAAAGAGGCCCAGGCAGGATTCCTTGAAGCCAGGAGTTCAAGACCAGGAGTGCAACATGACAAGACCCTATCTCTACAAAATTTTTTTTTTTTTTAAATAAAAATTAGGCCGGGTGCAGTGGCTCATGCCTGTAATTCCAGCACTTTGGGAGGCCGAGGCAGGAGGATCACTTGAGGTCAGGAGTTCGAGACCATCCTGGCCAACATGGTGAAACCCTGTCTCTACTAAAAATATAAAAATTAGCTGGGCATGGTGGTGCATACCTGTAGTCCCAGCTACTCAGGAAGCTGAGGCAGAAGAATCTCTCGAACTTGAGATGCGGAGGTTGCAGCGAGCTGAGATCTTGCCACTGCACTCCAACCTGGTGACAGAGTGAGACTCTGTCTCAAAAAAGCAAAGAAAAAAAAAAAATTAGCCGGGCATCATGGTGTGCTCCTGTAGTCCTAGCTACTCGGGAGGCAGAGGTGGGAAGATTGCTTGAGCCTGGGAGGGTGAAGCTGCAGTGAGCCATGATTGTGCCACTGTACTCCAGCCTGGTGACAGAGCAAGACCCTGCCTCTAAAAAGATAAATACAGAAAAATAAAGCTGCATCTGGGCTGCTCTTCTCAACAAAAGAAAGAAGTCTATAAATATTTTTTATTTGTCCTGAGTTGGCCTTTATTTCAAAAAAGAAAGTTGCTCACTATAAATTCTACTCAAAAATTTTTTTCATTTCATGAATATAGAAATGAAGGCCAAGAGAGGTGAAGTGGTGCGTCTAAGTCACATAACTCACATGTTCACAGGCCTCTTTATTCTCAGCAAAGAGCAGTCTCCTCTCTGCCAGTCTGTTGCGTATGTTTGGGCTGCTGTGTCAATGTGCAGCTGTTGAAACAGAAGTAAAAGACATATGTCAACAGTACAGTCAGATTATTTGAGCCAGACTGAGGCCTTATTAACCAAATTAAAGGCAAAGCTAGAATAATTGTCTTTGAAGTGGCCTTCTCCTAATTATGTTATGGGTTTCTGTCTTCTTTTACTTTCGTAAGTCTCCCCAGGACACAAGGGTAATAACTAACTACAACCAGGAACAGCTGGGTGTGTTTGTGGAGTGTGGGTTTTTTTTAGCAAGAAGCTAGTTTTCCAGCCAGCAAATTTTCAATACTTTCCTTTCTGCCACCTCCTCACTTTCTTCTGCTCTTCTCACTCCATAGTTACTGCCCTCAGAACAGCTCAACTCGGCTTCAACACTAGAATGGCCTCATTCTGCTCCATCACAGAACTGGGGATTCTAATCCTTTATTATTCTGTGCTCCTTTCTCTCTCTCCAGAGGCAAAAAGAATGAAAACTGGGGCTGGGCGCAGTGGTTCACACCTGTAATCTCAACACTTTGGGAGGCCAAGGCGGGTGGATCACTTGAGGTCAGGAGTTCGAGACCAGCATGGCCAACATGGCAAAACCCAGTCTCTACTAAAAATGCAAAAATTAGCCAGGCATGGTAGCACATGCTTGTAATCCCAGCTACTCAAGAGGCTGAGGTAGGAGAATCACTTGAACCTGG
>NW_012122154.1:360765-365103 GCF_000951035.1 Colobus angolensis palliatus | reverse complement strand
CGATCTCCTGGCCTCGTGATCCGCCCATCTCGGCCTCCCAAAGTGCTGGGATTACAGGCTTGAGCCACCGCGCCCGGCAAGAAATTTGTGGAAAAAAAGGATGAAAGTCAAATTTCTTTCCCTCCATTGTGAAGTGTTTTGAGATTCTTGACAGAGGCATGCCACCTTTGAGGGCATGAATGTCATCTTTTCTACTCCATCTTACATTCTAATCTTCTACCCTGGCTGATTGGCAATGCTGCCGCTGATCCCTGTTTGATCCACCCTGGCCATTAACTCAAATGAGCCTTTTGAGAGATGTAATTTGGCTTAATTGATTTAATAAGCTTGGTGGCAGCTGGGTGCGGTGGCGCACGCCTGTAATCCCAGCACTTTGGGAGGCCGAGGTGGGCAGATCATGAGGTCAAGAGATCGAGACCATCCTGGCTAACACGGTGAAACCCCGTCTCTACTAAAAATCGAAAAAATTAACCAGGCATAGTGGCAGGCGCCTGTAGTCCCAGCTACTCGGGAGGCTGAGGCAGGAGAACGGCGTGAACCCAGGAGGTGGAGCTTGCAGTGAGCCGAGATCGTGCCACTGTACTCCAGCCTGGGCGACAGAGCAAGACTCCGTCTCAAAAAAAAAAAAAAAAAAAAGAGGCGAGATGGCATAAGTCTGTTTCTTTACTTAGATCTTTAAACTGCCAAGGTCTTTCCTGCCAGTCCATTTGTTCCCTACACAGTGACTGCAGTGGAATGACAGGGGCGTCATCTCTCCTTACAGACGGCTGTGAAACGACTATGGACACCCCTGCACCAAAGCCTCCAAAGGGCTCCTCAGTGGAGAAGCCTTAGGTGAGGCCCTGACTCCTGATGGGTATTAGTGTCGATCGGGGAGAAGCTGACACAGCAGCCTTGGTCTTTGATCTGGCTCTCTGAGCTTTGTCAGCAGGCTCACTAGCTACAGCGGCCGCCAACTGTTATCTCCAGAACTATGCCCTTTCTCATTTTTCACCTGTGCTCTGCACAGCGATAAGATACTCTGCACAGCTTCTAGGAACTTCCAAAGGGTAAATGATCCCAAAAGTAAAGACTTCATCAACTGGTGAGTTAATTTATCCTCTAGTTAGGAGACAGCTGAACTCAACCCACTTTGTTGTTGTTGTTGGTTGAGACACGGTCTCACTCTCACCCAGGCTGGAGTGCTGGAGTGCAGGGGCCCGATCATGGCTCGCTGCAGCCTCAACCTCCCAGGCTCAAGTGATCCTCCCACTTCAGCCTCCCGAGTATCTGGGACTACAGGTGCATGCCACCATGCCCAGCTAATTTTGGAGGTTTCTGGTATTTATTTGTAGAAATGAGGTCTCCTTATGTTGTCCAAGCTGGTCTTGAACTCCTGGGCTCAAGCAATCCTTCCACCTCAGCCTCCCAAAATGCTGGGATTACAGGCATGAGCTACTGCACCTGGCTCAGGTCTGTCTCAAGTGGATTTGTCACTCTAAATTCCAAAATGTTTCCCTCCCATCAGGTCTACTCTTTAAAACTGGAGTTGTCCCATCTGAGTTCACATAAGTAAAATGACTCTTGGCTCCAGGCCTCTTGTAGAGACCTTGAGCTGAATATGTTACTAGGTACCCACGGATGTGCACATCATTAAATACAGGATAAAATGTGGAGCCAGATTGAGAGTCTTAGCCAAACACTGAGGGGGAAATAGGCAGGGCTGGCAAAGAGCCACCTATTGTAAATTTGGTAAATAAACGGCTCTCCCCAAAAAAGGCTCTGGGTGTACTTCATATTGTTGTTAAATCACCAGGGAGAGAAAAGAGTAAAACAAAACACATTCTCAGATGAACAAACAAAGAACGTAGTTAAGAGAAACTCTGCCTAACACTGGTGCTGAGTGATTCTCAGCTTGGATTGGACTTCTTTGGAGAAGGTGGAAGAGATGACATACTTCTCTGTTGTCTCATTGCTGTAAAACTCATGTCCAATACTGTTGGCACACACTCCCATTTTAATTTGTTACTAATGAAAAATATCCTAGCCAGGCACGGTGGCTCAAGCCTGTAATCCCAGCACTTCGGGAGGCCGAGACGGGTGGATCATGAGGTCAGGAGATCAAGACCATCCTGGGTAACCCGGTGAAACCCCGTCTCTACTAAAAAATACAAAAAACTAGCCAGGCAAGGTGGCGGGCGCCTGTAGTCCCAGCTACTCGGGAGGCTGAGGCAGGAGAATGGCGTAAGAGCTTGCAGTGAGCTGAGATCCGGCCACTGCACTCCAGCCTGGGTGACAGAGCGAAACTCCATCTCAAAAAAAAAAAAAAGAAAAGAAAAATATCCTAATTTAATTGTTTCTTACTGTCCAAGTTAAGGTTGAGAAAGAAAAAAAAAAATCCCAGGCCAAATAGCTCTGATGAGGTTGTTTTGTTTTTGTTTTGTTTTTTTGAGCCAGAGTCTCGCTCTGTCGCCCAGGTTGGAGTGCAGTGTGGCGCCATCTTGGTTCACTGCAACCTCCGCCTCCCAGGTTCAAGCGATTCTCTTGCCTCAGCCTCCCAAGTAGCTGGGATTACAGGTGCCCACCACCCTGCCCAGCTAATTTTTGTATTTTTAGTAGAGAGAGGGTTTTACCATGTTGCCCAGGCTTGTCGCAAACTCCTAACCTCAGGTGATCCACCCACCTTGGCCTCCCAAATTGCTGGGATTACAGGCGTGAGCCACCGTGCCCAGTCTCTAATGAGGTTGTTAAGGTAAGAATTTATTAGCAAAGTGAACTTTAAATCATGTGCAAACTTTAACAATAGTTCATTCTACTGTGTGTTTCCTTGCTTCCCGGTTGGTAAATACTAATTCATACCCATGATGTATTATTTTTAAAATACTATATAGCCCCTAAAGCTTGCTGCAAATATCTATCCACTTCCTATTTCTTACAGTTCCTTGATTCAATGTCCTGTTAGTTTCTTGATCTGACTGTTCAGTTTCGTATTCTGAATTCTTGTGTTTCATGTTTAAAAAAAAGAAAAAAAGTGTGAGTCTTCTTCTGTAGAAATGAGGTCTGTAGAAATGAGGTCTACAGAAATGAGGTCTACATTACAGACTGATTCTGTAATAGTAATTGAAGAGTCAGTGTTACTTTTCTGTAAATGTTTCTTTGACATCTCTGATTTATTTGATTTCTGAAATCTAATTTCTTCCTCTTTTTCCTTTGAAAAAGTAGGTCCCTTCCACTTGCTTCGTTGTGGTGAGCCCTGAGCAATGTCTAGAGATTGATCTTCCAGCAGACAGTGGACCGATTCCAGGAAGGTTTTAGTACCCGGCCTGTCTTTGCAGTTCTGCAGTCCTCAGAGTCTCCAAACTCTGATGCTAGCATTTACATTTTCCTGTGCACAGGGACAAAACTACGAAGACTTTTTGCTGCAAAACGAAAACCCACTGTCTGATCTACCTTGTAACTGCTGTCTACTTTATATACTCAAATAGCTGTGTTTAGGATCGAAATGGTCAGGTCTGGAATATACTGCAGTAGATACTGCAATTCACAAGCAATTTTACGGAAGAAGCACCCAAACTCGACTCTAAACTATGTCTGCCTTTCCTCAAGAGTCACTTCTAAACTTTTTTTCACAACACACATTTTTCATAGTTGTAACCTTTCCATTTGGTGTTTTGTTTTGGGGTTCGTCACTTAATCTAAACTACACATTCCCCAGAGCCAGCAGAGGCTACATTCCTGTCATTTAAAATCATTTGCTGGTGTTTTCCTTATGTCACTATACCATAATTTGCTGAGCCATTTCCTTATTTGGTATTTGGATTATTTCCAATTCTTCACTCTTATAAATAGCGGCACAGCAACATCTTTGAACAAGTTACATTTTTTCCCTTTTGGGTTATTTCCTTGGGGTATATTCCCAAAACTGGTATTGCTGGGTCAAAGGTTTGAAAAGTTTCATAACTCTTGTTGCCCACTGCCAGAATGTTCTCCACGCAGATTGCGGCATGTTTGAGCATTTCAAATGTTTAAGTAGGTTTCCCACGATATAAAATAATATTAACCATCATCTTTTTTTCTGATTCTTCCATAACCTTCATGAGGGAAGGAATTGCAAAATTTCAAAACAAAATAAAAATAAAGATGAAAAAGCACTATTTCTGTAGCCAGAGATGAGCCCTTTTAGGCTAGCTTGATTGTAATGTCAGCTGATGAGGATCTGAGACTGAGATAGTTTTCGGGAGAATTTAAACCCTACTAGTGGCAAGCAATCAGGAAAACTTGTTAAGAAGAGTAGATAGGGAGGCAAAAAATAATAAAAAAGGTTGCATTCTCTTTGCTCAGCTACCTTTTTTTTTTTTT
>NW_012122154.1:347474-360095 GCF_000951035.1 Colobus angolensis palliatus | reverse complement strand
CCTGAGTTCAAGTGATTCTCCTGCTTCAGCCTACCAAGTAGCTGGAATTACAGGCGCCTGCCACCACACCTGGCTAATTTTTGTATATTTAGTAGAGACGGGGTTTCACCATGTTGGCCAGGCTGGTCTTGAACTCCAGGTCTCAAATGATCTGCCCGCCTTGGCCTCCCAAAGTGCTGGGATTACAGGCGAGAGCCACCGCACCTAGCCTTCTACTCTTTATTTTGAAAAACAGCAAATTAAAAAAATGCAATGGTTCTCAATCAGCCTGGGCAACATAGTAAAACCCATCTCTACTTAAAATACAAAAAATTAGCCAGGCATGCTGGTACACACCTGTAATCCCAGCTACTCGGGAGACTGAGGCAGGAGAATCATTTGAACCAGGGAGGCAGAGGTTGCAGTGAGCCGAGATCATCTCACTGCACTCCAGTCTGGACAACAGAGTGAGACACTGTCTCAGAAAAAAAAAAAAAAAGCAATGAATTTCTGTATATTCTTCATGTAAATCACCAACTACAGTATTCACATGTTGCCACATTGCTCTATCATTCTCTCACTAGATATGTGTACATATTCTTGGTTTTTGATCATTCATTTCAGCAAAAGTTACAGTCATCATGGCCTTTACTTCTAAATAACTTCATGTATCTCCCAAAAGCAAGGACATTTTCTTACATAGCCACAATAACATGTGTTCTTTTATAAATGAACCTCAGTTTCAAAAAAACAAACTCAGTTTAAGAAAAACAAAAAATTAAAAATAAACTGAGGCAAATTAAATATTTTCTGTTTCAATACCTTGCACCCTGGGTTCAAAGACCTCCTTGCTCACTGAAGCTCACCTGCCCTGCTTGCCACTCATCCACACCCCAGAGCTGTGGCCCATCCCTGCTGGGGAACATTCCAGAAGACCCTTGACTCCTTGGCTCTGCTGAGCCTCAGCTTCCTGCTGGGGCTTTGAATGTCTTAGTGCCAATCTACACATTTCCTTCCTTCTCTGAAAGCCAACAAGTTGATCATTCAATTAACAGAACACTTAGATTACTGTCAAAGTTAACATCTTTATTTTATTACTGTAATAAGAAACTTTAAACTCTAAAGGTTTCAAATTATTTGTTCATAAAATCCCTTATGATTATTACTTATGTAAGCAGGGTCCATCTTTTAATTTAATAATTTTTCAACTGGAGCAATTCGTTCATTTCACATTTATCAAGCATCTACTATATTCCAGGCATTTCTGGAATTTACATAGCTAGTACAGGCCAAGCGCGGTGGCTCACACCTGTAATCTCAGCACTTTGGGAGACCGAGGCAGATGGATCACCTGAGGTCAAGAGTTCAAGACCCACCTAGCCAACATGGTTAAACCTTGTCTCTCCTAAAAATACAAAAATTAGTCACACCTGTAATCCCAGGTGTGCATTTGGGAGGCCGAGGCTGGTGGATCACGAGGTCAGGAGATCAAGACCATCCTGGTTAACACGGTGAAACCCCATCTCTACTAAAAATACAAAAAATTAGCCGGGCGTGTGGCAGGCGCCTGTAATCCCAGCTGCTCCAGAGGCTGAGGCAGGAGAATGGCGTGAACCCAGGAGGCGGAGCTTGCAGTGAGCGGAGATCGCCTCACTGCACTCCAGCCTGGGCGACAGAGAGACACTCTATCTCAAAAAAAAAAAAAAATTAGCCTGGCGTGGTGGCATGTGCCTGTGGTCCCAGCTACTCGGGAGCCTGAGGCAGGAGAATCACTTGAACTCAGGAGGCAGAGGTGCAGTGAGCCAACATTGCGCCGCTGCTCTCTAGCCTGGACAACAGAGCGAGGCTTTGTCTCAATAAATAAATAAATAAATACATACATACATACATACATACATACATACATACATAAAATAGCTAGTACATTTGAACAACTACTATGTCCCAGGTACTGGGACACCTAGGTTAATCCTCACAATGATTTCTATTCCAATTTTCCAGATGCATAAACTAAGAAGTTAAGTAACTTGCCCAACACCCAGGCAATCTGCCTCCATCTGGAACCTGTGTTCACAGGCACCAGGTAACACTGCTGGGCGAGCCTTAGGGGAAGCTCTTCTGTGGGGCCAGCAAGAGCACCCACACTGCTGAGATAGAGGGGACTCTTGCCTTAGGTGGGGCTGGTTGTTTCTGAAGGAAGGACTCCCCCAAAAGGCAATTCCATTTTCCCAGCTTCTGTGCTCTAGCAGATAAAATCGATAGCAGCAAAAAAATGGCACCTCTGTGTGTGTGTAATTTTTTCTGAAAAATTGACAATGCAGTCAACCTTAACTTGGCTTCTAGGACATTCTCGGTGTTCTCTTCCCTCTGGTCATGCCTCCTCTGTCTCCTTCATCAACCTTCACCCTGGTTTTCCATGTCCCAGGACCTCAAGGCTCTGTGCGGGTCCTTTTTCCCTCACGTCCTATCTGACATTTAAATTTCCCTCTGTGGCCAGGCACGATGGTTCACACCTGTAATCCCAGCACTCTAGGAGGCTGAGGTGGGCAAATTGCTTGAGTCCAGAAGTTCAAGCCCAGCCTGGCCAACACGTGAAACCCCCGTCTTTACTAAATATACTAAAAATTAGCCAGGCGTGGTGGTGCGTGCCTGTAGTCCCAGCTACTCAGGAGGCTGTGGCAGGAGAATTATCTGAACCCTGTCTGGGCAATCAGAGTGAGACCCTGTCTCAAAACAAAACAAAAAAAGGCCAGGTACGGTGGTTCACGCCTGTAATTCCAGCACTTTGGGAGGCTGAGGCGGCTGGATCACCTGAGGTCACGAGGTTCGAAACCAGCCTGACCAACATGGCAAAACCCCGTCTCTACTAAGTACAAAAAAGTAGCCAAGTATGGGGGCGCATGCCTGTAATCCCAGCTACTTGGGAGACTGAGGCAGGAGAATCACTTGAACCTGGGAGAGAGAGATTGCAGTGAACTGAGATCGCGCCATTGCACTCCAGCCCGGGCGATAACAGCGAAACTCCGTCTCAAAAAAAAAAAAGGAAAAAAAAAGTCCCCTCTGGATAGCGCAGGGCTCCATATTTTCCACGCTGCTCTGCAGCCTGTGTTACAGCGACATGGAGAACAAGCTGTTTGCCGGGATACGGCGGGACGGGCTGCTCCTGCGTTTGGTGGATGACTTCTTGTTGGTGACACCTCACCTCCCCCACGTAAAAAACTTCCTCAGGACCCTGGTCCTAGGTGTCCCTGAGTACGGCTGCGTGGTGAAATTGTGGAAGACGGTGGTAAACTTCCCTGTGGAAGACGAGGCCCTGGGTCGCGTGGCCTTTGTCTAGCTGCCGGCCCACGGCCTGTTCCCCTGAGGCAGCCTGCTGCTGGACACCCGACTCTGGAAGTGCGGAGCGACTACTCTAGCTATGCCCGGACCTCCATCAGAGCCAGTCTCACCTTCAACCAAGGCTTCAAGGCCGGGTGGAACATGTGTCCCTTGTGAACTCTTTGGGGTCTTGCGGCTGAAGTGTCACAGCCTTTTTCTGGATTTGCAGGTGAACAGCATCCAGACAGTGTGCACCAACATCTACAAGATCTTCCTGCGGCAGGCCTACAGGTTCCACACGTGTGCACTCCAGTTCCCGTTTTCAGAGGTGAAGCCAGCTGGACTTCCTGGGTCAAGTGGGGCCTTGGAGAATTTTTCTGTCTTACAAGGAGGATTGTAAAACACACCAATCGGTGCTCTGTAGCTAGCAAGAGGATTGTAAAATGCACCAATCAGCACTCTGTAAAATGCACCAATCAGCACTCTGTAAAATGCACCAATCAGCATTCTGTAAAATGCACCAATCAGCACTCTGTAAAATGCACCAATCAGCATTCTGTAAAATGCACCAATCAGCACTCTGTAAAATGCACCAATCAGCATTCTGTAAAATGCACCAATCAGCAGGAGTCTAAAAGTAGCCAATTGTGGGGAGGATTGAAAAAAGGGCACTCTGATAGGACAGAAATGAAACATGGGCGGGGACAAATAAGGGAATAAAAGCTGCCCACCCGGCAGCCCATCCCGGATCCCACCTACTAGAGGTGGTAGCAGGCTTGGGTATCTGCTCGTACCTTATGGGAGCTTTGTTGTGTTGCTTTTCACGTCATAATAAACTTTGCTACTGGTCACTCTTTGGACACCCACATTTTTGGGTTAAGAGCTGTGATATTCACCATGAAGGTGTTTGCGCTTCATTCTTGAAGTCAGGGAGACCACGAACCCACCAGCAGGAACCAACTCCAGACGCAGTTTCATCGGTAAGTTTGAAAGAATTACCCGTTTTTCCTGCGCGTCATCTCTGACACGGCTTCCCTCTGCTACCCCATTCTGGTAAAGCCAAGTAACACAGGAATGTCGCTGGGGGTCAGGGGCGCCGCTGGTCGTTTGTCTTCTGAGGCCGTGCAGTGGCCTTCCAGGTCAAGTTTACTAGACACCGTGTCACCTACGCCTACCTCCTGGGGTCGCTCGGGACAGCCCAGAAGCAGCTGAGTCGGAAGCTCCCAGGGACAACGCTGGCTGCTCTGGAGGCTGCAGCCAACCCAGCGTTGCCCTCAGACTTCAAAACCATTTTGGGCTGATGGCCGCCCACCCACAGCCCGGCCTAGCGAGGGCACCCCCAGCTCTCTCACACTGGGTTCTACGTCCGAGAGGGAGAGGGGCGGCCCGCACCGCTGGGAGTCTGAGGCCTGAGTGAGTGTCCAGCCGAGCCCTGAATGTCCAGCACACCCGCTATCCTCACTCCTCCCGGGCTGTCGCTCGGCTTCACCCCAAGTCCCGCTCCTCTTCACCAGGAGCCCGGCTTCCACTCCCCACAAGGGAATAGTCCCTTACCAGACTTGCCGTTCTCCACTCATTACCCTGACCTCCTCTGACGTCCACCCCCACCATCCAGGTAGAGACCCCGAGAAGGAGGACCCTGGGAGCTCTGGGAATTTGGGGTGACCAAGGGTGTGCCCTACACCTGGACGGGGGACCTTGGGGGTTACGCTGGGGGGCTGCGGGAGAAAATACTAAATCTGTTTTTCAGTTTTGAAAAAAAAATCTCCTCTGTGCTGGGCATCTCCCGTTTGCCCTCCGTTCTGCCTCCCTTTCTGTTCTGCAGGCTGCCCTGGAGAACTGCAGCAGGCTCGCTTTCCCTCGGTTTCCACATGGGTTTTGCCAGTGGGAGGCACAAGCAAGAGACCAGAGTGAAGCAGGGAGTTTATTCTTGAGGGGTCATTGAGCGTTGGTGGTGTTCCTTACTGAAGTCCACAGCTCCTATTAGAACACCCTCTCCGCATAGCCCTCTCTCTCTGGCTTCCAGTAATCTTTCAGGCCTATTGTAGTAGCAGCTCCCAGTATGCTGGCCCCAGGGTACTGCAGCCTTTGTTGTGTTTCCTTTTGTAATATTCCCTGTCCAGACCAGTCACCGTTTTCTAGAGCTGTACATTCAACTACGCATTCAGCCTCTTGACTTGAATTTCACACAGGTGCCTCAAATTCAAAACATGCACACCTGGGTTTTGTTACCTGGGGTTTTTTGTTTTCAGACAGGGTCTCACTGCCAGGGCTGGAGTGCAGTGATATGATCATGGTTCACTGCAGCTTTGACCTTCCAGGCTCAAGAGATTCTCCCACCTCAGCCTCCTGAGTATCTGGGACCACAGACACACACCGCCGCACCAAGCTAATTTAAAAAAAAATTTTTATAGAGGCTAGGAGCAGTGGTTCACACCTGTAATCCCAGCACTTTGGGAGACCGAAACGGGTGGATCACCTGAGGTCAGGAGTCTGAGAACCAGCCTGACCAACATGGTGAAACCATATTTGTACTGAAAATACAAAAAATTAGCCGGGCACGTTGGCAGGCACCTATAATCTCAGCTATTTGGGAGGCTGAGACAGGAGAATTGTTTGAACCTGGGAGGTGAAGGTTGTAATGAGCTGAGATCGCGGCACTGCACTCCAGCCTGGGTAACAAGAGTGAAACTCCTTTTCAAAAAAAAAAAAGTTTTCATGAAGACAAGGTCTCTCTGTGTTGCACAGGCTGGTCTTGAACACATAGACTCAAATGATCCTCTTGCCTCAACCTCTCAAAAGTGCTAGGATTACAGATGTGAGCCACCACAGCCAGTTTAGATTCTTAATATTTTACCCCAAACCGGGTCATTTCTGCAATTCTGTGTCTTCATGAATGGTTAAGTCCATCGATCCCACATGCTATCTTCCTCCCCATCCATCCTCTACCATCAAACCCTCTTAATTTTACCCCTTAAATATCTCTTAAAATTTCCCATTTCTGGCCATTTCTACTGCTGCCTATCCCAGATCAAAGTCACCACCATCCATGGCAATGGCCTGCAATGGCCTTGTGTGTTTTTGAGATGGAGTTTTGCTCTTGTTGCCCAGGCTGATGTTGGCTCACTGCAACCTCCGCCTCCCAGATTCAAATGATTCTCCTGCCTCAGTCTCCCAAGTAGCTGGGATTACAGGTGGCCCGTTCCACCATGCCCAGCTAATTTTTATATTTTTAGTAGAGATGGGGTTTCATTCACCATGTTGGCCAGACTGGTCTTGAACTCCTGGCCACAGGTAATCCACGCAACTTGGCCTCCCAAAGTGCTAGGATTACAGGCATGAGCCACCCGCCTGGCTGCAATGGCTTTTATAACTGTTCCCTGCATTCACTCTCACCCTTTTCATATCCATTCACCAGAACACTGATGCAGTGATCATTTTAAACCCAAACTCTGATATCGCATTCTTGCTTGAAACTTTTTAATGGATTATCACTGTTCTTAGGATATAAATCTTCATTATGAAAAACTTGGCTGGGCGCTGTGGTTCATGCCTGTAATTCTAGCACTTTGGGAGGCTGAAGAGATAGAATTGCTTGAGTCCAGAAGTTTAAGACCAGCCTGAGCAATGTAGTGAGACCCTGTCTTTGTTTTTTTTCTTTTTTGTGTGTTTTTTCATTTCTGCTTTTTTTTTTTTTTTTTTTTTTAAGATGGAGTCTTGCTCTGTTGCCCAGGCTAGAATGCAGTGGCTCAGTCTTGGCTCACTGCAACTTCCACCTCCCAGTTTCAAGCAATTCTTCTACCTCAGCCTCCCAAGTAGCTGGGATTACAGGCACACACCACCACACCTGGCTAATTTTTGTGTTTTTAGTAGAGACGGGTTTCACCGTGTTGGTCAGGCTGGTCTTGAACTACTGACCTCAAGTAATCCACCTGCCTCAGCCTCCCAAAGTAGTGGGATTACAGGAGTGAGCCACCATGCCCGGCCTCATTTCTTTTTGCATCTTTGTCCTTTTTTTTAGTCTTTTATTTTCTACCCATCTCCATTTTTTAATTAATATATATACAAATTTTAAAAAGGAAAAAAAATTGTACACGAGTATTCAGAGCAGGATTATTCATAATAGCTAAAAGTGGAAATAACTTGAATGTCCATCAACTAATGATAAATAAAATATAGCTTAGCCATACAGTGCAGTATTATTTGGCCATGGAAGTAATGAAGTACGAATACATGCTAGAGTGTGGATGAACCTTGAAAACATTATATTAAGTGAAAGAAGCAAGGCACAAAATATCGCATACCATATAATTCCATTTATAGAAATGTCCAGAGTAGGCAAATCCAGAGACAGAAAGTAGATTGGTGGTTGCCTAAGGCTAGATGTTTGGGGGAAATGGAGAGTGCTGAAGGCTGCAGGGGTTTTTTTAGGGTGATGAAAATGTTCTGAAATTGACTGTGGTTATTGTGCAACTCTGTGAACATACTAAAAACCAATGAATTGTATTTTTTTCGTTTATTGATTTTTTTTCTATTTAAAAATTTTTTTTTTTTTTTAAGACAGAGTCTCACTCTGTTGCCCAGGCTGGGGCACAGTGGCATGGTCATAGCTCACTGCAGCCTCAACCTCCTGGGCTCAAGAGATCTTCCCAACTTAGCCTCTAGAGTATTGGGAATACAGGTACGTACCACCATGCCTGGGTAACTTTTTAATTTTTCGTAGAGATGAAGTTGCACTATGTTGCCCAGGCTAATCTCAAAATCCTGGCCTCAAGCAATCTTCCCACCTTGGCTTCCCAAAGTGCTGGGATTATAGGCATGAGCCACCGTGCCCGGCTGAATTATACATCATTTCATTTCAGTTCAGTTCATTTCAGTTCATTTCGACGTAGTTTTGCTCTTGTCCCCCAGGCTGGAGTGCAATGGTGTGATCTCGGCTCACTGCAACCTCACCTCCCAGGTTATGTTAATTAGCTAGATTGAGCCATCCCACAATATATACATATTTCAGAACATCATGTTGTACATGATAAATATATACAGTTTTTTTTTTTTTTTGAGATAGAGTCTCGCTCTGTTGCCCAGGCTGGAATGCAGTGGCATGATCTCAGCTCACTGCAGCCTCCACATCCCAGATTCAAGCGATTCTCCTGCCTCAGCCTCCTGAGTAGCTGGGATTACAGGCACCCACCACCACACCCAGCTAATTTTTATGTTTTTAGTGGAGACGGGATTTCACAGTGTTGGCCAGGCTGGTCTCAAACTCCTGACTTCAAGTGATCTACCCATCTTGGCCTCCCAAAGTGCTGGGATTACAGGCATGAGTCACTGCACCCTGCCTTTTATTTTCATTTTTATTTTTTTGAGATGGAGTCTCACTCTGTCACCCAGGCTGGAGTGCAGTGGTGCAGTCTCAGCTCACTGCAACCTCCACATCCTGGATTCAAGCAACTCTCCTGCCTCAGCCTCCCGAGTAGCTGGGATTACAGGCGTGTGCCACCGTACCCAGCTAATTGTTTGTATTTTTAGTAGAGACAGTGTTTCAGCATGTTGGCCAGGTGGTCTTGAACTCCTGGCCTCAAATGATCCACCTGTCTCTGCCTCCCAAAGTGCTGGGATTACAGGCATGAGCCACCTCAACCAGCTACCAAATTGTGCATTTTAAATGGATGAATTTTGTGCTGTGTGAATTATATCTCAATAATGCTCATATAGCCTCTGAAAGCTTACTTCAACTGGACCTTGTCTACCGCACCTTACCTGGTCAACCTTAACCTCATTCCACAAAGCACGGCTCAATGTTCTTTTGGTTCCTCCAATGCAGCATGCTGCAGCCCTCCTCCGAGCTTGGGCTTTTACACACCCCCCTTCTTAGAGCACTCTTCTGCCTCTTCACATAATTCACTCCTCCACATTGATATCACTTTCTCAAGGAAGCCTCCCTGCCCACCCACCCTGAGTGATGATCAAGTTCCTCTTCTGGGCCTGCCAAAGCACCCCTTTTACTTTGCTCTCTACCAAACGTCACTTTGTGATGATTTGAATCATGTCCGTCTTCCCCACTAAACTAGGCCCCATGAAGGCAGCTCCATGCCTGCTTTGCTCACCCTTGCGCTTAACCCCTGTGCCTAGCCCTGGCCTAACACATGAGGAGGCCTCCAGATATCTTGGTTGAATAATAAATGAGCACTGTATTACTGTTTGCCCCCAACTTGGAAAACAAATGATAGGTTCAACAATTCTAGAGCTGCACAAATGACTCAACAAAAACATGTTCGTAGGCACTCCCAACTTGAAATTAGAAGGTTGGAAACTCAGAGGACGGAACAGGCTTAGATAGAAACATTGGCCTCTTCCCAGGAAAGTTCTCCCCAGGAGGTGGGGAGCAAACTCTCCAAGCAGCCAATTACTGGGAACTCATGACTAAGCCCTGTTGCTGTTTATCAAGATACAGACTGACTCTCAGAAGTTCTAGGGTGAACCAAATCCTGCTTCAACCTCATGGGCTTTCAGCGTAGGACTTCTTTTTGTTGGTGATCGCACACCCTACTGGTGGCTTAACCAATACATTGCCTCAGCCCCGTGACACTCCAGCTCCCCATCCCTTTTATGATGCTTCAAGTATCATAAAAGCAGAGAAAAATCATATATATCAGAAAATCATAAACTTTTTTGTTCTGAGGTCTTTCACACACTGAACTTATTTTCCATAATTGTCAATTGTAAATAAATGTAATTACTATGTTCCTTTTTTGATGTCAAATTGTTGCAATTTGGACAGTGGCTTCCTTATCCTTCTACCATTGCTGACCTAAAATCCTTGTGTTCTAGGCCCATTCTAAATTGTCCTTGTTCCAAGACACAGAATCAGCCACCCCCTAAGAAGTCTCATTTCCTTTTGATGGGTGCATGAAAGTGGGAGGTTGGTGGAAGAAATGCTGTTAATGGGCTAGGTGCAGTGGCTTAGCCTGTAATCCCAACACTTTGGAAGGCTGAGGCAGGTGGATCACCTAAGGTCAGGAGTTCATGACCAGCCTGGCCAACATGGTGAAACCCCATATCTACTAAAAACACAAAGAATTAGCTGGGCGTGGTGGTGTGTGCCTGTAATCCCAGCTACTCAGGAGGCTGAGGCAGGAGAATTGCTTGAACCCAGGAAGCGGAGGTTGCAGTGAGCTGAGATTGTGCCACTGCATTCCAGCCTGGGCAACAGAGACTCCATCTCAAAAAGAAAAGAAAAATGATGTGGCTGGGGCACAGTGGCTCACGCCTGTAATCCCGGTACTTTGGGAGGCCGAGGCAGATGGATCACAAGGTCAGGAGTTCGAGACCAGCTTGGCCATTATGGTGAAACCCCATCTCTACTAAAAATACAAAAATTAGCCAGGTGTGGTAGCAGATGCCTATAATTGCAGCTACTCAGGAGGCTGAGGGAGTAGAACCGCTTGAACCTGAGAAGGGAAGGTTCAGTGAGCCAAGATTGAGCCACTGCACTCCAGCCTGGCAACAGAGGGAGACTTCATTTCCAAAAAAAAAAATGCTGTTAATGAACTGTATTTTAGGGTCAGAACCAGGAAATTATATTTCTCTTAAAGGTTTTAGATTCACAATAATGTTTCCAATTGAACTCTACGTTGTAATTTTTTTTCAATATGAAATATTTTCAGGCCAGGCCCGGCGGCTCATGCTTGTAATCCCAACACTAGGAGGTGAGATGGGAGAATTGCTTGAGACCCAGAGTTCGAGACCAGCCAGGGCAACATATCGCAACCCCATCTCAAAGAAAAAAAGATATAATTGTTTTCATTTATCTTATCTGCAATATTCCTTCATAGAGATTTAATCTTCACCCTCACTGTAATTGCATTTCCTTTACTAGCCCTCATTTGCCTTGCCAACCACCACTATACCGTTACTTTGCTAATGATGATGTCTGTTGACTTGGTCTCCTTGTTCTGGTTGACCAGACTATACTCCTGTTACAAACAGTAGGAGAAACACCCCCCAAACACAGATAAACACACATTGGAAGCCCACATGAATTTCACGTGCATCGTTTGAGGCAGCCTCCTGAGAGCCAGTCATCTAAGACACTGACTGCTTTGGGAGTAAAACTAACTGAGAGAGTTTCAGGGAACTTTGTTGTTTTACTGGGTTGACATTTGGGAATTTTAAGGTCTTTATTGCCCTGAGAGAGTATTTTAACTTAATTTTTTTTGTTGACACAAGAGTCTTGCTATGATGCTCAGGCTCCTCTCGAACTCCTGGGCTTGAGCAATCCTCCTGCCACAGCCTCCTGAGCAGCTGGGATTACATAGGTGCACATCACCATACCTGGCTGTTTATCTTGCTTTTTGTCATTAGAAAAGTATCACACAAAGGAATTACAAAGAAGACTATTTCATTCAGAAATGTTGAAAACTACTGAAAAGGATAAAGATGAAACTAAAAATCACGCCAGTCTCATCATCCAGAAATAACTGAGGGCCAAGGCGCAGTGGCTCACATGTGTAATCCCAGCACTTTGGGAGGCTGAGGCAGGAGGATCACTGGAGTCCAGGAGTTCAAGACCTGCCTGGGCAATATACAGAGACTCTATCTCTACAAAAATACAAAAGAAACAAATAACTGAAGCTAACATTTTGAAAAAAGTAGGCCGAGCGTAGTGGCTCACGCCTGTAATCCCAACACTTTGGGAGGCCGAGGTGGGTGGATCACCTGAGGTCAGGAGTTCAAGACCAGCCTGACTGATACGATGAAACCCCATCTCTACTGAAAATACAAAAATTAGCTGGGCGTGGTGGCACTCACCTGTAATCCCAGCTATTCGGGAGGCTGAGACAGGAGAATTGCTTGAACCTGGGAGGCAGAGGTTGCAGTGAGCCAAGATCACACCATTGCACTCCAGCCTGGGCAACAAGAGTGAAACTCCATCTCAAAAAAAAAAAAAAAGTACTGAGAATATGAAAAACCTTTTTTTTCTAGACCCATCAATGCCTCTTGAAGAGAGTATCAAAAATCAATATGAAACTGAAAGAGCTACTGAACTGCAGACAAAAATTTCATCAGATACATCAGAGATTTCTCTAAAGGTTAAAAAAAAATGTGAGAAATATTAAGAGTCAATTGCCTGGTGTGGTGGCTTGCACCTATAATCCCAGCTACTTGGGAGGCTGAGGCAGAAGAATCCCTTGAACCCAGAAGTTAGAGGTTACAATAAGTTTTGATTGCACTACTGCACTCCATCCTGGGCCACAGGACAAAAAGACTCTCAAAAAAAAAAGTCAGTTGTAAAAGTCATCAGTGTTGGTAGAATGCTGATTT
>NW_012122154.1:342331-346979 GCF_000951035.1 Colobus angolensis palliatus | reverse complement strand
AAAAAAAAAAAAAAATTGGTAGGTAACTATGTTTTGTTTTATTCTTAACTAATGTTTCTTTTTTCTTAATCCAGTGAAATTGAGCAGTGGGGGGTTGTATACCAACTTTAGTGACACTAATGTTAATAAGTTCTGATGACCTGCTACTATCAGACCAGCTGAATATTTCTTAATGAGGAACACTTCTTTCTGGGTGGTTAAACTTAGTCAACCATCCCATAAAAATCAGAAGACTCCTCTGCTGCCTAATTAAACAGTCAGAAAACCAGTTTAATTTAAAAAAAAAAGGTTTAAGATTCAAGCCTATTTTTAGGCTCATCCTCTAAGAGAAATGAGTAAGCAAAGGCTGAGCTGTAATCACAACATCCAGGGCTGCACTCAGTCCTGAAGCATCAGAACACACACATGGGCCGCCTGAGCGCCTCGAGTGCCCCTGCTACCGCCACTGTTACCAGAGAAAAATGAGGTTGGTTCGCCTGGCAAGTAACAAACGACTTGCCATGAGAACATAGGGTTTTTTGTTGTTATTTTTGTTTATTGTGGGGTTTTTTTTTTTGAGACAGAGTCTCACTCTGTTGCCCAAACTGGAGTGCAGTGGCGTGATCTCGGCTCACTGCAACCTCAGCCTCTCAGGTTCAAGCGATTTTCCTGCCTCAGCCTCTCGAGTAGCTGGGATTACAGGTGCCCGCCACTATGCCCAGCTAATTTTTGTATTTTTAATAGAGATGGGGTTTTGCCATGTTGCCCAGGCAGGTCTTGAACTCCTGACCTCAGGTGATCCACCTGCTTCAGCTTCCCAATACTGGGATTCAGGCATGAGCCACTGCGCCTGGTTGGAGAACGCAGGTTTTGATCAGTAGGAGTTTTACTTAGCACAAGAAAGAAGGACACTGGGCGTGTTCTTGAAAGCAGTGTCTCCCTGAGGGAAAGTGACAGGAAGGTTTTCCAGGGTGATAGAAATGGGAGAGGGTGCATGACCACTTATAGAGGAGGGGTCCCAATTGTCCAGATGCAGTGAGGCATTATGCCAGCCCATACATGTGATGGTAATGAAACCGTTGCTCCTGCTGGGGTGCAGACTCTAGCACTGTCATGAGGAAAGTTCACTCTGGTTCATCTGTGAGTTGGGGTCTGTCAGGAGCTGGTTCCAACAAACAAGAGGACCACATTCCACATAGGGTTCAGTGGAAAACAAGTTGCAGGGCAGGAGGCTGTAGAACAGACTGATTGCTCAAGTTGACTAAACCCTTATAATCCCTGGAGACCCTTCCTGTCTGCTTATAGCCTCCCCATCCCCTCAACACTGCCACAGCAATGAAGGGCCCAGCAAGGCACCCCCACAACCTGTTCCAGCCCCAGCAGAGCATCCTTCACTCCTCTCTTTCCCTCCCTCCTGCATCCAGTCATCAACTATGTCCAAAACCCACTCCTCCCCCAGATCTGAGTCTCCATCTCCTCTCACCAGAATTACAGTGTCAGCCTCCAAACAGACATTTCCTCCTCTACTCCCTCCTGTACCTCCCCATACGGTCTCAACACAGCAGCTGTGCTGATTACTTGAAAATGAGGCCTGGCGCGGTGACTAACACCTGTAATCCCAGCACTTCGGGAGGCCGAGGCAGGTGGATCACCTGAGATTGGGAGTTCGAGACCAGTCTAAGCAACATGGAGAAACCCCATCTCTACTAAAAATACAAAATTAGCTGGGTGTGGTGGTGCGTGTCTGTAGTCCCAGCCACTCGGGAGGCTGAGGCACGAGAATCGCTTGAACCCAGGAGATGGAGGTTGTGGTGAGCTGAGATTGCGCCGTTGCACTCCAGCCTGGGCAGCAAGAGTGAAACTCCGTCTCAAAAAAAATCAGACACTGGCCCTGTGCTTAAAACCCTTCATGGGGTGAGATCTCAGAGTAAGAGTTGTAACCTTACAGGGGCCCACAAGACCCCTTACTGTCTGACTTCATCTCCTCCCACTCTTCCCTGCAGCCCCCCCACTCAGCCCCTCCAGCCCCTGCAGTCCCTGGTGCAGACCAAGCACACTCCAGGCATAGGGCCTTGGCACTGCCCACCCCTCTAATGCTCTACCCCCAGATACCTGCTTGCCTGATGCCCTCATCTCTGGCAAGTCTCTGCTCATTTCTCAGTTCCCCTTCTCCTTCCCTCCTCTCCTCTTCCCCCTCACCTCCTCCTCCCTCCCTCTCTCCTTCCCTCCCTTCTTTCTTTCTGTTTCTTCTTTCTTTCTCTTTCTTTCAATGGAGTTTCACTCTTGTTGCCCAGGCTGCAGTGTAATGGCACAATCTTGGTTCACTGCAACCTCCGCCTCCCAGGTTCAAGCGATTCTCCTGCCTCAGCCTCCTGAGTAACTGGGATTACAGGTGCCCGCCACCAAGCCCGGCTAATTTTTTTGTATTTTTAGTAGAGACGGAGTTTCATCATGTTGGCCAGGCTGGTCTTGAACTCCTGACCTCAGGTGATCTGCCCACCTCGGCCTCCCAAAAGTGCTGAGATTACAGGCGTGAGCCACTGCACCTGGCAGTTTTTTTTTTTTTGAGTTTCACCCATTTTTTTGGGGTCTCACTGTTGCTCAGGCTGGAGTGCAGTGGTGCAATCACGGTTCACAGCAGGCTAGACTCAAGTGATCCTCCCATCTCAGCCTGCAGAGTACCTGGGACTATATAGGTGCACACCCCCACACCTGGCTAATTTTTTTTTGTATTTTTTTTTTAGAGATGAGATTTTGCTGTGTTGCCCAGGCTGGTCTCAAACTCCTAGGCTCAAGCAATCAGCCTCAGCCTCCCAAAGTGCTAGGATTACAGGCATGAGCCACTGACCCCAGCCTATTTCTATTTCTTAATGAGATCTTCCAGGACCACCCTATTTAAAATTTCAACCCGGCCGGGCACAGTGGCTCAAGCCTGTAATCCCAGCACTTTGGGAGGCCGAGACGGGCGGATCACGAGGTCAGGAGATCGAGACCATCCTGGCTAACATGGTGAAACCCCGTCTTTTGTAAAAAATACAAAAAACTAGCCGGGCGAGGTGGCGGGCGCCTGTAGTCCCAGCTACTCGGGAGGCTGAGGCAGGAGAATGGCGTGAACCCAGGAGGCGGAGCTTGCAGTGAGCTGAGATCCGGCCACTGCACTCCAGCCTGGGCGACAGACTGAGACTCCGTCTCAAAAAAAAAAAAAAAATTTTCAACCCACCCTATTATCCTCTTCTCCACACTCCTACCTCCTGGATTCCCAATTCTCCTTCCCTTCCACGTTTCCTTTTATGTCCCCCTTAGCACTTATAACTTTTTAACATAATGTATCATGGTGGGGCAAGGTGGCTCACACCTGTAATCCCAGCACTTTAGGAAGCCGAGGTGGGCGGATTACCTGAGGTCAGGAGTTTCAGACCAGTGTGGCCAACATGGTGAAACCCCTGCCTTGTACTAAAAATACGGAAATTAGTTGAGTGTGGTGACACACGCCTATAATCCCAGTTACTCAGGTGGCTGAGGCACCAGAATCACTTGAACCTGGGAGGCGGGGGTTGCAGTGAGCCAAGATCGCACCACTGTAATCCAGCCTGGGTGATAGAGGGAGCCTCTTCTTCAAAAAAATAATAATAATAATGTATCACTTGTTATGTTTACTGTTTATTCTGAGTGCCTGCATCACTAGCGCATAAGCTCTAGTAGGAAGGGAATTGTTCACTAATGTATCTGCTGGCACATGGTAGGCACTCGATATATATTTGTTGAAATTGGTCAATACTCATGCCATAGCAATTGGTAAATAATTTGAATATATTGCCTGAAAATATCCCATAAAAAAAGTATCTTATAAAAGATAGTCAAAGGAAAAAGAAACAATGAACCACATCATGGAGAAATGATTGTGGTTAGCAATGATCCACTCTTTATATTCAAAATGATTGTACAGGTCAGGCACAGTGGCTCATGGCTGTAATCCCAGCACTCTGGGAGGCCAAGGTGGGTGGATCACCTGAGGTCAAGACCGACCTAGCCAACGTGGTGAAACCCCATCTCTACTAAAAATACGAAAGTTAGCCAGGCGTGGTGGTGGGCACCTATAATCCCAGCTACTTGGGAGGCTGAGGCAGAAGAATCACTTGAACCCGGAAGGCATAGGTTACAGTGAGCCAAGGTCATACCACTGCACTCCAGTCTAGGCGACAAGAGTGAAACTCCATCTGAAAAAAAAAAAAGATTTTACATAAAATCAGAGTATCTGTCCATCCCACTGCTCCTGCCAACCTTGCCTTACCTGACTGCAAGCAGCTTGCCTTTGTTGGTTTAGGAAGTGCACTGCTCCTGCTTCATTAATTCTCAAATTCATTTCAAAATCATAGATTGCTGGCCAGGTGCGGTTGCTCATGCCTGTAATCCCAACACTTTGGGAGCTGAGGTGGGTGGATCACTGAGGTCAGGAGTTCGAGACCGGCCTGAGCAACATGGTGAAACCCCGTCTCTACTAAAAATACAAAAATTAGTTGGATGTGGTTGCAGGTCTCTGTAATCTCAGCTACTAGGGAGTCTGAGGCTGGAGAGTCGCTTGAACCCGGGAGGTGGAGGTTGCTGTGAGCCGAGATTACACCATTGCACTCCAGCCTGAGCGACAGAGGGAGATTCTGCCTCAAAAAAA
>NW_012122154.1:325773-341036 GCF_000951035.1 Colobus angolensis palliatus | reverse complement strand
AAAAAAAAAAAAATTAGCCAGGCGTGGTGGTTTGCCCCTGAAGTCCCAGCTACTCTGGAGGCTGACGGAGGATCACATGAGCCCAGGAGGCAGAGGTTACAGTGAGCCAAGATCATGCCACTGCACTCCAGCCTGGGTGACAGAGTGAGATCCTGTCTCAAAAAAGCCAGGCATGGTGCCTCATACCTATAATCCCAGCACTTTGGGGGGCAGAGGCAGTTGGATCACTTGAGGTCAGGGGCTCGAGACCAGCCTGGCCAACATGGCGAAACCCCGTCTCTACTAAAAATACAAAAATTAGCCAGGCATGGTGGTGGACGCCTGTAATCCCATCTACTCAGGAGGCTGAGAATCACTTGAATCCACGAGGCAGAGGTTGCAGTGAACCGAGATCGCGCCACTGCACTCCAGGCTAGGCAACAGAGCAAGACTGTCTCAGAAAAAAAAAAAAGAGAAATCTCCAGTTTGGCTAGAATGATGGAGTTAAATGCACAAAATATCAAGCATAAATTTAATTGGAGAAGAACTGAAACTCGTCAAAAATAGAGATGATAATTTCCAGAAGGCCACAGCTTGTCCCTTGATTTCCTACTTGCGTTTTGGGAAACGCCATACTCCACATCGCATGGGCAAGTCATCCGAAGCCACATGGGAACAGAACAACCAGAAGCCTCCTTCCAGGCTGGCTGAATGAAGGGGCTCTTTCATCTTTTTCTTCTGGCGGAGGCCTTGGCAGCCACAGGCTCACAGCACCCTCTGCTGTTAAATTGCAAAGGATGGTGCCTGGGTTTTGAGACTGAGACTGCTAAAGGATTCTGGTCTGGGGCAGGAAGAAAATTACATGAGCAGAAGAAATTCAAAATTGTTTTAATACCTCTAAATAAGTAAGTAAAGAGCCAGGTGTGGTGGTGCCCAGTTACAGTCTTGGCTACTCGAGAGACTGAAGTGAGAGGATCACTTGAACCCAGGAGTTTGAGGCCAGCCTGGGCAACAGAGAGACCTCATCTCTACAAAAAAAAACTTTTTAAATTAGCTGGACATAGTGATGTGAGCCTATAATTTCAGCTACTCCGGGGGCTGAGGCAGGAGGATAGATTGAGCGCGGGAGTTCAAGGTTACAGTGAGCTATGTTGTGCCACTGCACTCTAGCCTGGGTAACAGAGCAAAACCTCATGTCAAAAAAAAAGTTTAATGTTCTTAGTTGATTAATTTTTTAAAAATTGTTTTCATGAAAAACTTCAGGATGGGTTAATTTTACTGGTGACAGGAGGCAATGATAAAGCCAAGAAAAATTATGCAGCTAAACTTTTTCAGCAAGTCAGATTTTCAGCCTTTTCCAAGCCAAGTGGTGGAAATGCCCAATTCACCCCCACCGAGGTTCCAAAAACAGGAAAAACACACTTTCTAGCAGTGTTAGTGAAACTCATGTAACACTGTCTCCATTGAGATCGAGCCCTGAGTAACAAAATGGGAGAGACGAACAGGCTTAGAATTATATATAGAGGACTGGGGCATAGCTTTCAGACGCCATAAAGAATAAACCTCCAGCTTTTCAGTTCCAGCATTTTAATACACCTACCTGCCTGAACAGAGGTAAAATTAGAGACTACATGGTAACATTACAATAGAAGTTTTTACTTCTATTTATAACTTATTTGGTTATTTTTCCTTACCAAAAGCACAAGACAGCCTCAATATCCTTAAATGCCCCAAGTCCTAAAGTTACTTATTTAACCCTGAGAGATCTAGCCGTTATAAAATAGAACAGCTATCAGTCATGAATCATTTGTGTGCTTTGTTTTTAAGTCAATCAATTTTTATTCAGGGAATTGCGTTTGTGTTGTGATTTCTTCCACTGTCCATCAAGGTCACTTTAGATCCTCTAAAGAACTGGAGTCAAAATACTTATCTTCAAGTTAGCCCTTTTTAATGAAACGGATGCTTATTTTAATCCAGTTGTCCTGTCAGCCCATAATTCTTTTATTTTGCTTCTGTCATCTCCTTTTAATGTGGATATACTGAAGAAGACTTCAAAATTCACCAAGAATCTTTGGGATCTAATTTCTTTTTTTTTTAATGGAGTCTCGCTCTATTGCTAGGCTGGAGTGCAGTGGCATGATCTTGGCTCATTGCAACCTCCCCCTGCCGGGTTCAAATGATTCTCCTGCCTCAGCTTCCCGAGTAGTTGGGATTACAGGCGTGCCTCACCACACCCGGCTAATTTTTGTGTTTTTAGTAGAGAAGGGATTTCAACATGTTGGCCAGGATGGTCTCGATCTCTTGACTTCATGCGCCTTGGCTTCCCAAATTGCTGGGATTACAGGCGTGAGCCACCGTGCCTGGCCACAGGATCTAATTTCTTCAACCAATTTAAGGTCATTTTCAGTGTAGGTGGATCTGCCTGGTTCTCAGTTTGACACCCTCTCTAAACATAAATGAGTTCAAATCATTCATTCCTAAGCGATTGCACTCAAGAATAGTACACATGTGTGGAATATGCCAATACCTTTAACTCCAGACATCATGTTCTCAAGATAAAAGCCTTTGTGGCCGGGCGCGGTGGCTCAACCCTGTAATCCCAGCACTTTGGGAGGCCAAGACGGGTGGATCACGAGGTCAGGAGATCGAGACCACCCTGGCTAACACAGTGAAACCCCGTCTCTACTAAAAAAATACAAAAAACTAGGCCGGGCGCGGTGGCTAAAGCCTGTAATCCCAGCACTTTGGGAGGCCGAGACGGGCGGATCACGAGGTCAGGAGATCGAGACCATCCTGGCTAACACGGTGAAACCCCGTCTCTACTAAAAAAAATTCAAAAAACTAGCCGGGCGAGGTGGCGGGCGTCTGTAGTCCCAGCTACTCAGGAGGCTGAGGCAGGAGAATGGCGGGAACCCGGGAGGCGGAGCTTGCAGTGAGCTGAGATCCGGCCACTGCACTCCAGCCCGGGCAACAGAGCGAGACTCCGTCTCCAAAAAAAAAAAAAAAAAAAAATACGACAAACTAGCCGGGCGAGGTGGCGGGCGTCTGTAGTCCCAGCTACTCAGGAGGCTGAGGCAGGAGAATGGCGGGAACCCGGGAGGCGGAGCTTGCAGTGAGCTGAGATCTGGCCACGACAGAGCGAGACTCCGTCTCAGAAAAAAAAATAAGTAAATAAAAGCCTTTCAAACAAAAAGCTATTTTATGTATCAAGTCAATGTGAAATTGGAATACAGAATTAATACAACTGAGGATTTCGCTCATATCCCATGCTGTTTAACTATCCTACAGTCCTAGAATCAATCTTTTTTATTATTAAGAGACAGAGTCTGTCTGTGTTACCCAGGCTGGAGTACAGTGGTGCCATCAAAAGTCAGTGCACCCTCCAACTCCTGGGCTCAATCCTCTTCCCTTAGCTTCCGCTTCCTGAGTAGCTGCAACCACAGGCACATGCCGTGATACCCAGCTAATTTTTAAATTTTTATGGAGATGAGGTGTTACTTTCTTGCCCAGGCTGGTCTTGAACGCCTGGCTTAAAGCAACACTCCCACCTAGTGTGGGGATTGCAGGCATGAGCCACTGTGCCTGGCCTGGAACCAGACTTTATGGCTATCAATACTCCCATAAATTAACTGTCTCAGGTATCAAAATATCCCTTCTTATATGTATCAAAACTCATACTGAACAATGAGTTCTAGGTTGCAAAAGAGGATTTATTTTTTGCACCTATCCATAAGTCTTTGTCCACAAGTTAAACAAAAACATATGTAAGTGCAGTGTGTGCTCTTTTTAATTACGTTAGTAGACATACTACTGAGAGGCCACGCCGCACAGGGGTTAGGTGACTAGACTCGGGAGCCAGGTTGCTAGTTCAGAGATGTGCCCTTCCATTTCCTGACTGACTTCAGCAAACTCCTTCTCTTGGTGCCTCAGTATGCTCAGTTGTGAAATGGGGATGACACTAAGACCTATTTCAGCTGGGTGCGGTGGCTCATGCCTGTAATCCCATCTCTTTGGGAGGCCGAGGAGGGTGGATCATGAGGTCAGGAGATCGAGACTATCCTGGCTAACACAGTGAAACCCTGTCTCTACTAAAAAACAAAAAATTAGCCGGGTGTGGCAGTGAGGGCCTGTAGTCCCAGCTACTCGGGAGGCTGAGGCAGGAGAATGACGTGAACCTGGGAGGCGGAGCTTGCAGTGAGCCGAGGTTGTACCACTGCACTCCAGCCTGGGCGACAGAGCAAGACTCTGTCTCAAAAAATAAAAATAATCATAAAAATAAACAAAAATAAAAAAAGACCTATTTCATGGGGGTTGTTATGACGATTAAATGAGTTAATTTTTGTAATGTGCTCACAACAACACCTGGGAGAACTATGTAAGTGTTGGTTTAATGCTAACCAATAATCAAATGATGCTGAACAATAATACAATAAAAATTATACAGTGGTTTGAAGTCGGCTTTTCACTATTTAGAATTGCAACTGACAGGTGTTTTGTTTCGTTTCGAGATGGAGCTTCGCTCTTGTTGCCCAAGAGTAGGAGTGCAGTGGCGTGATCTTGGCTGACTGCAACCTCCGCCTCCTGGGTTCAAACGATTCTTCAGCCTCAGCCTCCCAGGTAGCTGAGATTATAGGCGCCTGCCACCACACCAGCTAAATTTTGTATTTTTAGTAGAGACGGGGTTTCGCCATGTTGACCAGGCTAGTCTTGAACTCCTGACCTCAGGGGATCTGCCTGCCTCGGCCTCCCACAGTGCTGGGATTACAGGCGTGAGGCACTGTGCCTGGCCTTGACAGAGGTTTTATCAATAATCTTCTTGTTTGTCTTCATGAGGTCTCTTTCAGGCTGTTATGCCTTGTCACCATCTTCTGGCTGAGGTCTAACAAAGGGTTTACTGGCCTCATGGGGTCAGAAGAAATGGTTCAGCAGTGGTGGAAGAGGCTCTTGGAGTGTAAAGTGACACAAGCAAGTTTCATGTCAGTCTTACTCTTTGCTTCCTTGTAACTGCCACATAAAAGGTGCCCAACATATGTATCGTTCATTGATGAATCCAGTAAGCCCAAGACAATGGTCATCTTCTGTGACTGGCAGACAATTCACAGCTCTAGAATTTCTATAAAGAAAAGGCTAGGATGGGCGCAGTGACTCACGCCTGCAATCTCAGCACTTTGGGAGGCCAAGGCAGGCAGATCACGAGGTCAGGAGTTCGATTCCAGCCTGGCCAACATAGTGAAACCCCATCTCTACTAAAAATACAAAAGTTAGCCGGGCATGGTGGTACACACCTGTAGTCCCAACTACTCAGGAGGCTGAGGCAGGAGAATTACTTGAAACCAGGAGGCAGAAGTTGTGGTGAGCTGAGATGGCATCACTGCACTCCAGCCTGGGCAACAGAGTGAGACTATGTCTCAAAACAAATTGTATATATTTATCATGTACATGAAGTTCTGAAATATGTATATATTGTGGGATGGTTCAATCTAGCTAATTAACATATGCATTACCTCACATGCCTATCATTTATTGTGGTGAGAACACTTAAAATCTACTCTCTCAGGGTGGGAGTGGTGGCTCACGCATGTAATCCCAACACTTTAGGAGGCTGAGGCAGGTGGATCACCTGAAGTCAGGAGTTCGAGACCAGTCTGGTGAACATGGTGAAACCCTGTCTTTACCAAAAATACAAAAATTAGCTGGGCGTGGTGGTGGGTGACTGATCCCAGCTACTCGGGAGGCTGAGGCAGGAGAATTGCTTGAACCCAGGAGAAGGAAGTTGCCATGAGCTGAGATCACACCACTGCACCCCAGCCTGGGCGACAAGAGCAAAACTCCATCTCAAAACAACAACAACAAAACACTACTGTCTTTGCAGTTTTCAAGAATACAATACATTAGTTTTTGGTGGTTTTGTTTTTTTGAGATTGAGTCTTGCTCTGTCGCCCAGGCTAGAGGGCAGTGGCGCAATCTCAGCTCAACAACCTCTGCTTCCTGGGTTCAAGTGATTCTCCTGCCTCAGCCTCCCGAGTAGCTGGTACTACAGGTGTGTGCCACCACACTCAGCTAACTTTTGTATTTTTAGTAGAGATGGGGTTTCACCATGTTGACTAGGCTGGTCGTGAACTCCTGACCTCAAGTGATCCGCCCGCCTGAGCCTCTCAAAGTGCTGGGATTACAGGCATGAGCCACCATGCCTGGCCTAATACATTGTTATTAAACACCTATAGTCATTGTGTAGTACGACAGTTATCTTAAATTTATTTCTCCTATCTTGGTCAACCAAGGTGGCGCAGGCCTGTAATCCCAGAACTTCAGGAGGCCAAGGCAGGAAGATCACTTGAGCTCAAGAGTTCAAGACCAGCCTGGGCAACATGGCAAGACCCTTTCTCCACAAAAGTAGAAAAAAAGTAGCCAGGTGTGGTGATGTGCACCTGTAGTCCCAGTTATTCAGGAGGCTGAAGTGGGAGGATCGCTTGAGCCCAGGAAAGTCAAGGCTGCAATGAGATAAGATTTCCACTGTACTCCAGCCCAGGAAACAGAGTAAGACCTTGTCTTACAAAAAAAAGCAAACAAGCCCACAAGCAGACAAAAAAAAAAAAAATCAAAAAATGTATTCCTCCTAATAGTGTGTATCCTTTGACCAACAACTCCTCAACCCCTCTCCCTCTTCCGAACTCTTGGCTTTGAGGTTGGTGTTTTAAAATAAACAGGGATATTTACTAACAGGCCTCTGCCACAGGTCACTTCTGCACGAGTTTGTCGCTCAGCAAGAGAGAGAGAGAAAGCTGTCCCTGTGGGAGCCTCTTCTGCTCCAGACACAACTCCAGCTCAGTTAACTAAGTCCTGCTTGTTCCTTAGTTTGGAGCCTGGCATTCTGCCTGTAGTATTTTGCACAGAAGATACAGACCTTTCTAGAGAAAGAAGGAAATTCCTCCATCACTTGTTCCCAAACATCACTGCTTGCCCTCTGTTAAGAACACTTTAGTCATAGTTTGGATCAAATTCAGGAAAGGAATGGGAGACACAGACGCTTTCTGAAAAAGATTTTTTTCATTAGGGCAAACACTGTCTGTTTTCCCGTTGGTACCAGGTGGGGCCCTGGAGTTTATTTAAGTTCTCATTCAGGGAAAGACCTGGCATTCTAGCATAGCTTGGCCGATTCACTGGTTTCCACTCAGGACTCCAAGGCAGGGTGGAGCACAGCACACTGGCACAATGCCTTCCTGAATTCAGTCTAGTTTTTTTTTTTTTTTGGTTATTGTTGGTTTTTGTTTTTGTTTTTGAGACAGAGCTTCGCTCTTGTTGCCTAGGTTGGATGGAGTGCAATGGTGTGATCTTGACTCACTGCAACCTCTGCCTCCCGGGTTCAAGCAATTCTCCTGCCTCAGCCTCCAGAGTAGCTGGGATTGCCCCTTTTATATTTTTAATACAGGCGGGTTTCTCCATATTGGTCAGGCTGGTCTTGAACTCCCAACTTCAGGTGATCCACCGGACTCAGCCTCCCAAAATGCTGGGATTACAGGCGTGAGCCACTGTGCCTGGCCCTGAATTCATCTGTCTACTGCTCTGGGTTTCTTTCACCTGATACCTTTCGTCTTTCATACTAACATCTGTTCCAGTACCTACATGCTTCACACTGGTGGAAGCTACAGCAGCTGTCCAGCAATTTATGGGTATGTGCGTTAAAAAATTTCCTTAGAAGCCCAGGAGTCCCCCTTACTATTTCTGTGCCGTAAAATGGGTTATAGCAATATTCCAGAATATATAATCTGTGTGTGTGTGCCTAAAACTCGATTACTCCAATAAATGAACTCAAAAATATTTCCTGGTGAACCTCATACAAGACAATCCACCCCTTCCCCTGAACACACTCTGTTCTCCTCCCCCTCTCCCTGGGGCATTGGATTAGGGCCCCAGTGACAGGAAAGAATGACATCACCAGTTCAAAAACTGCTGCTTTCTTTTCTTTCTTTATACAACCAATTACCATTTTCACATAATTTGCTCAAGTGTTTATGCCTTTTCTTATTTCACAAGGTTTCTTCCTTCTTAGGACACCCAGTTCATGTCCCCATTTTCAGGTCAAGAAACTGAAGCTCAGGGAGTCTCAGCAGGGAGACCAGACATCCAGGCTACCTTAACACAGTCTGAGTTTATGACTATTGTTCTGGCATGAGGTTTGCCTAACTTTGGATATTAAAAGTATATGGTCGTTCTAGGTCTAAGTGACCAGAACCCACCTGAGTGGTGGTGAGCAAGAGTGGCCTCCCAGGTCACTGTTCGTTTTGTTGCACCTGCTGTGTTCTGAATGTTTGTGTACCCCTAAAAATTCGTATGTTGAAATCCTAACCCCCTAAGTGACATTAGGAGGTGGGCCCTTTGGGAGGTGATTACGTCGTGGGAACAGAGCCTTCATGAATGAAATTAGTGCATTATAAAAGAGGCCCAAGCGGGCTGGGCGCGGTGGCTCATGCTTGTAATCCCAGCACTTTGGGAGGCTGAGGCGAGTGGATCACCTGAGGTCAGGAGTTTGAGACCAGCCTGGCCAACATGGTGAAACCCCATCTCTACTAAAAATACAAAAAATTAGCTAGGTAGGGTAGCAGGCACCCATAATCCCAGCTACTCGGGAGGCTGAGGCAGGAGAATCACTTGAACCTGGGAGGCAGAGGTTCCAGTGAGCCGAGATCGTGCCACTGCACTCCAGCCTGGGCAACAAGAGTAAAACTCCATCTCTGTCTCAAAAAGAAAAAAAAAAAAAAAAGGCCCAAGAAAGACCCCTTACCCTTTGTATCATGTGAGGACACAGCAAAAAGATGGTTATCCCTGAACCAGTATTTGAACCTTCACACCAGACACCGAATTTGCCAGCTTCCCAGCCTCCACAACTGTGAGAAATACATTTTTGTTGTTTATAAGCTACCTAGATTTTATTTTATTATAGGAGTCAGATCAGATTAAGGCACACCCTAAAGAAACAAACACAGAAAGGGACAGAGATCTCACACACAAATTCACATGGGTCTCTGTTCAAGGGAATCCTGCCTGAGTCCTACAAAAGTAAGGAAGCGTCTGTGAAGCAGATATTTCCCTTTCTCCCATTAATGGACCCATTTTGTACAGCATGAGTCTTACACTATAGTTTTATCTAAAACATGGCACTCTGAGAAAAGCAAGATGCAGAAGAGTACACAGTGTGCTACCATTTATGTTTCAAAAGAGGGAAGATTTATATACATTTATTTTTTAAAATACTACCAGAGGGATATATGAGAAATTGATAACAGGCTGGGCATGGTGGCTCACACCTGTAATCCCAACAGTGGGAGGCCAAGGTGGACAAATTGCTAGACAGGAGTTCAAGACTAGTGTGGGCAACATGGCAAAGCACTGTCTCTAGAAAAAATACAAAAAATTAGCCAGGTGTGGTGGTGTGCAACTCTAGTCCCAGCTACTCAGAGGGCTGAGATGGGAGGATCACCTGTTCCCAGGGAAGTTGAGACTGCAGTGAGCCATGATTGTGCCACTGCACTCCAGCCTGGGCAACAGAGTGAGACTATGCCTAAAAAAAAAAAAAAAAAAGTCCAGGCATTGTGGCTCATGCCTGTAATCACAGCACTTTGGGAGGCTGAGGCTGGCGGATCACCTGAGGTCAGGAGTTTGAGACCAGCCTGGCCAACATGGTGAAACCCCATCTCTACTAAAAATACAGAATTAGCTGGGCATGGTGGCACATGCCTGTAATCCCAGCTACTCAGGAGGCTGAGGCAGGAGAATCACTTGAACTCGGGAGGTGGAGGTTGTGGTGAGTCAAGACCACGCCATTGCACTCCAGCCTGGGCAACAAGAGCGAAACTCTGTTTAAAAAAAAAAAAAAAAAAAGTGATAGATTCTGGAGAAAGAAATTGGGTAACTCAATGGCAGGGTTGAAGGAAACTTTTGGTGGTACACACCTGTAATCCCAACTACTTGGGTGGCTGAGGCACAAGAATTGCTTGAACCCAAGAAGCAGAGGTTGCAGTGAGCCAAAATCATGCCACTGCACTCCAGCCTAGGTGAGAGAGCAAGACTATCTCCAAAAAAAAAAATTCCTTTCAGGGTTAGAAGAATAAATAGCTGAACACAGCCACAGCCACAGGTTATCTCCCCTGGGTGTCAGTTTTTGTATTTCTCCTCTGTTATTTCATCTTGACTGTCTAGGCCTTGACCATCTTTGTTCTAGCTAAAGTTGTAACTGGATCTTTGTTTTATCACCTTTCCTAGATGTGCAAATCCAGTATTTCTACCCAGGTCTGTGAAACTTCAAAGCCTGTGCTCCTAAACATATTATGTTTCCATTTGCTCTATTGCTGATGAAAGATGAGCTTAAGTCTTCCGTTGATTACAGATTTGTCTATTTCTTTGAGATCTGTCAATGTCTGCTTTAGGTATTTTGAGACTGTTATTAGATGCATACAAATTTAGAACTGTTATATTTTTCATCATTACATGTCCCTCTTAATCTCTTACTTTAACCCTTTTCCTGTTTGCCCTGAGAATACTCGCCAGTGTCACTTGCAGCTGCAGCACTGACCCCAAGAAGGTGACAATGCTGTCAACATTCCACATTGATACTGTGATTGAAGTAGACAAGAGAAATGGAAAGAAAACTAAGAAGCCAGCCGGGCACAGTGGCTCATGCCAGTAATCCCAGCACTTTGGGAGGCCAAGGTGGGCGGATCACAAGTTCAAGAGGTGGAGACCATCCTGGCCAACACAGTGAAACCCCATCTCTACTGAAAATACGAAAATTAGTTGGGCATGGTGGTGCGAGCCTGTAGCCCCAGCTACTCAGGAGGCTGAGGCAGGAGAATCGCTTGAACCCGGGAGGTGGAGGTTGCAGTGAGCCAAGATCACGCCACTGCACTCCAGACTGGTGACAGAGCAAGACTCCATCTCAAACAAAAACAAAACAGAAACAAAAAAATTAGCCAGGCATAGTGGCACATACCTGTAATCCTGGCTACTCTGGAGGCTGAGGCAGGAGATCACATCACTATATCCAGCTTGGGCAACAGAGCAAGAGTCCTTCGCAGGGGGTGGGGGCGGGAAAAAGCCATGTATCTTTGTGGATTATAACAAAAATATGGGAGCAGTGGACTCAGCTGATCAGATGTTCATTTCTTATCCGACTGAGTGCAAAAGCACAAGGTTTGGTATAAATTATTCCACCACCTTCCAAACATTACAGTGCAGGAACTAAATTAGAAAATTATCTATTTACAAACAAAAAGTAACCAGGAAAGCACACTGGAGTATACGGTATGAATTAGTCATAAATACAAGTGGTATCACAACCATTCTGAGTCAAACTATTTTATTGACCAAAAGATGCCTGTGGAAACGGGAGGTGAGTACCCTAAGCCCTCACTCCTTAACACTCTGCGTGCTGATGTAGTCCTGGAGAAGCGCCTGCACCTCCATCCGCCGGCTCATCTTGGTGGCCTTGCCCTGAAAACGGCCTTTCTTCCCTGCTCCTTTGCCTTCCAGGACCTCAGCCACCCTGGGGAATAGAGGTGTATAGTCAGGGAGACTTTGAGGGAAAAGTCACACACACAAAAAAGGGCAGCTCTGAGTCTTTTTCCAGGGACTGGGGGAGGGATAAGAAGAGTAGATGACTTCTAGGAATGTTTCTTAAAAACACTTGCACATAAGCTGGGGGTGGTGTCTCACACCTGTAATCCCAGCACTTTGGGAGGCCAAGGCGGGTGGACTACCTGAGGTCAGGACTTCAAGACCAGCCTGACCAACAGGATGAAACCCCGTCTTTACTAAAAATACAAAAATTAGCCGAGTGTGGTGGTATGCGCCGTAATCCCAGCTACTCGGGAAGCTGAGACAGGAGAATCGCTTAAACCCGGGAGGCAGAGGTTGCAGTGAGCCGAGATCGTGCCATTGCACTCCAGCCTGGGCAACAAGAGTGAAACTTTGTCTCAAAAAAACACTTGCACATGTGCACAAAGATATATGTACCATGATCACATAAGAGTGAATAACTAAAAACAACATCAGTGTCTATGAATTGGGCTAGATAAATTATGTTAATCTCTAGGGAGCAGGGTGAGCACCTGTAATCCCAGCATTCTGGAAGGCCAAGGCGGGAGGATCACTTGAGGTCAGGAGTTCGAGACCAGACTGGCCAACATGGTAAAACTCTATCTGTACTAAAAATACAAAAAAATTGGCTGGGTGTGGTGGCGTGCACCTATAATCCCAGTTACTTGAGTGGCTGAGGCAGGAGAATTGCCTAAACCCAGGAGGTGGTGGCTGCAGTGAGCTGAGATCGTGCCACTGCACTCCAGCCTGGGCGACAGAGTGAGACTCCATCTCAAAAAACAAAAACAAATACATTTCATAAAAACAAAAACATACATGTGAGATGTGGAGCTAAAAGACCCTCATCTGTCAAACTAGAAATGACGGTAGTAACAATTATGTCTGCTCAGCCCACCTCACATGCCCATGATGTAAATTAAATGAGATCGCAGATGTGACGGTCCTTTGAGTCAGTAAAGGAATGTATCTGTAGGATAGAGGCTCCACTACATGTGCAAGAGAGTCCACCTAGGATTACCTGGGCCCCAGGGTCTCCACAGACGCAGATGGCCCTGCCAGTAAGAAGAGTCCAGCACCTTTCTCATCGCCCACGGTTAAGAATAGGAGGGTCTCCTAGGAGGTAAGACAAGGAGATAAGCCCTGATACTTAAGGATGTAGAGTCAACCCCCCTAAACCCTGCTCTCTCTTCAATCTTAAGAACAGATTATTTCCCCCTAAACCACCAAGTGATGCTCCTGATGAATGATAATCCCCCTCCACACTGGCCCACCAGGGCCAAGAAACTTTTTGAGAGCAACTACGGGAACTTAGGTGAAACATTAAGAAGGCAGCAGAAGACTGCTGATCCTGGCTAAGCATAAAATGCCTTTCATGGTTTCACTCTCGCAAACTTTTCCCTACCATACGTCCTTTCCCTGCCACTGCCTAAACCACCAGGTTTCCCTCTGCCCGGCTGCCTCTGCCCCTTGTCTGTCTGATGACTTCTAAGCAGTCTTCAAGGCCCCCTTCCCTGAAACCTCCCTATCCTTCAGGTAATATACTCCTTCACCTCTAGCATTCATCACTCTATCATTCTAAATTATAAATGTCAACACACAAATTTGTCCTCCAGACTAGAACATGAGCTCCTTGAGAATCAGTTCTGTCTATACAGAATAATTATGAAAAGAGAGATACACAATGCTTTACCGACAGTAGGCATTCCAAAGAAGGGTTTTGGAGTAAATACAAAAGAGATAGTGAAGCATGGTGGCTCATGCTTGCAGTCCCAACTACTCAGGAGGCTGAAGTGGGAGGATTGCTTGAGCCCAGGAGTTCAAGACTGCAGTGAGCCATAATCATACCACCGCACTCCAGCCTGGGTGACAGAGCAAGACTCTGTCTCTGAAACAAACAAACGAACAAAAAGACAGACCTGGAAATCTCTAGGTTAGAGACCATCAGGAGTGGGAAGAATAAAGCCAGAAGAAGAGGAAAATGGATGGGGATGGCTTTCAAAGAGGCTTGCCCATTCCTGTATTCACTTTTTTTTTTTTTTTTTTTTGAGACATTCTGTGTTGCCCAGGCTGGAGTGCAGTGGCACAATCTCAGCTCAATGCAACCTCAGCCTCCCAGGTTCAAGCAATTCTCCTGTCTCAACCTCCCAAGTAGCTGGGTCTACATGCACCCACCACCACACCCAGCAAATTTTTGTTTTGTTTTGAGACAGAATCTCTGTAGCCTAAGCTAGAGTGCTGCGGCACAATCTCAGCTCACTGCAACCTCCACCTACCGGGCTCAAGAGATTCTCGTACCTCAGCCTCCTGAGTAGCTGGGATTACAGACGCACGCCACCACGCCTGGCTAAATTTTTGTATTTTAGTAGAGATAGGGTTTCACCATGTTGCCCAGGGTGGCCTCAAACTCCTGAGCTCAGGCAATCCACCCGCCTTGGCCTCCCAAAGTGCTGGGATTGCAGGCGTGAGCCACCATGTCCGGCCTGATTTTTCTATTTTTAGCAGAGATGGGGTTTCATCATATTGGCTAGGCTGGTCTCCTGACCTCAAGTGATCCACCCACCTTGGCCTCCCAAAGTGCTAGGATTACATGCATGAGTCACCATGACCAGCCCACCCCTGTATTTCTAATATTGGATCCTCAGCACACATAAACCTGAATGGCTCTGAGGAGCTAGAACTCTGATGAAAGGAGCTCAGAAGCTGATAAACATACAGCCCCAGAAAGAGCAATAACATAGATCTAGCTCAACACCTAAAACAGAGCTTGGCACATAGCTAGTGCTAAGAAAACAGTATTGAATGAATGGCTATTTCCTACTCCTCATGTGTTCATGTGGAGGGACTTCAGCTAAACTAGCACCCCTCACTTATGTCTCCCTAGGTCTCTATCCAGGCCGGGGTAGGGAATCTCATGCTCCTCTTACCTCTGACCCAATCTCATTGGCAATGATATTCATGAACTCTGAATCACCCTCTTTCCTACAACAAAGGACACAGACATGAGACCCAGGTTGGAGTGGTGGCTGTGAAACTGCAGGAAGCCTGGCCCCTCCTTCTGAAGCTGGCCTTGCTGCTGCCTATTTGTACACATAAAGTCCCACGTCCCTTAGCCAAGAGAGAGTACTGGCTGAGAGCCAGCAAGTTGCCCTTCTCAGCTTCTGCAGTTTGCATTCAACCTCCAGGTTTGTCTCTATCTCCCTTAAATAGGATTCACCAGAATAAGCAGATATCTGTTAAGAGAGTAAAGTAGGTAGGGGACAATCCTAAAGAAAGATACAGGCTGGACGCAATAGCTCACACCTATAATGCCAGCACTTTGGGAAGCTGAGGTGGGCAGATCACTTGAGGTCAGGAGTTCAGAACCAACCTGGCCAACATGGGGAAACCCCATCTCTACTAAAAATACAAAAGTTAGCCTGGTGTGGTGGCACATGCCTGTGATCCCAGCTACTCACAAGGCTGAAGCACGAGAACTGCTTGAACCCAGGAGGCAAAGGTTACAGTGAGTCGAGATCATGCCACTGCACTCCAGACACAGTAAGACTCCATCTCAAAAAACAAAACAAAACAAAACAAAAAAACAGGCCGGGCGCAGTGGCTCAAGCCTGTAATCCCAGCACTTTGGGAGGCCGAGGCAGACGGATCACGAGGTCACTAGATCGAGACCATCCTGGCTAACATGGTGAAACCCC
>NW_012122154.1:321509-325453 GCF_000951035.1 Colobus angolensis palliatus | reverse complement strand
CCTCAGCCTCCCAAGTAGCTGGGACTACAGGCATGTACCACCATGCCTGGCTAATTTTTGTACTTTTAGTAGAGAAGGGGTTTCACCATGCTGGCCAGGCTGGTTTCAAACTCCTGACCTTGTAATCCACCTGCCTCAGCCTCCCAAAGTGCTGGGATTACAGGCATGAGCCACTGCGCCCGGCCAGTAACATATTTCTTAGGATCTACTCAACCTTGAGAATACCAGTGAGCAATCCACCTCCCACTATACATTGCATATAGAGAACACAGTGAGCCCTAAGCCCAGCACAGCCCCCATTCCTTGTCTCCAGCTCCTAATTTCTTACCTGTGTAACACGACCACACCTCCCCAGTCTGGGCTGTTCCTGAGGCTATGGGCAATGTGCACAGCCAGGTCTCTGAGCAGATTCAGGTTATTCTGAAATGGATATGGTAACTCAGTAGATAAATGGAAAGGATAACAATAGAGAGTATCAGCTTCCCTCCACCTCATTCTCCCCTCACTCCTACTTTGACAAACTACACATTTGCTTCGGCAGAAGACCAAGTCTGCAGAGCCTATTCTAGGCAGGGCCCATGCCCTCTCTACCCGCCATGGAATAAATCACCTTCTGCAGGATCTTGGTGGAGTTCTGGAGCTTTTTCACTGCTTCCACATGATCCTCTGCTCCACACCTGCAAGAGAAAGGTCAGTGGAAACCTGCGCAGCCTCCCAGTTATTTCTGATGTTGGGGACATAAATCAGTAACTTCCTTCTTGCTATGGTGCCTCCCTGCAGTCAGGGATCAGGAGATATTCTGAGGAGGTCTCTTAGGCAACTGGGAGAAAATATACAAAGGAATTAACTGTTTTTCGTGGTTCTGATTGACTATCCAAAGCACTTTATCATTTACGATTGCATCTTATCTCCCAGAGGTAAGAGATTATGTCCAAAATCTCAGCAATGGGAGGCAACTGAAGGTACTGAAAGATGCATACTTAAGCAGAGCAGTCAGTGCTTTTTCAGTTCCATGACTTCTCTCCATCCACTTCAGCACCCGGTTCCCAGCCAGAAATATCAGGTTGGTTTTGTTCTTTTTCCCCTTCTCAGTGCCCAGAATCTTAATGACCTACGTGAGGCAAGGGGATAACACACATACACACACGTGGGCGCGTGCGTAAACCACAGCAGATCCTAGAACCTGAAGGTAGGAGAAACCTATCTTTTCCTCAGCTCTGAAACAGTGAAGGGGAGATTTCACTTAGGACTCCTCGATTATCTCCCTCTCCCACTCCCAGCCCCATGTGATCCCCCTCCCCAATCCCTCTTCTCAGCCACTCCACAGCCCTTCCTCACTTACCTGAAGGTCACTGAGATTGCTCACATGGGTCCCACAGCACATGTTGGAATCAACGCCCTTAATGCTAACAACACGAATGGGCCCAGCATGATCATCCGGCAAACCCCGGCCTCTCACCTGGACTCAAGGAGAGCGGAGGGACTGTCTGAATCTGATGAGGAATGCTTGGAGAACCATTCTGCAGAAGCCACCCCTCTGGCTCTGCCCTTACCTGCTCCACCTCAGGATCATCCAGGCTCAATTCTTGGACATTCACAGGCAGCCGATCTCTGATTTTTTCATTGACGCTCTGCTCAATGGCAGCTACTTGCTCTGCAGTCATAGAGGGGGTGTCCAGCTCAATCACACTCCGAAATCTCCCTAACTCCCTATTAGAAGTAGAGTGGCCACAGATAACACATCTTACTGAACAAGAAAAGCTGAAAGCTTTTCCTCTAAAAACTGGAACAATGGCCAGGCGCGGTGGCTCAAGCCTGTAATCCCAGCACTTTGGGAGGCCGAGACGGGCGGATCACAAGGTCAAGAGATCGAGACCATCCTGGCTAACCCGGTGAAACCCCGTCTCTACTAAAAATACAAAAACTAGCCGGGCGAGGTGGCGGGCGCCTGTAGTCCCAGCTACTCCGGAGGCTGAGGCAGGAGAATGGCGTGAACCCGGGAGGCGGAGCTTGCAGTGAGCTGAGATCCGGCCACTGCACTCCAGCCTGGGCGACAGAGCAAGACTCTGCCTCAAAAAAAAAAAAAAAAAACTGGAACAAGCATAGCCTCTCACCCCTTTTTTTTTTTTTTTTGAGACAGGCTCGCTCTGTCACCCATGCTGCCATTTGGTGGCAATCACAGTTCACCACAGCCTTAATCTCCCTGGCTCAAGCAATTCTCCCACCTCCGCCTCCTTCCCAGTGCTGGGATGGGCTTGCCTACAGTTAGTCTTATGCCTGCCACTCACCATGATGTTGTCTTCAGCTTAAACAGATGGTCAGCAACTGCTGTGATGAGATGCTGCCCTAAGCAAAGAGAGCAAGAGACAGGAGAAAAGTGAGAAGTCCACATACTCCCACAATGATAAAATAGAGCCACAATGATAAAAGCACAGAAATTATCCTTGTTGAAGACCTTCTAAGCACTTGGTAATACACTTCAGATACTTTATTGAAAATCACAATGAGAATTCTGCAAGAGGCCTTGTGATACCATTTCATAGATGAGGAAATTGAAGCCTAGAGAGATCAAATAACTTGCCATGGCAATGTAACTTATAAGGGGCTGGACGTGAACTTAAGTTCTTTTTTTTGAGACAGTTCCATTTTGTTGCCCAGGCTGGAGTGCAGGGACTCACTGCAGCCTCCACCTCCCAGGATCAAGCGATTCTCGTGCCTCAGCTTCCTGAGTAGCTGGGATTACACACGTGCATCACCACACCCAGCTAATTTTTCTACTTTTAGTAGAGACTGGGTTTCACCATGTTGGCCAGGCTGGTCTTGAACTCTTGACCTCAAGTGATCCACCCGCCTTGGCCTCCCACAGTGCTGGGATTACAGGTGTGAGCCACTGTGCCCAGTGAACTTAAGTTCCAATATGCAGCATTCATCCATTCAACAAGTACCTACCACATACAAGGCACAGGGCTTGACATAAGAGATACAGCAGCATCCCTGATCGACAAGAGTGATGATGAGGAGAAAGAAGAGGAAGAGGAGGAGGAAAAAAAGGAGAAAGAGGAGGAACTGACTATCAAGGAAGAGGGAACAAGACAGCTAAAGGCCTTAAGGAAGAAAGAAGTAGGGTATGTCAAAGGAATCCGGAGATGACAAGCACAGCCAGGATGTAGCCAGCAAGAGGTGAAGGGGCACCAGATGAGGCTACAGCAGTAGACAAGAGCCACCCAGATACAGCTTGTATGCCATGGTAAAAAGTTTGGCTTTACACGAAGACCTATAGGAAGCCTCTGAAGAGCTTGAAGCAGAAGACTGACATAATATTTTCACTTTTTAAAATTTATTTCAGCTGGGCACGGTCGCTCACTCCTGCAGTCCCAGCACTTTAGGAGGCCGAGGCCGGTGGATCACAAGGTCAAAAGTTTGAGACCAGCCTGAAACAACATGGTGAAATCCCATCTCTACCAAAAATACAAAAATTAGCCAGGTGTGGTGGCACGAACCTGTAATCCCAGCGACTCAGGAGGCTGAGGCAGGAGAATGGCACGAATCCCAGGGGCGCAGGTTGCAGTGAGCCGAGATTGCACCATGGCACTCCAGCCCGGGCAACAAAGTGAGACTGTCTCAAAAAAAAAAAAAACAAATAAAAATAAAAATAAAAAATAAAGGCCAGGCATGGTGGCTTACGCCCGTAATCCCAGAACTTTGGGAGGCCAAGGCAGGCGCATCATGACGTCAGGAGATCCAGACCATCCTGGCTAATATGGTTAAACCCTGTCTCTACCAAAAATACAAAAAATTAGCTGGGCGTGGTGGCAGGCGCCTGTAGTCCCAGTTACTCGGGAGGTTGAGGCAGGAGAATGGCATGAACCCGGGAGGCGGAGCTTGCAGTATGCCGAGATCGGACCACTGCATTCCAGTCTGGGCAACAAAGCGAGACTCCATCT
>NW_012122154.1:318800-321274 GCF_000951035.1 Colobus angolensis palliatus | reverse complement strand
AGAATGGCGTAAACCCAGGAGGCGGAGCTTGCAGTGAGCTGAGATCTGGCCACTGCACTCCAGCCCGGGCGACAGAGCGAGACTCCGTCTCAGAAAAACAAACAAACAAATAAATAAGATAAAATAAAATTTATTTCATTTTACATATTCATTTTTATTTTTGTTTTTATTTATTTATTTTATTTATTTATTTTTTTTGAGACAGAGTCTCACTCTGTCGCCCAGGCTGGAGTGCAGTGGTGTGATCTTGGCTCACTGCAAACTGTGCCTCCCAGGTTCAAGCGATTCCCCTGCCTCAGCCTCCCAAGTCACTGGGATTACAGGCACACGCCACCACACCTGGCTAATTTTTGTATTTTTAGTAGACTCGGGGTTTCACCATGTTGATCAGGTTGGTCTCAAACTCCTGACCTCAGGTGATCCGCCCACCTCAGCCTCCCAAAGTGCTGGGATTACAGGCATGAGCCACTGCACTCAGCCTGTTTTTATTTTTCTTGTTTACATTTCCACTTTAAGTTGTATTTATTTATGACGGGTGCGGTGGCTTATGCCTGTAATCCCAGCACTCTAGGCGGCCGAGGCGAGCAGATCACGAGGTCAGGAGTTCAAGACCAGCCTGGCCAACATGGTGAACCCTCATCTCTACTAAAAATACAAAAATTAGCCAGACGTGGTGGTGCATACCTATAATCCCAGCTACTCAGGAGGCTGAGGCAGGAGAATCGCTTGAACCCAGGAGGAGGAGATTGCAGTGATCCAAGACTGTACCACTGCACGCCAGCCTAGGCGACAGAGCGAGACTGTGTCTCAAAAAGAAAAAATTATTATTTATTTTATTTATTTTTTTGAGATGGAGTCTTGCTCTGTTGCCCAGGCTGGTGTGCAGTGGTGCCATCTCAGCTCACTGCCACCTCTGGCTCCCGGGTTCAAGCAATTTTTCTGCCTCAGCCTCCCAAGTAGCCGGAACTCGGGTGGAGCCAGAGTGAATGTGGGGCAATCAATTAGGAAATTGTTAGAGAGGTCCAGCGTGAAGACAGTTAGGCGCTGGGACTAGGATGACAGTGACCGTGGAAAGAAGTGGACAGACTTAGAAAACAAACCAACAGGCCGGGCAGGGTGGTTCATAACTGTAATCCCAGCACTTTGGGAGGCCGAGGTAGGTGGATCATCTGAGGTCAAGAGCTCAAGACCAGCCAGACCAACATGGTGAAACACCATCTCTACTAAAAATATAAAATTAGCCGGGCATGGTGGTGGGTGCCTATAATCCTAGCTACTCGGGAGGCTGAGGCAGGAGAATCGCTTGAACCCAGGAGGCAAAGGTTGCAGTGAGCCGAGATTATGCCACTGTACTCCAGCCTGGGCGACAGAGTGAAACTCTGTCAAAAAAAAAAGAAACGAAACGAACAGGACTCAGTGACTGGCTGGCTGTCTACACCTGAAGAGGTGTCTGGAATGACTTCCAGAACTTGAGTGACTAGGTGTATCCTGATGCCCTGCAATGAACACACAGGATGCTAATGAAAGACCAGGAGGGAGGGGAAGGCTTTTTGTTTCATTTTGGACATTTTGAGTTTGAAAGGTTGTGAGACATCCAGATGGAGATATCAAGTGGGAAGTTGATAATACCTAAATCCAGCAGTTATTCTAATACTTTTTTTTACTTCAATTGTTCATGTTGCTGTTATAACATTTAGCATATCCTTCCTGAATTACAGCTGATTCTGAATAGTCTGTCTCTTCCAAAAGGTTAACTCCTAGAGAACCCAAACTATGTCTCAGTCATCATGGCATCCCCATACATGGCAACTGCCCTGGTGTTATGTCCCCCATCCCAGCCTTTACCTGAATGCTGCTGCATGTGGTCAAACCTCCGCTCCCAGTCTACCCGGACCAGAACCTGGCTTCCTGGATCCAGGGGTGTCTGTGTGAAATGATCAGCCTGCTCCCCGCGGCGAGTCACTCTCAGCACAGAGATGTCATTGATTGTACCACGGTCATCAGGCTGATGGAAATAAGTAAACATAATCAATGGCAAGGCAGGGCTCACCCTAACTCCTAGGTACAAAGACCCTCTAGGGTGAGAGACAGACCCAGAATTTGGACTCCCCAAGGGAGATGGAGAAAGCAATGCCAAGTGAGATGAGTCCACTTTGTTCCATGAGAGGATTCTCAGTCCTTTTCATTCTAAACACCTATGTGTTGTGATCTTCAGAATAACAAAATTAAAAAAAGAGACTTAACTATAGCAACAAAAATTTTAGTAAAACTCGAAGAACCTTAATCCTCAACTCTCATTGCCTTAGTCTAGATTCTTTAGTAGTCTCTAAAATGATCTGATTTGGGCCAGGCGCGGTGGCTCACGCCTGTAATCCTAGCACTTTGGGAGGCCGAGGCGGGCAGATCACGAGGTCAGGAGATCGAGACCATCCTGCCTAACACGGTGAAACCCCGTCTCTACTAAAAATACAAAA
>NW_012122154.1:314095-316680 GCF_000951035.1 Colobus angolensis palliatus | reverse complement strand
GGAAGGAAGGAAGGAAGGAAGGAAGGAAGGAAGGAAGGAAGGAAGGAAGGAAGGAAGGAAGGAAGGAAGGAAGGAAGGAAGGAAGGAAGGAAGGGCCTTTCTCATAATGCCCACCTTTGTTGTTATTATCCTCCTCTTCCATGTTCACAATGTACCCCACTTGCGCTCATGCTGTACCTAGTCCTCATCACAGCACTGATAAGTATGCTCTCTGCTGTACTACTGTAACCCGTCTATCTCACCTGAACTCCTTCAGGAACATCTTTTTCAGTCCCTAACAAACACCCGAAGCTAATTCCTTCCTTGGGGCCTTTGCACCCGCTATTCTATCTGCTTGAATACACCCCCTGCCCCCAGCACCACTAGATAATTGCAAAGACTCACCCTCTCACTTCGTTTAGGTCTGTACTGAAGTAAATTACCCTTCATCTAGACACGTAACCTATCACTCTTTCCCTTTACTTGGTTTTTATTTATTACTTACTATACCTAACACGCACAATTGTCTTCAATAAACATTCCACGTATATAAAGGCACCGTGTTGTTCACCGGTTATCCTTACAGCCTGGAATAATATCTAGCATATGTTAAGTCTAGATAAGCATTTGCTGATAAATACTTATTAAATGAATAACAAAATGAATTAAGTTAAGGCTCATCTGAATTCATCATGGCTGAGAAAAAAGGGGCAGGAGAGCATTTCCTGCCTGAGCACAAAGAAATTTGGGGCTTCCTGGGAAGAGATTGGCTTGGTACCTGTCCCCCGCCCTCAGGGAAAAGCAATGTGTCTTCCAGCACTACGTGGAAACCGCTCAGCACTTTCTTGCCGTTGCTCCCTTCAGTCTGCAGCTCCGCGGGACGGCAGGAGACCACGGTGGTGGTGAACTGAAAGGAGAGGAATGAGAGAATAAGCCCCGACCACAGCCCCAGCCCTCTCCACACCGGGACTGAATCCCTCCACGTGACACCCTCTTCCCCAAACCGCCTTGCCGGCCGGGTAGTCTCAAGTGCCTCGCCCGTGACGCCGTACCTCTCGAGCATAGCTGTCACGCTGACACCGGAACGCCATACCTGCAGGCGCAGAGGGAGGCGCACGCGCAGAGAAGCTTGGGAGCGAACGGAGAGCGACGTGGGACAAACGTCATTAAGGGAGCGTGTCTGCGCAGAAGCACGAGGGTAAAGAATGGAATGCGGTTTGGATAAATTTACTGAAAACGCGAATTGCATATTTGCTGGGTTGCTTAACGACTGACTGTTCTAAGGCTTTGCAAAGGACAAGACCAGGAGGAAAAAACCAAACAAACAAAAACATCAAGGCTGTAATCCCAGCACTTTGGGAGGCCGAGACGGGCGGATCACGAGGTCAGGAGATCGAGACCATCCTGGCTAACACGGTGAAACCCCGTCTCTACTAAAAAATACAAAAAGCTAGCCGGGCGAGGTGGCGGGCGCCTGTAGTCCCAGCTACTCCGGAGGCTGAGGCAGGAGAATGGCGTAAACCCGGGAGGCGGAGCTTGCAGTGAGCTGAGATCTGGCCACTGCACTCCAGCCTGGGCGACAGAGCGAGACTCCGTCTCAAAAAACAAAAACAAAAACAAACAAACAAACAAACAAAAACCGCGGCCTGGACAAGGCACATGGTTTAGTGAGCCACTTTGGGCCCCAGGGATTTAGGTATTCCCAGCTGCATAGAGGCGAGTACGGGATTGGCATGGTTACTGAGCAGCGCTGCCCAGTAGAAATAGAAAGCAAGGGGCTGGAGAAGGTGGCTCACGCCTGTAATCCATGCATTTTGGGAGGTCGAGGCGGGTGGATCACCTCAGGCCTGGAGTTCGAGACTAGCCTGGCCAACATAGCGAAACCCTGCCTCTGGGCCGGGCGTGGTGGCTCACGCCTGTAATCCCAGCACTTTGGGAGGCCGAGACTGCCACCTGAGGTTGGGAGTTCGAGACCGGCCTGACCATCATGGAGAAACCTTGTTTCTACTAAAAATACGAAATTAGCCGGGTGTGGTGGTGCATGCCTGTAATCCCAGCTACTTGTGAAGCCAAGACAGGAGAATCACTTGAACTCAGGAGGCAGAGGTTACGGTGAGCCGAGATCGCGCCATTGCACTCCAGCCTGGACAACAAGAGCAAAACTCCGTCTCAAAAAAAAAAGAAACCCTTGGCTGGGAACGGTGGCTCATGCCTGTAATCCCAGCATTTTGGGAGGCCGAGGCAGGCGGATCACGAGGTCAGGAGATCGAGACTATCCTGGATAACATGGTGAAACCCCGTCTCTACTAAAAATACAAAAAATTAGCCAGGCGTGGTGGCAGGGTGCCTGTAGTCCCAGCTACTCCGGAGGCTGAGGCAGGAGAATGGCGGGAGCCCAGGAGGCAGAGCTTGCAGGGAGCTGAGATCGTGCCACTGCATTACAGCCTGGGCAACAGAGCGAGACTCCGTCTCAAAAAAAAAAAATAACCGTCTCTACTAAAAATACAAAAATTAGCCGGGCGTGGTGGCGGGCACATGTAATCCCACATACTCACGAGGCTGACCAGGAGAATCGCTGGAACCCGGGAGGCGGGGTTGCAGTGAGC
>NW_012122154.1:307572-310749 GCF_000951035.1 Colobus angolensis palliatus | reverse complement strand
TGAGGTCAGGAGTTTGAGACCAACCTGGCCAACATGGTGAAACCCTATCTCTACTAAAAATACAAAATTAGCTGGGCATGGTGGCACATGCCTGTAATGCCAGCTACTTGGGAGGCTGAGGCAGGAGAATCACTTGAACCTAGCAGGTGGAAGTTGCAGTGAGTCAAGATCACACCACTGCACTCCAGCCTGGGCAACAAGAGTGAAACTCTGTCACGAAAAAAAAAAAAAAGACAAGCTGCATTCCATGGAGTCAGAGACAACCCTTCAAGGTCCATTTTCTAAAGTTTCCACATTTATACAGGGAAGAAGTTATTCACTCCTTCATTTAAAAGATATTTATTAGTCAGGAGCAGTGACTAACACCTGTAATCCCAGCATTTTGGGAGGCCGAGGCAGGTGGATAACTTGACATCAGGAGTTTGAGACCAGCCTGGCCAACACGGTGAAACCCCATCTCTACTAAAAACACAAAAATTAGCTGGGCAGGGTGGCGTGCGCCTGTAATCCCAGCTACTCTGGAGGCTAACGCAGGAGAATTACTGGAACCCGGAAGTAGAGGTTGCAGTGAATCGAGATCATGCCACTGCACTCCAACCTGGGCGATGGAGTGAGACTCTGTCTCAAAAAAAAAAAAGGAGGATATTTATTGAATATATACTATGGCCAGACTCTCAGCTTGACACAGGGTTTATAAAAATGTTCTGGCCTGGCACAGTGGCTATCACCTATAATCACAGCACTTTGGGAGGCCAAGGCACATCAATTGCTTGAGCCCAGGGGTTTGAGACCAGCCTGGGGCAACATGGCGAAACCCCATCTCTACAAAAAATACAAAAATCAGCTAGGCATGGTAGCACACTTCTGTTGTCCCACCTACTCAAGAGGCTAAGGTGAGAGGATTGCTTGAGCCCAGAAGGGCGAAGCTGCTGTGAACCTTGATTATGCCACTATACTCCAGCCTGAGTAATAGTGCAACATCCTGTGTCAAAAAAAAAAAAAAAAAAAAAAAAAGGTCAACACACTGTCCCAGCCATTTGGAAGCAAGCTGGGAAGGAAGATGTAAATAAAGCACTATAATACAGTGTGAAAAGTGTGGTGGTGGAGTTATATAGGGGACATCATGGGAACCCCAAAAGGAGTTACAGGAACCCAGGTTCCTGGAGTGGCAGGGCCTTGAAGGATACCCAGGTATTGGGTGGGTGAAGTACATGGTGACTTTTCAGGAAGAAGGTATACCTTGAGCAAAGGTACAGAGGTGAGAAACAGCCTGGTTTATGTAAAATAAACAAAACAAAACAGTCTGCTGTGGCTAGAAGGTAAAGCTTGCGGCAGAGAGTATGGGATGTGCTAGTGTGTTATGTTACGGTGCCTGGATCTCAACCTAAAGGGCAGGAAATCAAAAGCTCAAACACCCAAGAGAATCAGGGAGGTAATGAAAAGGAGCAAGTGAGGTAAAGTACGTGCTCCACTGAAAACTTCAACTTGAGGCATTTGGGAATGTGTATCAGTGGGGCTGGATTCTCCCATTTTTCTTTTTCTTTTATTTTTTTTCTGAGACAGAGTCTCGCTCTGTTGCCCCGGCTGGAGTGCAGTGGGGTGATCTCAGCTGACTGGAACCTCTGCCTCCCGGGTTCAAGCAATTCTCCTGCCTCAGCCTCCCGAGTAGCTGGGATTACAGGTATGAGCCACCATGCCTGGCTAATTTTGTATTTTTAGTAGAGACAGGGTTTCTCCATGTTGGTCAGGCTGGTCTCAAACTCCCAACCTCAGGTGATCCACCCACCTCAGCCTCCCAAAATGCTGGGATTACAAGCGTGAGCCACCGTGCCCAGCCTACAAAAATATTTTTTAACTTAGCCAGGTGCGGTGTAGTCCTAGCTACCCAGGAGGCTGAGGCAGGATTACTTGAGCCCAGGATGTCAAGGCTCCAGTGAATAATGAATGTACCACTGTATTCCAACCTGGGCAAGAAAGCAAGACTTTATCTCAAACATATATAAATAAATAAAGTTTACTTTTAAAGTAAATCCTAATAGTTTACCATGAGTTCAAGAGCAAAGTCTGTAGGCAATGCATTTATTTTGTTTAAGTTATAGTCAGTTGTACATATTAGACACTCAAAAAATGTTTATGGACAAATGGAATAGCTGTTGAATGGACAAATAAACATAGACATTAACTAGAGTAACAATCAGTTTTAAAAGTATAAAGAGGGCCGGGTGTGGTGGCTCACACATGTAATCCTAGCACTTGGGAGGCTGAGGTGGGTGGATCACTTGAGGTTAGGAGTTCAAGACCAGTGTGGTCAACATGGTGAAACCCCATGTCAGGTAAAAAATACAAAAAGTAGCTGAGTCTGGTGGTGTACGTCTGTAGTCCCAGCTACTTGGGAGGCTGAGGCAGGAGAATTGCTTGAATTCGGAAGGCGGAGGTTGCAGTGAGCTGAGATCATGCCGCTGCACTCCAGCCTGGGCAACAGAGCAAGACTCCATCTTGGGGGGAAAAAAAGTATAAAGAGATTTCTAGAGTGTGCAGGAAGCTGAAATGGCTGGTTCTAGAGATGACAGAATTAGCTGTAAGAAATCAGAGCACAAATCTGGGCAAGAGGAACCACTCTAGCTTGGTTATTAGAGGGAGAAGAGGCTTGCCACCAGGAGAAGTAAGCACAATAAGGAAACAGACAGAGAACAGTTCCTAGAGATTTATTATAATCTGTTTCTTCTTTGGCTTTTTGCTTTGCCCCATATGCACATATAATAGAGAATTCTATAATCTCCATTCTTCTTCTTTGGCTTTTGTTTTGCCACATACACACACATACTCAAATAATCAAGTGGCCTAAACACAGAGATTATAAACCAATCAGTAAGAAATCCGAAGCCCTACCAGTCTACCCCTCCCTGATCCTGCATCTGATGTGAGGCCATAGTCAAGTGTCTAGAAGGAAGACAAGCTTGAAGGACGACCCTTAATAAAGAGCTTCTAGGAAAGTTCAGAGGTGTCAGAGGAACTTGGTGCATAGCCAAAGCGCTGACAAAGGTCTAGGCGCTAGCTTTCCAGAACAACTGGAAAATAGCCACAGCCGCCTTCCCAGCTTTGCTGTAGTAGAAAGTTAATTACTTGTTGCATCCACACTGTCAGAATCATCCTAGAGGAAAAAAAAAAAAAAAAAAA
>NW_012122154.1:305041-307067 GCF_000951035.1 Colobus angolensis palliatus | reverse complement strand
CCGTGTTAGCCAGGATGGTCTCGATCTCCTGACCTCGTGATCCGCCCGTCTCGGCCTCCCAAAGTGCTGGGATTACAGGCTTGAGCCACCACGCCGGCCTCTTTTTGTGATTTCCTACACCACCCAACCTAGGAGGCTAATATGAAGGTTTTAACTTACTTTGGATATTAAGTAAACAAATGCTACTTTGTCTTACATCAATAGTTTCCAGATTTCTTTTTTTTTTTTTTTTGAGACAGGGTCTTGCTTCATCACCCAGGCTGCAGTGCAGTGGCGTGATCTCAGCTCACTGCAACCTCTATCCCACAGTCTCAAGCGATCCTCCCACCTCAGCCTCTTGAGTAGCTGGGGTTATAGGCTACCATGCCTGGCTAATTTTTGCATTTTTGGTAGAGACAGGGTTTTGCCCAGTTGCCCAGGCTGGTCTCAAACTGCTGAGCACTAGCGATCCACCTGCCTTGGCCTCCCAAAGTGCTGGGATTACAGGCGTGAGCCACCACACTCACCCTAGTTTCAGAATTTTAATTAATGCTATTGCTCCTTACAGCTGTAAAGATGCTCGGCAGGGCCAGGTCTTCTCTAGGATGGAGAAACAGAGGGGGAGATGGAAAGCAGGAGGGTCTTGCTAGGGTTTTCTAAAGCCTGGAGAAGAATATTAGCCTTCTTGGGCCAGGCACGGTGGCTCACGCCTGTAATCCCAGCACTTTGGGAGGCCAAGGAGGGTGGATCACCTGAGGTCAGGAGTTCGAGACCAGTCTGGCCAACATGGCAAAACCCTGTCTCTACTAAAAATACAAAAATTAGCCAGGCGTGGTGGCGGGCGCCTATATTCCCAGCTACTCAGGAGTCTGACGCAGGAGAATCGCTTGAACCCAAGAGGCAGAGGTTGCAGTGAGCTGAGATTGGGCCACTGCACTCCAGCCTGGGCGACAGAGTGAAACTCCTCCCCCATGCTCCCGCAAAAAGAATATTAGCCCTCTTGGGTCAAATTCAAATTTGGTTAACAGGCACTGAGAACTACTGTGTGCTAGGAACTGGGATAGGAGCTCTCTGGTCGGTTAATTTTAAAGGCTACAAAGAAACTGAAGGGTTGAGGGGAAGGCTTTACTTACGTCCAAATCATCCATGGCAGGTGGAGGTCTCTTGGTGCTGACCTTCTTCAAAAGCTAGTGGGAAGAAAAAATAACCATAAGGGAGAAGGGAGTGAGGGAAGAACAATCTGCACACTGATGGGCCATAGAAGACTGGCTGCAGCCAGACCGGTCAGACAACTGCCCCCATCTTTAAAACATCACTGGAATGAATTTGAGAAAAGTAAATTGATCCCCTTCTTAAAAAAAATGTAAACACAAAGACACACAGAGCATCCTCCTTACAAATCCATCCTCCTTACAAGATTGGAATTGGCTAGTGTTTTTATAGCTGAAACCAAATAATATAACGACACAGTGTGTGATTTTTTGGAAGCCAATGATTTATGATGTGAATTTTTATACTGCTAGTTTTAACTTCCCACGAAGTTGTCTGGCTCAAGAAAACACACACACACACACACACACGCAGGCCAGGTTTGGTGGCTCACATTTGTAATCTCAGTGCTTTGGGGGGCTGAGACAGATCACTTGAGGCTAGGAGTTCCAGACCAGGCTGGCCAACATGATGAAACCCCATCTCTACCAAAAATACAAAAAAATAATTAGCCAGGGGTGGTGGCACATGCCTGTAACCCCAGCCACTCAGGTGGCTGAAGCACAAGAATCGCTTGAACCTGGGAAGCAGAGATTGCAGAGAGCTACTGCACTCCAGCCTGGGAGACAGAGCAAGACACCGTCTCGAAAAGAAAACCACACACACAGGACGGGCACAGTGGCTCTCGCCTGTAATCCCATCACTTGGGAGGCTGAGGCAGCTGGATCACCTGAGGTCAGGAGTTCGAGACCAGCCTGGCCAACATGGTAAAACTCCGTCTCTACTAAAAAAATACAAAAATTAGCCAGACATGGTAGTGGGCACCTGTAATCCCAGC
>NW_012122154.1:296691-298511 GCF_000951035.1 Colobus angolensis palliatus | reverse complement strand
AAAATAAAAATAAATAAGAGAGACTAATACAGTTGGGGAAAAAAAGATTAGGCAGGACTTGGTGAGTGATTGAATGTTGGCTGGAAAGGAGGCAAGGACAATCCCAGCTCTAACCTGGGTACACGGAGAGAAGGAGCAGGCCACTTTCCATACACCTACCTTGATATCCTCCTTGGTAAGCCGGGGCCAGGCCACTTTTTCCTTCCATTTCCTCACAAAGCAAGTAATAGAGCGGGAAGAGCGCTTATCCTGGGAGTCCTGCCAGATAGAGAGCCTCATTCTTAGGGTCTGGGGTTTAGAATTAATCTCCAGTTTCCCTGGGCAGCCCGGTTTCCATCCAGACCTTACTGTCCCATCTCACCCTTACCGTGGAGTTCACTTTGGCATAGAACTCAATCTCATTGTACAACTCCACTCCATCGACATTCTTGCAGCTGAGGAGACAATGAAGCTGAGGAGATGCAGAATACTCTGTGTGGGGACATTAGGAGAAGAGGGAGGTTCCTGGGAAGCCAGGCCTTCAGAGGGGAGGGCCACTACCTGAACACAATGCGGTGATCCTCAATAAGCACGTGGACATCGGTGCTGTCCTCAACACAAAACTCCATGAACACATACTTGGGCCTGTCATACCACAGGGTCCGGGCGTGCTGCCTAAAGAGAAGTTGAGTTGGGGCTTCATAGGGGTAGGAGAGGGAAGACTGAGGGCATTTGGGAAAGATGGAAGCAGGAGACTACCCAGGGATGTTTGATGCCATAGTTTTTTCAAAGTGGAGCTAAATGAGACAGAAGGGGTGAAAGGGAAGGGAATGACAGGAGTGGGTGGGTGTGTGAGTGTGAACCTGGGAAGAATAGAACGTGCCAGACTAGGAAGGTAGGAGGTCAAGGAGAACATTCAGGTCACACCTTCCCTCACCCCACAGTTACAGAGACCAGGGGTCTGGGGCTCCCGTGGGGCCTCACGGAACCTGGAGCGCCCAGAAGACCTGGAGCAGGGAATCTCCAGGGAAAAGGGCCAGGGGGAGCACCGGAGCCGGAAACACTCACCGTGCCATTGCGGCTCCTGCTCCAGGGTGGCATTTAGAGTTCCAGGCAGGGGCCGCTATCTTTAGATCCTGGGGACGCCCCCAGCAGCTGCCTCCCCTTATATGGTCGGGAGAACAGTTGAGAGGAACAGAGAACATGACCTGGAAGCCAAGGGATCTGCACTCTGGAGATACTCTGGGAGAGCTTAATCCTTGCAGCCCTTCACCCTGGGGTCTTCAGAAACGCACAGACTAGGAATAGACAATCCATCTGCTGGAATCAGGGCAAAGGCTGCCCTAGACGCTACACGCAGGGAATGACTTTTCCCCGGTATCATTCACCTGTTTCTCCAACGCTGTGTGCTCAGTGTCTGATTCACAATAGGTGCTCAATAAAACATTATTGTCCTGAATTAAATCCCCCGGGAAAGGGCGCCCTCGGGGACTTCGGAACTTCAGGCCCCGCCCACCACTCCTCTGGGGGTTCAGGCCAACACGCCGTTGCCATGGCAGCAGGGGGGGCGCGGCTGACGTGCTGCGGGGTTTCCGGGAAGATGGCGGCTGTCGAAGCGGCTGGAGAGCCGGTAACGGTGGTGGCGGCTGTTGGGCCAAAAGCAAAAAACGAAGAGGAGGAGGAAGAGGAGCCGCTGCCACCGTGCGAGGCGGTGCGCTGGGCCCCGGTGGGGGCGGTGGCGGAGGCCGGGCCTGGAGCAACTGCGTTTTTCGAAGAGACGGCGGCCGAGGAGCCTGGCGCGGTCCCGGGTTCCCCGCCGGATTCGCCGGGCCGGACGCTGC
>NW_012122154.1:294395-296128 GCF_000951035.1 Colobus angolensis palliatus | reverse complement strand
ACCGGCCACGGTTGCGGGGCGAGGACCAGGTAAGCGGTCGGAGCCGGGCCGCGAGGGATATGGGAATAGGGGGGTCGTGTGGGTGGCGATCTAGACCCGGATGATGGTGCATGAGAGAAGCCTCCCCGACTCGGTGAGTACGGGTGTCGGAGACCAGGAGACTGGAGTGCGGGGCCGCCTGAAGGGCAAGAGGACAGAGGCCTGGGAAACTGAGGGTGAGCGGTGTGCACGAGGAGAGATGCCGGTGCGTGATGACGTGAGGGGTAGAGGAGCGGTGAGCGAAGTGAGTCGTTGAGAGGGCAGCAGAGCAGCCAAGAGCAGTGCTGCGCCCACTCACCTTTCCCTCACGTATCTAAGTCTTGAACACTTACGCTGCTAGAGGACCCCGACTCCGGGGATTGGGAAAATTGGCAAAGGAAAGGACAGTGAGTTGGAATCCATGGAAATTTAGGTTAACTCCCTGTCCCTGCTTTCCTGAAATCTAGGCAGTCTTTACACTTCTCTGGGTGGGAGTTTGGGTTAACAGCAGGGTCTCTTAGTAACTGAAATAAACGCAACTCTTGATTATATAAATTTCCTAATGTTGGGATTTTTCTTTTTTAAGAGACGGGGGGGGGTCTTGGTATGTTGCCCAGGCTGGTCTCGAACTCCTGGTCTCAAGCCATCCTCCCGCCTCAGCCTCAGGACTACAGGCGTGCGTTACCGTGCAGGCTATAATGTTGAAATTTTTAAACTCTTCCTCCATCCTGATCAATCATGAGGTATTCTGAATGAGGTCCTCTGGTAACTGACAAGATCGATTCAGTGTGCCTACCCCAGAAGTAGTGAAACTATGTATAACACACCAGGTAAACGTTTCCTTACAAGCTTTGCATCTCTGGAAGTGCACAAAGTGCTGGCTTTATTGGAAGTATTGAGGTACACTGCCTTTTCACTTTATTTATTTGTTTGTTTATTTCTGAGACAGGATCTCACTCTGTCACCTAGGCCAGAGTGCAGTGGTGCAATTTCGGCTTACTGCAACCTCTGCCTCCTGGGCTCAAGCAATCCTCCTGCCTCAGCACCCCCAGTATCTGGTACTACAGGTGTGTGCCACCACACCCAGTTAATTTTATTTTTTGTTAAGACGGGGTTTCACCACGTTGCCCAGGCTGGTCTTGAACTCCTGAGCTCAAGCGATCTGCCCTCCTTGGCGTACCAAAGTGCTGGGATTATAGATGTGAGCCACCATGCCCCGTCCCTTTTCACCTTTTTATTCTTCAAACTACAATCTACTTGTGGCTTTCTTCCTACTTACATTGGTTTTAGCCAAGCAGATTTATCAAGCAGATAATGATCTGTTTATTTTAATCTGACCTGTTTCCAGTGCAATCCTGTGTTTACTGTTCCACCCTTCTCGGTTGGTGAGTATGTGTTTCGGAGACCAGGTACCTACAACTCCTTACGCAAGAAGCACCCACCTCAAACTGCCAGATTTAAGGGCTGGAAAGGAGTGGACAGCACCAAAGGTTCTACGTGATAAGAAACTCTGTTCATTTTCACCTTCAGGAACACTAGTCCAACCCCATTTTCCATGATGTGATTATGACACATCGCATGCATGTAGCAACATCTCATGTACCCCATAAATATATACACATATTATGTACCCATAAAAATTAAAAACTAGGTGGGCGTGGTGGCTCACGCCTGTAATCCCAGCACTTTGGGAGGCTGAGGCGGGCGGATCACCT
>NW_012122154.1:288550-290270 GCF_000951035.1 Colobus angolensis palliatus | reverse complement strand
CGCCCTCGGCCATACTTTTCTTAATTCAGTTCGGTGACATACAACAAATGCATGTTGAGAGCTTATCTTGTGCCAGACACTGTGCCTGGCATTTGTGGTTCAAAGTCAAAACCTTTGTCCTTAAGGAGTTCATAGACTAGAAGAGACAGAATCCTAAACAAATAATGTGATATGAGCTAGACTAGAAGTGCATACAAACTCTAGAGGAAATGTCTAGTTATGCCTGGGGAAATCGGGAAACCTCTTAAAGGAGAACTAGGCCTTCACCAAATGGGGAAGGGGGACAGGGTTCTAACAATATGCAACTGTACTCTGAAAGGATCACAGAGAGACTGTCCTGAGAAAAGGACATGTTGAGCAAAGCTAAAGCAAGAGAATTGCATTTTAAATACTTAAAAAGTTAATTTGTTGTTTTGTTTTTCTTTTTTTCTTTTCTTTTTTTTTTTTTTTTTCTTTTCTTTTTTTTTTTTTTTTCATCTCTCTCATTACTTACTTCTTGAGGGCTTGGTAAGTACCATTTTAAGGTTAAATGTAATACCCTGTAGACTTCTAATTTAAGACGCAGCCTTACCCCTACGAATGATTTGCTGGTTTTGTTTTTTGTTTTTGAGACTCAAGAAAGACAAGGAAGAATCAGTGTTTGAGAATAAGTTGACAAGACTTTACCACCCTGAAGCATTTTTATTAATTGAAATGCAGAAACTACTGGTGGCCAACAGTTAAAATAAGGAGTCACTAGTCAGCGAAACTTACAGATACTTTTTTTAAGAAACATTGTTACCTTCCCATCCCCATTATGTGGCTTTTGGATTTTTTTCACTGCCTTAGGCACTTGCCTTTTACTCTTTTGTTTTTGTTTTTGTTTTTTTGAGACAGTCTCGCCCTATTGCCCAGTCTGGAGTGCAGTGGTGAAAACAAAGCTCACTGCAGCTTCAACCTCCTAGACTCAAGCGATCATCTTGTCCCAGCCTGTTGTGTGACTGGGAGCACCATGCCACCACGCCTGGCTAATTTTTTTTTTCTTCGAGACAGGGTCTTGCGAAGCCTTGACCTCTTGGGCTTAAGCAATCCTCCCGCCTCAGCCACTCAAGTAGCTGGGACTACAGGCATGCACCACCATGCCCAGCTAATTTTTAAAAATTTTTTTGTGGAGGTGAAGTCTCACTGTGTTTGCCCAGGGTGGTCTTGAACTCCTGGGCTCAAGTGATCCTTTTGCTTTGGCCTCCCAAAGTGCTGCGATTACAGGCGTGAGACACCACTCCTGGTGCATTTGATTCTTTTGATTTTGCAGAAGTGGTCTATCGTACATCAAAGGAACTTTGGTGAACCTTAGGAAAGCTGGTTATGAGTTTTAAAGCCTCTCTCCACACCCTTACCCCAGATTCTTTTGCAAAATTTGGCTGCACAGAGTAATCAGGAGTTGTGTTATGGTAACTGGCTGTGGAGCATGGCATGTCTTAATTCCTAGAAGGGTATCTTAGCTGAGATAGGTTGTCTCTACCCTAACGAGACCTTTGGAGGGAAAAGCCTCATTGTATTCATATCCTATTTCCAATGAGGGACAGATAGTTTCTTTTTTTTTTTTGAGACGGAATCTCGCTCTGTCGCCCAGGCTGGAGTGCAGTGGCCGGATCTCAGCTCACTGCAAACTCTGCCTCCCGGGTTTACGCCATTCTCCTGCCTCAGCCTCCCGAGTAGCTGGGACTACAGGCGCCCGCCA
>NW_012122154.1:279426-286825 GCF_000951035.1 Colobus angolensis palliatus | reverse complement strand
AAGAAGGGATAAGAAGAATTAGAAATTAGGAAAAATTGGCCAGGCACAGTGGCTCACGCCTGTAATCCCAGCACTTTGGGAGGCCGAGGAGGGCATATCACGAGGTCAGGAGATCAAGACCATCCTGGCTAACATGGTGAATCCCCGTCTCTACTTAAAATACAAAAAATCAGCTGGGAGTAGTGACGGGCGCCTGTAGTCCCAGCTACTCGGGAGGCTGAGGCAGGAGAATGGCGTGAACCCAGGAAGTGGAGCTGGCAGTGAACTGGATCGCACCACTGCACTGTAGCCTGAGTGACAGAGCGAGACTCCATCTCAAAATAAATAAATGAATAAAAGTAAGAAAAATCGGCTGGGTGCGGTGGCTCACGCCTATAATCCCAGCACTTTGGGAGGCTGAGGTGGGAGGATCTCTTGAGGCCAGAAATTTGAGGCCAGCCTGGGCAACATAACAAGACCCTGTCTCTACAAAAAATTGAAAAATTAACCAGGTGGTAGCCTGTGTCTATAGTCCCAGCTATGGGGGAGACCAAAGCAGAAGGATTACTTGAGCACAGGAGTTTGAGGTTACAATGAGCTATGATCACATTACTGGACCCTAGCCTGCGTGACTGAGCAAGACCCTATCTCTTAAAAATCAGTGTATATTCTCCTTGAATGAAGCCTTTAGAGCAACTAAGTATAAGGTTTGTTGGATCATCAGCCACTTTGGATTTTTCATACTGTTGTTCTTCTGAGTGAAATCTGACTAGCCTGGTAGAAATTTACTGTGAGTGGGAGGATCCATTTTTATCAGAGAACTAAGAGTTCTTTTTACTTTAAAAGTAGAGAGTCTGTGTCCTTACCTTGATCAATCAGCAGTTAAGTCATTTTCTTTCACAAATTTAGAGGTCTGGTTTTTTACTTCTATTTAAGGACGGAAGACATACTTAGATTCTCCTCCCTAACCCTCTCCCTAAAAATTTCCAAAGGGTGTGCTCATTGCTTGTGATCTTGATAGGTGATCATAGATGAGTTAATAAAGAAACTGGACATGAATCTGAATGAGGACATCAGTTCCCTGTCCACTGAAGAGCTTCGTCAGCGCGTAGATGCAGCAGTGGCTCAGATCGTCAACCCAGCCCGAGTCAAAGAACAGTTGGTTGAGCAACTAAAAACTCAGATCCGAGACCTCGAGATGTTCATCAACTTCATCCAAGGTTAGATGTCTTAATAATTATATTCTGAGTACTAGTAAAAAGGTGCAAATTCTGGGTTTTTTTTTTTTTGTTTGGAGAGAATGTTGCGCTCTGTTCCCCTGGCTGGAGTGCAGTGGTGCAATCTTGGCTCATGGCAACCTCCTGCGCAATCTTGGCTCACAGCAACCTCCACCTCCCAGATTCAAGCAATTCTCCCGCCTCAGCCTCCCGAGTAGCTTGGATTACAGGCTCCCGCCACCACGCCTGGCTAATTTTTGTATTTTTAGTAGAGATGGGGTTTCAGTCTCTACTAAAGAGAGTACAGACTGTTGGCCAGGCTGGTCTCGTACTCCTGACCTCAAGTGATCCGCCCACCTCAGCCTCCCAGAGTACGGGGAACTACAGGCATGAGCCACCACACCTGGCCAAAAGGTGCCAATTCTTGATGTACTATTTAAGAGGCTTGATGGCTTAGTAGGGGAGACAGCATTGGCAGAGTAGAAAGAGCATGGGTTTCAGAATCAGATAGTTAAAGTCTGCACTCTCCTACTCATTGGTTTTATGTCCTTGAGCATGTTACTAACCTCTTTAGTCTTACTCTTCTCATCCATAAAATGATTCATGGTTCATTCACTTAGCAAATATTTATTGAGCCAACTACTGTATGCCAGTCCTCATTTTACACAATTAAATAGGACAAGATTTTGTGAAATTCTTGTTTGTAATAGGCACCATTAAGTATTATTTTTCCTTTAAAGATCTGCCATAAAGAGCTAAATAAGTGTCTTTTCTATAATTTCTGATTCCAGATGAAGTGGGAAGCCCCTTGCAGACAGGTGGTGGACACTGTGAGTGCAAGGCCGGTGGGAAGACAGGAAATGGCTGCAGCAGAACAGGCAGCAGCAGACCGCCTCCAGGAAACAGCAAAAGTAAGTGTAGTTTCCAGAACAGGCAAATCTCTAGAGACAGAAAGTAGATGAGTGGTTGCCTAGGGCTTGGGTGTGCTGAGGAGAAGAGGGAAATGAGAAACGCTGATGGTATGGAATTGCTTTTGGGGAGGATGAAATATTCTAAAATCAATTGCAGTGGCAGTTATACAATTCTGAATATACTAAAAACCACTGAATTAACACTTAAATGGGTGAATCATAGGGTATGTGAATTATATCTCAATACAGCTATTATTAACCAAAAAAAGGAGGCCCAGCTACATCCTGGGTGGCTCTTGCCTTCATGTGAGACCCAGCATGTGGCTCAGACTGATCTCAGCGTGAGATTTGTTGAGTGTAGCACCATGCCATCATGGCCTCTCACTAATGAGCCATTGTCTTTTCTAAGCAGCAAAGGCAGAGGATGTGAAGAAAGTCCGGGAGACAGGGCTGCACCTGATGCGGCGAGCGCTAGCAGTGCTCCAGATCTTTGCTGTTAGCCAATTTGGTTGTGCCACAGGCCAGATCCCTCCAACCCTGTGGCAGAGGGGCCAGGCTGACCGAGACTACTCTCCCTTGCTGAAGAGGCTGGAGGTGTCAGTGGACAGAGTGAAGCAGCTAGCCTTGAGGCAGCAGTCACACGACCATGTCATCACCTCTGCCAACCTCCAGGACCTCTCTCTGGGAGGCAAGGATGAGCTGACTATGGCTGTGCGGAAGGAGCTGACGGTGGCCGTAAGGGACCTGCTGGCCCATGGACTGTATGCCTCCTCCCCAGGGATGAGCCTTGTTATGGCTCCTATTGCTTGTTTGCTGCCAGCCTTCTCCTCGGCCCCTGAGGCCATGCACCCCTGGGAGCTCTTTGTAAAGTACTACCATGCTAAGAACGGCCGAGCTTATGTGGAATCCCCAGCCCGGAAGCTCTCCCAGTCCTTCGCCCTTCCTGTTACGGGAGGCACTGTTGTGACCCCCAAACAGAGCCTGCTGACAGCCATCCACATGGTGCTGACAGAGCACGACCCTTTTAAGCGCAGTGCAGACTCAGAATTGAAGGCCTTGGTGTGCATGGCACTGAATGAGCAGCGTCTGGTGTCCTGGGTGAACCTCATCTGCAAGTCTGGGTCACTCATCGAGCCTCACTACCAGCCCTGGAGCTACATGGCACACACAGGCTTTGAGAGCGCCCTCAACCTGCTCAGTCGCCTCAGCAGCCTCAAGTTTAGCCTCCCTGTAGATCTGGCTGTGCGCCAGCTCAAAAACATCAAAGATGCCTTTTGATGAGAGTGCCCTAACCCCAGACAAGCTCCTTGCTCAGTAGGAATAGATGTGTTAGTCTTCCAGCATAGGAGCAAGGAATCAAAAGTGGGGTTAAAGGCTTTTTTGCCAGACCCTGCTCAGGCAGTTGGCCAAATGAATGCAAAGTCTGTTTTCCCCACCAACTTAGCATCTTGGAAAGATGTGCTGGAGAGACCCTCTTGTTAAGAAGCTTCTGCCAGGCCGGGCGCAGTGGGTCACGCCTGTAATCCCAGCACTTTGGGAGGCTGAGGTGGGCGGATCACAAGGTCAGGAGTTTGAGACCATCCTGCCTAACACGGTGAGACCCCGTCTCTACTAAAAATACAAAAAAATTAGCCAGACGTGGTGGCAGACGCCTGTAGTCCCAGCTACTCGGGAGGCTGAGGCAGGAGAATGGTGTGAACCCGGGAGGTGGAGCTTGCAGTGAGCCAAGATCATGCCACTGCACTCCAGCCTGGGCAACAGAGCGAGACTCTGTCTCAAAAGAAAAAAAAAGGTTCTGCCCTAGTTTGTACCCACAGTATACGTGTGGGCACTTGTGCTTGAACCTCTATTAAAGGAATCAGGCCAGGCATGGTGGCTCACGCCTGTAATCTAAGCACTTTGGGAGGCTGAGGTGGGCAGATCACCTGAGGTCAGGAGTTCAAGACCAGCCTGGCCAACATGGCGAAACCCCATCTCTACTAAAAATACAAAAAATTAGCTGGACGTGGGTGGCACACGGCTGTAATCCCAGCTACTCAGGAGGCTAAGGCCGGAGAGTCGCTTGAGCCCAGGAGGTGGAGGTTGCAGTGAGCCGAGATTATGCCACTGCACTCTAGCCTGGGCAACACAGGGAGACTCCATCTCAAAAAAAAGAAGACATTCAACTTGAGGCTCCTGTTAGTTGAGCTATTTTCTTTCACTTGAAGCAGGTTTGAGAGGCCAAGGCCAGAATTTAAGTTCCTTTTATGAATAGATTTCCCTTTCTTTCTGACCCCAAGGTCAGAGGAGACTATATATTCCATTTCTGCCTCTGAGACTAGGAATGGGAATATCTGAAACAAAATTTCTAAGGGGTGGTGACCACAGGTTGATTTTAATATGAGCCTTTTTTCTTGTAGAGGTAAGAAGTCAAATCTTCCTGACAAGGTAGTCCTCACGGCACAGACAATGGGCTTTCTGTTTGTGAGGGGTGAGAACCGTGTTCGTTATTATGTTCTTTAGCAAGTAAACATTCCTCTGCTCACCTCCCAAAAAGACTAACACAGTCTTTAGAAGTAAATATATTCAAGACAAACGAGAAAATCCTGGCTACCCAAGTTGAGTATGTACAGGAATACAAATCGGTAACCAGCAGCTGTTCCTCAGGTTGTGACTCACTGGGCACCACTTGTCCTGGAGGCTGGATGATGGAGGACATCTGGTTATAGGTACTGCAGCGGAGATAGGTGCCACAGGAGGACAGGAACTACAGCAGATCACTGTTTCCAGAACAGAGGGAGGAGTATCTCATTGCAAAATAGACTCTAGAGTGGTTCTATTTGGTCTTCAGTATTTTAGCCTCTTTAGTTCACATTTGTCATGCAGCTTGTGGTGAGTGCTGCTCTAGGACTGGCCAAAGATGGGCCAAATGGATCACTCCGGACACTACTAATTCAGCATTGTTTTCATGTCTTAAAATTGCCACCTGCACTTTGTTTCTGCACTATTATGTAGTGCATTTTAACTTAAATTTTTTCCAGCAACATGTTACTTAAGATACATTATTGATATTTCATTATAATTAGTACACCTTCCCTGTGAAACAAGAGAATTGTAAAGTGTTGTGGAAAATGATACCTATGTGGATGCTAATGAAATCGTAGTATTTCGTGTAGCTTCTCTGAAGACCTTAGAGACCTGCAGCTTTGGTTTGTAAGTGTTTGGGCCTTATCAGCCCATCTGATCCAGATCAACATTTTGTTTAAAGCTGCCTGTATCCTCTATCCTCTGCGATGGATCATCTCACCTTTGGTGATGGTAGTAGGGGTTTTTTGCCTGAAAAAGTTCACTAAAAAGTCCCCTTGGCATGACCATCCCCTCTTGCCCACGCCTATAGTCCCTCCCCACAACAGATGTCATCACACATGCTGCTTTTGGAATTGGCACTGTTTTTGTTTCTGTTTTTTTTTTTGAGACAGAGTCTTGCTCTGTTGTCCAGGCTGGAGTGTAATGGCATGATCTCAGCTCACTGCAACCTCTGCCTCCTGGGTTCAAGCGATTCTCCTGCCTCAGCCTTCTGAGTAGCTGGGATTACAGGCTTGAGCCACCGTGCCCGGCCCCTATAGTTTCTTAAAGAAAACACCCATTTAACAAATTGCCTAGGATGAAATAATTATTCTTACTTTTGAATCTATCATATGAATTGTATATTTCATTTGAGTTATTGGAAACATCTTATATTTTATTGGTCATGACTGGCTCGAGCAGATTGTTAATGTGCCCTGAGTTTTCCTTTTCCTGCATAATAGACCCAATTGTTTTCTTGCCTTAGAGTGAGCAGGAAAAACAAGAGCGTCTGGAAACCCAAAGGGAGAAGCAGAAAGAACTGATACTGCAGCTCAAGACCCAGCTAGATGACCTGGAAACATTTGCCTATCAAGAGGGCAGTTACGACTCACTGCCACAGTCCGTGGTGTTGGAAAGACAGCGGGTGAGCAGACCCCAGAGGCACCTCCACCACTGCCCAAGGTTAACTTGTCCCTTCCAGCATTCACAGGGCATCCTCTTTCAGCTCAGTTCTCCTTTGGCCTTACTGGGAATCCCTCTGCTGGCCCAAATCAAAGGGAAATGTTACTACTATAAGGAACCATTCTTTGCTCACACATGGAAAACACAGGTCCAAAGTTTTACAATATCATAATTGAGCTCTTTCTTTTTGGTGGTTGTAATTAATAATAGAAATAAGAATATGACAATAATTTCATTTGATCACTTACAAAATTCTACTTGGGCCCATTATGCAATGTAATCTAGCTTTTTTGTTTTGTGTGTTTTGTTTTTTTTTTTTTGAGATGGAGTTTCGCTCTTGTTGTCCAGGCTGGATTGCAATGGCGCCATCTCAGCTCACCACAATCTCCGCCTCTCGGGTTCAAGCAATTCTCCTGCCTCAGCCTCCCAAGTAGCTGGGATTACAGGCGTGCGCCACTATGCTGGGCTAATTTTGTGTTTTTAGTAGAGACGGGATTTCTCCATGTTGGTCAGGCTGGTCTCGAACTCCCAACCTCAGGTGATCCACCCACCTTGGCCTCCCAAAGTACTGGGATTACAGGCATGAGCCACCATGCCTGGCCGTAATCTAGCTTTCTCCTACTACTCACCACCTTTTGATAAACATGCCAGGAATCCAGACTGATTTTAATACTATATTTATTTATGTAAGACCTGGGTAGACAGGTAAATCTGCTGGTGGAGGTACAGTTACAACCTCCCCTGCATGTTTCTCTGCCCCTGTGCTGTGGCTGTTTTTCTGGCTGGTCTGGAGTTTATGTTGTCAGAATTTATTTATTTATTTATTTTTTTTTTTGAGACAAAGTCTCAGTTTGTCACCCAGGATGTAGTATAGTGGCATGATCTTGGCTCACTGCAACCTCCGCCTCCAGGGTTCAAACGATTCTCCTGCCTCAGCCTCCCGAGTAGCTGAGATTATAGGCACCTGCCACCATGGCCGGCTAACTTTTGTATTTTTAGTAGAGATGGGATTTCACCATGTTGGCGAGGATGGTCTTGAGCTCCTGACCTCAAATGATCCACCCGCCTTGACCTCCCAAAGTGCTGGGATTACAGGTGTGAGCCACCACACCCAACCTATTATCAGAATTTTAAATTGTTCCTAATAATGTCACTAGGGTATTTTGCACCTTGATATTTTATAGAGATTTTTCTTTAGTTGCCTACAGTAGGGCAAGAAGGGATAAGAAGAATTAGAAATTAGGAAAAATTGGCCAGGCACAGTGGCTCACGCCTGTAATCCCA
>NW_012122154.1:278378-279376 GCF_000951035.1 Colobus angolensis palliatus | reverse complement strand
GTTAGCCAGGATGGTCTCGAACTCCTGACCTCGTGATCCGCCCGTCTCGGCCTCCCAAAGTACTGGGATTACAGGCTTGAGCCACCGCGCCCGGCGCCTTTTTCAAATACAAAAACAAAACTTGTGTTAAGGCTTTATGCTAGCATTACAGGAAGCATTTTCATTTGTCTCATTCTAATTTAATTCTCACTACTTACAAGGTGGGACAGTATTATCCCCACTTTACAGCTGAGGAAACTGAACTGCAGAGGGGTTAAATATTCTGTCCCTGTTTACATGATGATGGAATTCGAATTCCTGAGATTCGGAGTCAAGTTTCCTGAATCCAAAGCCCATAGTCTATCTTGTCACTTCATTGTATCATGTTGTTTCTAGATTTTGGTTCCTCTTTCTCCTTTATCCACCACCCTCATTCCTACCCTCACTATGGGCAGGAGAAGGTATTTTCCACACAATTGCCAGAAATTTCAGCTCCCGAAGGACTATACTGCAGGGAGACAGGCAGGCAGCCATGACTTTGATGTCCAAGTTCTTGAAACCTAAATGTGTGTATCAACTGAGACAATTCCAATAATTCCATCAGCATCCATGCAGTCAGATATCTGCTAAGCCCTGATACCATCTGTCATTACTGGGAACAGCTCTGTCCTTGGCTTAGGGTGAGACAGGACAAGGGAGGAGAGACAGGCCAGTCCACCCATATCCAAGGATACGCAAGAATGGAAGAGTAAAGAGCCATGGATATGTATGCAGGGGAAGTGCAGGGTGTGTTGTATAAGTATGATCTGCGAAGTATTGTTAAAGCTGTCTAAGGTGCTCTCCAATCGTTCATTCACTGTTGATCACTTAGCAACTCCCTGCCCAGGCTAGATGCTAAAGAAAGGGATAAGTAGGCCGGGCGCGGTGGCTCAAGCCTGTAATCCCAGCACTTTGGGAGGCCGAGACGGGCGGATCACTTGAGGTCAGGAGATCAAGACCATCCTGGCTAACATGGTGAA
>NW_012122154.1:277241-278047 GCF_000951035.1 Colobus angolensis palliatus | reverse complement strand
CCCGTCTCTACTAAAAATACAAAAAATTAGCTGGGCGTGCTGGCAGGCGCCTGTAGTCCCAGCTACTTGGGAGGCTGAGGCAGGAGAACGGCGTGAACCCGGGAGGCGGAGCTGGCAGTGAGCCGAGATCGCGCCACTGCACTCCAGCCTGGGAGCAAGCGGGAGACTCCGTCTCAAAAATAATAATAATAATATAATAATAAGCATCCCGACTGGGCACAGTGGCTCACGCCTGTAATCCCAGCACTTTGGGAGGCCAAGGGGGGTGGTCAGGAGTTCGAGACCAGCCTGGCCAACATGGTGAAACCCCATCTCTACTAAAGATACAAAATTAGCCAATACAAAATTGCCGGGGCGTGGTGGCATGCGCCTGTAGTCCCAGTTACTTGGGAGGCTGAGGCAGGAGAATTGCTTGAGCTCAGGAGGCTGATGTTGCAGTGAGCCAAGATCATGCCACTGCACTCCAGCCTGGGCGACAAAGTGACTCCATCTCAAAAATAAAAGACATAAGACAAAATTCAGAGGATTTGGTTACTAATTTGATTTGGAGGGTAAGGTGGCTTAGTCCCAGCTACTTGGGAAGCTGAAATGGGAGGATCGCTTGAGGCTAGGAGTTTGAAGCTACATCACACCTGTCAATAGCCACTGCATTCAAGCCCGGCAACATACCAAGACCTCATCTCTTTAAAAACTGAAATATATAAGAAAAAGACATTTTAGGCCGGGCGCGGTGGCTCAAGCCTGTAATCCCAGCACTTTGGGAGGCCGAGACGGGCGGATCACGAGGTCAGGAGATCGAGACCATC
>NW_012122154.1:273044-276701 GCF_000951035.1 Colobus angolensis palliatus | reverse complement strand
AAAAAAAAAAAAAATTGGAATGGGGCCAGGCACAATGCCTTGCCTGTAATCCCAACACTTTGGGAGGCTTAGGTAGGAGGATCACTTGATCCCACAAGTTTTTGAGACCAGCCTGGGCAATATAGTGAGTCCCCATCTCTACCAAAACAAGAAAAAGTTCTTTGTTATTGTTTTTTTAAATTACATGATCATGGTGGCCCACACCTGAAGTCCTAGCTACTCAGGAGGCTGAGGTAGGAGGATCATGAGCCCAGGAGGTTGAAGCTGCAGTGAGCCATGATTGTGCTACACACTTCAGCCTGGAGGACAGAACAAGACCCCGTCTCTCAAAAAAATCAAAACAAAACAAAAGCCATTGCAATGGGATCCTCAGGGATACAGGGAAAATTGTATCACTGGAGAGCTTCAGAAGAGAACTGATGAAATTCTGATTGTTCCCACATCTTGCCCAAGACAAATCCTATAGGTTCAGATAAGCAAAAACTGTGAGATAGTTTATCTTTCCCTTAAACTGGGAAAGCACATAAGGTACCATCTGGAAACACTCTTCTGGTGAGTGATGGGAAATATAATTCAGTTTGAGAGCCAACTAGACCTAGATTCAGACCTAGATTTGAATCCCGTCTATGCCACTGAGTAGGATTAATCTCAGACACGCAATTTATCCTCTCTGAATTGCAATTTCTTCATATCTAAATGGGAGGAGAATGCCTAAGATGCAGAGTTGTGCAGATTAAACAGGCTGCTGGCTTATATAAAGTGCTCACATCTTGCCTGAGAGAGAATCAGTGCTCAGGACATGGTAAACAGTATGTGCTCAGGAATTGAATTGCTTGAGGCTGAGCCCCAGCTCCACTACTTACCCACTATAGACTGGGCAAATCTCTCTAAGCCAGTTTCCTCGACTCTAGAATGGAGATAATAATAGTACCTATCTCTTAGTGTTATGATGACCCAATCAGATGATGTGCATAAATAGATTAACCTGGCCTGGCACAGGGTAAGCAGCTGCCATCCTCCTCCTCTACCTCCCTCATGCTTATTCTAGTTGGTAATGTCAGTGACATCACTAGACTGTAACTGTTGGGGGTATATATCCTTCTTGTTTGTTTTTTTTTAAACCAAATTTAGCAGTGGAGGGTTGTATACCAACTTTAGTGACCCTAACGTTGATAAGTTCTGATAACACACTACCATCGGACCAGCCATCCTTGTCTGATATTTGTCCCTCCCTCTTTAGCTAACCGTGCCCCCGACAGGCACCAATAAATGCCCTATTTTTTTCCCTGTGTCTCCCAAGAGAAAAAGTAAATTTCAGATTGTGTTCCCCCTCCTAGCGCCAGAGAAAGGAACTACAACAAAGCCTAGCTGCTGAGTTCAGAGAACGCAAAGCACACACGCCCTCCCAGCTCTTCAGTCCGCCTGGACGACTCTCCTTTGCTCTTGTCTACTGCTGGAGCTGCTAATAAAGCTTGATTCAAATACATGAGCTGCCTAGCCCTGCGTTCCCCTTATGAGCTTCTTCCGCCTGCAAGTCGAGACTCAGCACCACACAAGCAGCGTGGCGAAGCCTGAAGGGCGGGACAGGAAGTGAGGTCATTCCTCCCCGGGGTGAAAGGTTAGCGGAAGTGTTCTTCTTTCCTTTTTGCTGTACGCCTGAGTGGTTGCTGCCGGTGAGTAGAAGCTTAGGTTGAATCTTTCAATCCGCCGCCATCTGCGGCTTGGGGGTCGAGGGTCCGGGCGGCGCCGGGTGCGTTCCTTCCTTAGGTCTCTGACGGCTACGTATCCGATCCCGTCCCGCGAGCAGGGCCTGCGGGCGGCCTGGACCAAGGCGGCAGTGAACACAGTCTGAAGTTCCGGCCCAAGACCTGGGCTTGCTGGCAGGAGTCGGCTCTGGGCGTCTTTGGCTTTATGGATTTTTAAGTGGCCCTCTCTCCTTGCTTTCTGCAGAAATGGGCAAGTTCATGAAACCTGGGAAGGTGGTGCTTGTCCTGGCTGGACGCTACTCTGGACGCAAAGCCGTCATCGTGAAGGTATCAGCCTCGCGGAACTCTGCGTCCTTGCATCCCGGGACCAGGCTGGCTCCGGTGGAGCAGGCAGGCTTGGAATTCAAGGCCCGCTTCTAGGGCAGTAGCCAGTGAGCACGGTCGGGGTGAATGTGGGAAAGCTTTTGAGAGAGGAAGAGGCGCAGTAGAAGCAAATGTGAGCTGAATTGGGCTCCTAATGCATAACGCCTTCTCCACCAGAGGCTTTAAATATATAGCAGTAATGGCTGACATTTATTGCACACTTGCTATGTGCTCCCACTGCCTTTCAGGTATTGTCATGTGCAGTCCTTGAAGTAATCATAGGGGATTCCTTTTCTTTTTTTTTTTTTGAGACGGGATCTCTGTCCAGGTTGGAGTGCAGTGGCGCGATCACTGCAGCCTCGACTTCCTGGGCTCAAGCGATTCTCCCATCTCAGCCTTCCAAATAACTGGGACTACAGGTGCGCGCCACCATCCCCAGCTATAGGGGGTTCCTTCCTATTGCTAAGGTTTAGAGGTGTTCTGTTATTTACCTGAAGTGCTGCAGCTGGACATCTGTAAGAAGAGGAGGAAATTGCTTTTAGAAAGGTCACGTAGCCCCTCACTGTTTTCCTCCTACCCATGTTTTTGTAGCTTCTTGAGAAATTTCCCAAGGCTCTGGCCACATACACCACTGCGTTTTACTGTTGTGGGGACACTGGAGTACCCCTGGATTCCCCTCTCCCATCTCCTGAGACTGGGCTCTGGAATGAGGCTCTGGTGTCTTAGCCTTGGCTGTACACTTTACTAGCAGTGGAGCAAGTGAATAGTTACCAAGTCTTGTGAGCAGTGCTTGGCATATAGCAAGTACTTCTTAAATGTTAACTATTGCTACTTTTAAATCTCTTACCTCTAATAAGCCGTTCCAGATGCTTCCTAGTGGAAATAAACACTGTTCTGTTTCTCTTTGGTCATTTCGCATAACTTTCTGTGATTTTTCTCTTTATAATGGTGGGTCTTGGAGACCTGAGGGAGGAAATATTTTTTTGACACTGCCCTACCTCTAACACAGGGCCTAAATAGGCCCTCAGTGAATAACAAATGTAATTCTTATTCATTTAGAACATTGATGATGGCACCTCAGATCGCCCCTACAGCCATGCTCTGGTGGCTGGAATTGACCGCTACCCCCGCAAAGTGACAGCTGCCATGGGCAAGAAGAAGATCGCCAAGAGGTCAAAGATCAAGTCTTTTGTGAAAGTTTATAACTACAATCACCTAATGCCCACAAGGTGAGTATTTCAAGAACTAGAATTTTTAAATTTCTTCTCCCCGCTCTGTTGAATAAGGAGACAAACGTTGCAGCCATTCCAGCACCAGCAAGGAATATCGTTTCCAAATTGTTCATGGTTTCCAGTTTTACCTTTGATCCATCTTTTAAGTGTTAGGTAAAGATTGTTTTCCATCCACAGTAAACACGGGCACGAGATCTGGTCTCCCCTCTTCCACACTGTTCCACCCTCAAGAATAAATACGATAGGTTTCAGAAAATCTGGGAATGTGCGAAAGCAAGCCTCCCTCAGTTAATTTCACTCACCTGTTGGGCCCTTTAGTCTGGGGACATACACTATCTTAGTGCAAGTGTTTGTTT
>NW_012122154.1:270297-271749 GCF_000951035.1 Colobus angolensis palliatus | reverse complement strand
ACAACAATTAGCTGGGCGTGGTGGCTGGCACCTGGAATCCCAGCTATTCCGGAGGCTGAGGTGGGAGAATCACTCGAGCTTGGGAGGTGGAGGCTACAATGAGCCAAGATTGCACCACTGCACTCCAGCCTGGGTGACAGAGCTCACTCCATCTCAAAAAATAAAAATAATAATAAAAGGGCAGAGAGAGCTGTTTCTCGAGTTCTGGGATGTGGTGGAGTTGAGGCAGCTAGTTTTTGTGCTGTCATGAGACTGACTGCATTGGCAGAACTTGAACAATAAGGAATGGTTTCAAATAGAAAGTTAGCCGACTGTCTTGATGAAAGTCAAGAAGGCCTAATTTGGCTGGGCGCGGTGGATCACCGCTGTAATCCCAGCCCTTTGGAAGGCTGAGGCAGGCGGATCACGAGGTCAGGAGATGAGACCGTCCTGGCTAACACGGTGACACTCTCATCTCTACTAAAAATACAAAAAATTAGTCGGGCGTGGTGGCGTGCGCCTGTAGTCCCAGCTACTTGGGAGGCTGAGGCAGGAGAATGGCGTGAACCCAGGAGGTGGAGCTTGCAATGAGCTGCGATCGCACTACTGCACTCCAGCCTGGGCAACAGCGAGACTCCGTCTCAAAAAAAAATAAAATAAAATAAAAAATAAAACAATAAGGCCTAATTTGATGATTCTTAACTATAAAAGTAAAGTAGTAGTGGGAAATTGAGAATGAAACATTATATTTTACATTTTATTGGCTTGAATCCAATAAATGTTAAAAGTGTGGATTTCCAGGTAATGTCATCAGGATGTGACTTGATGTTTGCTTCTAAGGAGTCAGACCCTGATTCCCTAGTGTCCCACAAAGATTTAGGCTGTGTAGGGGCTCCTGGTAGTATATGGGCTAATCCTGCCTCTCCACCTTTGTCCCCAGGTACTCTGTGGATATCCCCTTGGACAAAACTGTCGTCAATAAGGATGTCTTCAGAGATCCTGCTCTTAAACGCAAGGCCCGACGAGAGGCCAAGGTCAAGTTTGAAGAGAGGTAAGTAGGCTTTGGTAGTGAATGGTGGAGTATGGTTTCACTATTTCCATTCCTCTCCTCACTGATGTTCTCTTTTTCTCCCTTCTAGATACAAGACAGGCAAGAACAAGTGGTTCTTCCAGAAGCTGCGGTTTTAGATGCTTTGTTTTGGTCATTAAAAATTAAAAAGGAAAGAAAGCCTGTGTCTGCATGCTGTTTGTATTACCAGACTGTGAAAAGGAGAACATTATTGAATAGGAAACGCTGAGTGGGCTGGGCACAGTGGCTCACACCTGTAATCCCAGTGTGAGGCTGAGGCAGGCGGATCAGGAGGTCAAGAGATTCGAGACTGGCCGGGCGCGGTGGCTCAAGCCTGTAATCCCAGCACTTTGGGAGGCCGAGACGGGCGGATCACGAGGTCAGGAGATGGAGACCATCCTGGC
>NW_012122154.1:268405-269747 GCF_000951035.1 Colobus angolensis palliatus | reverse complement strand
GAGACCATCCTGGCCAACATGGTGAAACCCCATCCCTACTAAAAATACAAGAATCAACTGGGTGTGGTGGTGCAGGTCTGTAGTCCCAGCTACTTGGGAGGCTGAGGCAGGAGAATCACTTGAACCTGGGAGGCGGAGGTTGCAGTGAGCCGAGATAGCAGCACTACACTCCAGTCTGGCGACATCGAGACTCTATCTCAAAAAAACACTGGGTGATGGATGTGGGGCTGGGAAAATGTTAAATCTGCCTTAATGAGATTTACACTGCCTCTGTCCTTGGCTTGATAATCCCTGTGAAGAATTGTGTAGCCTCCCTGTCTTCTACCCATTCTAGCCAGGAGAACCTGTGCTACACTCTGCCCCTCCTTGTGACAACCAAAAGCCCCTGAGTGGTAGGGATCACGTATTTTTGATTGAGAACCACTAACCTGAAATTCTCAAACCTTAGCACAGATAGAGATCACCTGGATGGTTTGTTAAGCCACAGATTGCTGAAATGCTGCCCTCAGACCCATCCAGTAGGTCTGAGTTTCTAGTAAGTTTTCAGATGACACTGGTACTGGTGCAGATGAGATGGGCACCACCCTGGAGAGCTGCTCCTGGTGGTAACGACGGATGCCAATGGTGAAAATTGCCTGAGCCTAGAGCTGCTGTTTAATAGGACAAGGGAGTGCTCCTCAAATGGCCTGGCTGGCGGAGACTTGAAGAAAGTGATGAAAGGGGCTTGGGCGTTGGGCTGTGCCGCTACTCTGCACTACTGTGTGTGTGCAGGAGAGACCTGTGGCTCTTGGGATCTGGCATTTTACCTCACAATGGACTGCAGCTAGCCATGTTGCATGGATGAAATAGGTGTTCCATTTGAGCTGGTTCTGTCACTAGAGGGAACCAAGGTTCAAACAGGCCAGTTTGCCAAGTCTGCTAGGTACCACACTTGCACTTGGGAACCGGAGAGGGCAGGGGGGCGGGAAGGGGCCCAAAGTAGGATTGGTGAGTAACTGGAAAAAACCTTGGGCTAGGTTATTAGGAAACTTTTTTGAGAGGGAGTTTTGCTCTTTGACCCACCCAATCTGGAGTGTGGTGGTGCCACCTCGGCTTACTGCAACCTCTGCCCACCCTGGGTTCAAGCGACTCTCCTGCCTCAGCCTCCCAAGTAACTGGGACTACAGGAGTGTGCCACCACACTCAGCTAATTTTTGAATTTTTAGAAGAGACGGGGTTTCACTATGTTGGCCAGAATGATCTTGAACCCCTGATCTCATGATCTGCCCGCCTCAGCCTCCCAAAGTGCTGGGATTACAGGTGTGAGCCACCACATCCAGCCAGGAAACTTTTTTTTTTTTTT
>NW_012122154.1:257524-259830 GCF_000951035.1 Colobus angolensis palliatus | reverse complement strand
ATGGTCTCGATCTCCTGACCTCGTGATCCACCCGTCTCGGCCTCCCAAAGTGCTGGGATTACAGGCTTGAGCCACCGCGCCCGGCCCAGCCTTCTTTTTTTTAAGAGACAAGGTTCACTGGGTTGCCCAGGCTGGCCTCGAACTCCTGGGCTCAAGCAGTCCTCCTGCCTCAACCTGCTAGAACTATAGGCACGTGTGGGCCCAGCTGCTGGGATTGGCACTTTTTTTTTTCAGTCGGAATCTCGCTCTGTCGCCCAGGCTGGAGTGCAATGGCGTGATCTGGTCTGGCTAATTTTTTGTATTTTAGTAGAGACGGGGTTTCACCATGGTGGCCAGGGTGGTCTCATGATCCACCTGCCTCGACCTCCCAAAGTGCTGGGATTACAGGCGTGAGCCACTGGGCCTAGCAGTTTTGTGAATTTGAACTATGGGCTTTATCTACCCTGATTGTGTTTCTCGTTCATTCAGCAATTATTACTTTATTTTTCGAGGTGGAGATTCACTCTTGTCACCCAGGCTGGAGTGCAACAGCGCTATCTCGGCTCAATGCAACCTCTGCCTCCCGGGTTCCAGCTATTCTGCCTCGGCCTCACAAGTAGCTGGGATTATAGGACTGCACCACCACGCCCGGCTAATTTTTGTATTTTTTTAGTAAAGATGGGGTTTCACCATGTTGGCCAGGCTGGTCTCCTGACCTCAGGTGATCTGCCCGCCTGGGCCTCCCAGAGTGCTGGGATTACAGGTGTAAGCCACCGCGCCCAGCTCATTCAACAATTATTTTATCAATGTAGATGTGCCCAGCATTATTCTAGGCTCTAGGGAAATAATCCATTGAAAAAGCAGGGTCTACCAAAGCGCTTGTCGGAGATTGCTGGGAATGGTTTACTGGGGCCAGTTTGCAGTTGCTGTGAGGTGGCTTTCCTTGAGGCACCATGGCTGAGTGAAGTCGACTTTGATGACCAAGAAGGCTCCTCCCAGGGGTGGGGAGGCCTCGGCAGGGGGCGGCATGTGAGCGCCAGAGGGCAGGGATTTCACGGAAATGAAAGTGGAAGCAAACAGCCTGCGAGCAGAACCTCCTGAGGTGTTCGGGTCCTGCTGGGGCTGGGAGAGACCAAAGCCCTTCGGGGGGGCGGGTACAAACAAGAGTTAAGTTGTGGTGGATTCTGCCAGTGTGCCCAGCTCTGAGGCCTCAGCTCTTGCCAAACAGACCCAAGACCCATGTCAGCCCCGCTGAATGCCGTAAGTGAGGAGAAGGGAGTTGGGAAGTGGGGAAACAGGAACAATCCTCTTGGCTAGGAACCCACAGATATCTCACGGCCTGGCAGCCAAGCCTCTCCCTGCCCATCTCAGACCTGCTGAAGGGCTGGGGAGAAACACAGGGCTGGGATTGCCTCTGCCTTGCGGAGTTGGTTCCCTAACCTATTGCCTCAGGCAGGAGGAGCTCATTAAATCCTGTGTGTGTGCACTTCTCTGGAGAGAGAATCCGTAGTTTCCATCAGATACTCAAAGGGTGACCCAAATAACAATTGTTCTAGGCCAGGAGTGGTGTCTCACACCTGTTATCCTAGCACTTTGGGAGGCCTGGGCAATACAGTGAAACTCCGTCTCTACCAAAATACAAAAAATTAGCTGGGTGTGGCGGTGTGCGCCTGTAATCCGAGCTACGTGGGAGGCTGAGACAGGAGAATCACTTGAACCTGGGAGGCAGAGGTTGCGGTGAGCCGAGATTGTGCCACTGCACTCCAGCCTGGGTGACAGAGCGAGACTGTCTCAAAAAAAAAGAAAGAAACTAAAGGAATTAGGCTGGGTGCAGTGGCTCACGCCTATAATCCCAGCCAGCACTTTGGGAGGCCGAGGCGGTTGGATCACTTGAGGTTAGGAGTACGAGACCAGCCTGGCCAACATAGCGAAACCCCATCTCTACTAAAAATACAAAAATTAGCCAGGCATGGTGGCACACACCTGTAATCCCAGCTACTCGGGAGACTGAGGCGGGAGAATTGCTTGAACCTGGGAGGCAGAGGTTGCAGTGAGCTGAGATTATACCACTATGCTCCACTCTGGGCAACAGAGGGAGACTGTCTCTCTCTCTCTCACACTCTATCTATCTATCTATCTATCTATCTATCTATCTATCTATCTATCATAAGAATCACACTAGGTAATCCATAGATTGACACAGTAAAAACTTATCCCACTGCTTAGCACCTACAGAGCATTCAATATGTGTTTCTTCTTGTTAATGTTATTATTGCCAACCTTTTCAGAACCCCAGTTCCCCAAGACAATCTTTTTTTTTTTTTTTT
>NW_012122154.1:255169-256454 GCF_000951035.1 Colobus angolensis palliatus | reverse complement strand
TTTTTGAGATGGAGTTTTACTCTTGTTGCCCAGGCTGAAGTGCAATAGCATGATCTTGGCTCACTGCAACGTCCACCTCCCAGATTCAAGTGATTCTCTTGCCTCAGCCTCCCGAGTAGCTGGGATTACAGGCCCACGCCACCATGGCTGGCTAATTTTTTGTATTTTTTTTAGAGACAGGGTTTCACCATGTTGACCAGGCTGGTCTCAAACTCCTGACCTCATGTGATCCACCTGCCTTAGCCTCCCAAAATGCTGGGATTACAGACTTGAACCACAGCACTCGGCTTTATATACGTTAAATTGAGCCGTCTTTTTCAAATAAAAATCCAGATTTTTTGTTTTTTGTTTTTTGAGACAAAATTTCACTCTTTTTTCCAGGTTGCAGTGCAGTGGCTCAATCCTGGCCCACTCACTGCAGTCACCTCCACCTCTAGGGATCAACAGATCCTTCCATCTCAGCCTCCCGAGTAGCTGGGACTACAGGCATGTGCCACCATACCTGGCTAATTTTTAGATATTTTGTAGAGGTAGAGTTTTATTGTGTTGTCTAGGCTGGTCTCAGACTCCTGGGCTCAAGTGATCTGACTTCCTCTGCCTCCCACAGTGCTGGGATTACAGGCGTCTCTGCCACCACGCCCTGCCCAAATTTTTTATTTCAATTAAAAAGGGGAAGATTAGGGGGCCAGGGTCCGTGGCTCATGCCTGTAATCCCAGCACTTTGGGAGGCTGGGCGATCACTTGAGGTGGGGAGTTTGAGACCAGCCTGGCCAACATGGTGAAACTCCATCTCTAGTAAAAACAAAAAATTAGAGCCGGGCACAGTGGCTCACTCCTGTAATCCCAGCACTTTGGGAGGCTGTGGTGGGCGGATCACAAGGTCAAGAGATTGAGATCATCCTGGCCAACATGGTGAAACCCCATCTCTACTAAAAATACAAAAATTATCTGGGCATGGTGGTGTGTGCCTGTAGTCCCAGCTACTCGGGAAGCTGAGACAGGAGAATCACTTGAACCCGTGAGTCAGAGGTCGCAGTGAGCCAAGATGGTACCACTGCACTCCAGCCTGACGACAGAGTGAGGCTCCATCTCAAAAAAATAAATAAATAAAAAATAAAAAATTAGCTAGGCATGGTGGCAGGTGCCTGTAATCCCATCTACTTGGGAGGCTGAGGCAGGAAAATCTGTTGAACCCAGGAGGCAGAGCTTGCAGCGAGTCGAGATTGCGCCACTGCACTCCAGCCTAGGCAACAGAGTGAGACTCCATCTCAGAAAAGAAAAAAAA
>NW_012122154.1:252985-254318 GCF_000951035.1 Colobus angolensis palliatus | reverse complement strand
ATGCTGCGTCTAAGAGACTCACTTTAGATCCAAAAAAAAAAAAAAAAAAAATAGCTGGCATGATGGCACACACCTGTAGTCCTAGCTACTCAGGAGGCTGAGATGAGAGGATCGATTGATTCCAGGAGGTCGAGGTTGCAGTGAGCCATAATCGAGCAATTGCACTCCAGCCTGGGTGGCATTGAGACTTTGTCTCAAAAAACAAAACAAAACAAAAATATGGATAGATTTGCTGTGGGGGAAAACTTGGTTATGGCTAGAAGAGGTTTACTTTAGCAGGGACATGCTCTTCCCAGTGCGTCAGAATCCCCACCACTCTCTGTCATCCTACATGGCTCTATTAACTCATTGATGTTATCTAACTGGCCCTTAAAGGCACTGTGTTAGCACTCTCTGATTTACAGAAATATGAATAACTAAGGGTCTTTTTCACTATTCATAAACCAGCACAATTTGGTCAAGCTCTAGTTTTCTGCTAAAACTAGACCAAACTCACAATGAATTTATTTGGTGCCCTCTGTAATGTCCTCCTTTACCGTCATTCATTCACTTCATTTCTTCATTCAACACACTTTTACTGGACATATATTTTGTGCCAGAGATCTTGCTGGACACTGGGGATACAGAGATGGTCAGGACAGAGTCCTATCTTTCCAAAAGACCTCATGCTTCTCCGAGCCGAACTTACTTATCAGGATTCCTAACCACAGGGTGAACTCTGCTCTGTTCCACAAACAAAATGCTCTGTGCATTTATTGGTATCCCTGGTGTCACTTCCCTACCCATGATATCAGCTCTCTCTGTGGACCCATTCCAGATCACATCCAGCCTAAAAGGCTACTTGTTGTACAGTGGAAAGTGTAGCAGTCCAGGGACAAGCTAGAATTGATGGGTAAACTACCTCCCCACTCTGGGCTTCATTTCTTCATTGTAAAGCACAGGTTAGCAGGTTGGGCTCTGGAGTCAGACAGCCTAGGGCCAAATGACTTTGGGCAAGTCATTTAACCTCTCTGAGCTTTAATTTCCTCATCTATAAAATAAGGATTGGCTGGGCATGGTGGCTTACACCTGTAATCCTAGCATGTTAGGAGGCTGAGGTGGGCAGATCATCTGAGGCCAGGATTTGAGACCAGTCTGGCCAACATGGTGAAAACCCGTTTCTACTAAAAATACAAAAAGTAGCCGGGCATGGTGGTGGGTGCCTGTAATCCCAGTTACTTGGGAGGCTGAGGCAGGAGAATTGCTTGAACCCAGGAAGTGGAGGCTGCAGTGAGTTGAGATCATGCCACTACACTCCAGCCTGGGAAACAGAGCAAGACTCTGTCTCAAAAAA
>NW_012122154.1:247132-251399 GCF_000951035.1 Colobus angolensis palliatus | reverse complement strand
GCCTGTAGTCCCAGCTACTCGGGAGGCTGAGGCAGGAGAATGGCGTAAATCCGGGAGGCGGAGTTTGTAGTGAGCCGAGATCGCGCCACTGCACTCCAGCCTGGGCTACAGAGCGAGACTCTGTCTCAAAAAGAAAAATAAATAAAAAAAATAAAATAAAACAAACAAACATACACACACAAAAAAGAGCTCGGGAGTTCTCAGTTTTATTCCTGGCTCTGCTACTTCTTTGCTATGTGACCTCCAGTATGTTACTTGAACATCTGTAGAGTTACCCACCTCCCAGGACGAATTAAGATGTTGTATGTAAATGGCCCGGTATGGACCAGACCTGCATTCATCTACTCATGTATCCAGCTTTTCTTTCAGTAAATGTATTTATCTCGGCACCTCAGCATCAATGGAATGGAATTAGAGATGCCTTCCTCCTAGGTGGGACTGAGGAACACTCCTACTCCCCTCCCCTACTTCCAGGTCCCATTTTCAGTGTCGGAGATCCCCCTGGTGTTCCGAGGACACACTCAGCAGGACAGGGAAGTGCCTAAGTCTTTAGTTTCCAATTTGCGGATCCACTGCCCTCTGCTTGAGGGCTCTGCTCTGATCACCTTTGATGACCCCAAAGGTGAGCTCATGGGGAGCCTCAGGAGGGAGGTGGGGAGGACTCCCAGCACTGACCCTGTTTCCCCACCACCCAGTGGCTGAGCAGGTGCTGCAACAAAAGGAGCACACGATCAACATGGAGGAGTGCTGGCTGCGGATGCAGGCCCAGCCCTTGGAGCTGCCCATGGTCACCACCATCCAGGTGACAGAATGACAGAATCCTGGGGCATGAAAAAGGTGCCATGCACCTGGGCATGGGAAAGTGGAGCTGTGTCTGGGACCACCCCTTGCTGTCTCCCCCTAGGTGTCCAGCCAGTTGAGTGGCCAGAGGGTGTTGGTCAGTGGATTTCCTGCCAGTCTCAGGCTGAGTGAGGAGGAGCTGCTGGACAAGCTTGAGATCTTCTTTGGCAAGACTAGGAACGGAGGTGGTGATGTGGAGGTTCGGGAGCTGCTGCAAGGGAGTGTCATGCTGGGGTTTGCTACGGATAGAGGTGAGGGTCGTGCAGACCTCCTGCAGGGGAGATGAGGGTACAGGGTGTGGAAGATTAAGGTACAGGGAGAGGAGAGGGCTTGATGCTAAAGGTCTACCCCTCCTTGTTCCCCACAGTGGCCCAGCGCCTGTGCCGGATTGGCCAGTTCAGAGTGCCACTGGGTGGACAGCAGGTCCCTCTGAGAGTCTCTCCCTATGTGAATGGGGAGATTCAGAATGTTGAGGTAAGCGGGAGGGGTGGAGAACAGGGGCTGGGCTGGGTAACCTGTCTGCCTGCCAGGAACTTGCCCAGTGAAAGATCAGAGGCCCCAAACCCCACTGACCTACCCACGACCAGCCTCTCCAGGCCTCCTGACCTCATACCCCCATGGGGCACTGCCTGCCCTACCCCCAGCCCCCAGCCCCTTTCTCCCATGAGCCTTTGCGATCTCCTGGCTCCTTTTCCAGATCAGGTTGCGGCCAGTTCCCCGCTCAGTGCTGGTGCTCAACATTCCCGATATCTTGGACGGCCCAGAGCTGCACGACGTCCTGGAGGTCCACTTCCAGAAGCCCACCCGTGGGGGTGGGGAGATAGAGGCCCTGACAGTCGTATCCCAAGGACAGCAGGGCCTAGCAGTCTTCACCTCTGAGTCAGGGTAGGGGCCTCCCCTTCTCATCCTCCCCACCCCACAGCCAAGGCTCTCACACGGGGCTGGGCTTGGGTGCCCATGTAGGTCTTTATGTTCACCAACAGGGAGGGATCACACATTGCGAAACACTTTGCCCGGAACAGTAAAAAGAGCCTGCACTCCATGATGTTCTTCCTCATTTCACTCATGAAAGGAAACGTGATTCGGGCATGTAAAGAGGTGGGGGCTGGAAGAAGCCGGATCTTCTGCTGGCAGCGCCGGCCTTCCAGAAGCTCACCTTCCCTCCACTCTCAGAGGCAACAAGCAGGACCTAGGGTTTGGCTTTTTATTGACACAAACACAAAGGCAGCTGTGGTAATGGGGTGGTGGGGTACACAAAAGCAGAAATCGCACTTCACACATTTAGGCCTCATTTAGACAATGAGGACGCTAAGCCTGTCCCTCCACCTCCCATTGCAACGGTTGGGGCGATAACCCTCCCTAATTCTAGCTCAGTGAGTAGAGGGAGTGACCTCCCTACCCAGGAAGTCCCCATTTTGGTCACAGTGGCCCAGGTCCTGACCATCCCGCTCTGTATGCCCCTGTTCCATCTCCCCACCCATGTAAACAAAGTTGTGGGCTGAGTTTGATAAGCTGCAGCTCTGCTTTGAGAAGGCAGTGGGGCCTCCCCTAAGTGCAAGGGGAATGTGCTTGGATTTTTACTTTGGTCCCAGAACAAGAAACAGACAGCACAGCCTTGCAGAGCTCTGGCTGGTAAATGCCACACGTATCTGCAAGGCTGAGGAAGCTTCCCCGCCTTTCTCCTCAACCATCATAGAGACAGGACATGGCACAGACCACGATGAGGGCACCAGTTTTTGCCCTGTTCCCCCAGGAGGCTCGGGACTGCCCCACCCAATGGCACATACACAGATTTTTGGCAGTGTTGTGGGACTGGGTAGGAGCGAAACCCCAGCTCCACCAGAACAAGGAAGGCACTGGGGAGTACAGGGGAGGAGAAGGAGGTGGGAGACAGGATCCTCCCTCCCCACCGCCACACACACACACAAGCACAGGTTTTCGTTGCTAAGGCACTGAGAACAAATCCAGAGAACTCAGTGAAGGGTGGGGGCTCTGTATCGCTCCCAGAGTTGTGACCTAGGGGAGTAGGTCTGATTTCCGCCCTGTTGGAAGAGGCAGCCTTGGTTAAGAATGGCAGAAAACCTGGAGATGGAAGAAGCCCAATTGTGCTTACAATGTTGGGGACAAAGGAGGAGATTGGGAACTGGTCAAGCTCAGAGGTGGGTGCTGGTCGGCCCAGGCTGAAGGGACACTAGGGAGAGACAGGTACCTGCTGGACTCACAGAGATTGGCCCCATATCCTGAGCTGACATTTCAATTCTTTGGGGAGGTGGCGGGGCAGGGACGGGAGGGAAGATGAGGCAGAGGTGAAAGCACACGGAACACAACAGGGGGGGACTGGCTAACCTTGGCACAAAAGCAGCACAGCAGGCCCGGGGAAAGGGCGGGGGCAGGAAGCAGCCGGCCTCCCTCTGACCCTCCCTGTCCCCTTGGCAGGGCCCAGACATCCAAATGGTCACTTCCCAACCTCTTCAGAGGTCAGGAAGCGGGGAGGGGCAGGGGAGAGCGGTCATCACCACAGAGACCTTCGGGGGAGGGAGGGCAGAGCATTATGACGGAGGCTGAAATGCAAGTCTGGTGGCCAACAGAACGCAGCTTCCCAACTTCTCCCTTTGCTGGTCTCTAGGGTCTCACAACCACTCGCTCTAGTTCTCCTTCTCTGGCCCTGGAACCAGGAGGACCTTGCCCACATTCTTCTTCTCCTGCATCTGTTTCATGGCATCGGCCACCTGGGGAGGAAGGAAAGATGAGGCTCCCAGTGCTATCCAGCCTCCATCCAACAAGAGCCAGTGCGATGCAGGCAGCCCTCCTCTTCCCCAGGAATCTGCCCCTTGGGACCCCAGCCTTTATGAGTCCTATCCAAGCCCTCCCTGCAAAGTCCTCAGATTCACCTTCTCGAAAGGCCAGACTGAGTCAACGTGGGGCTTGATGTGGCCCTGGTTATACAAAGCCAGGAGGCGGGTCACCACACCAGTGACCAGTTCCACTTCACCATCCAGGTAGCCCAGGTGGAAGCCACATACAGCCCGGTTAGCCTGCAGCAGCTGCAGAGCTGTCACGCTGAATTGATTCCACCATGTCCGGGCCAGGGCCATCAGGTTCCGTTTGGGGCCCGTCAGCAGGTTGGCCATTCCTGAAGGACAAGGTGACATGGCCTGTGAACACCGCAGGCACATCCCTGTGTGCCTGCATCTGTACTTTCTGTTCCCTGTGATCCCCTTGCAATTCTCCACACCAGTGCCAGGGGGTGATTGGATAATTCTCAAACTGCTGGTTACCAGGCCCAAACCAACCGTGGCTGACTTAACATTGCTCCAGGGGCTGGGTGCTGTGGTTCACACCCGTAATCCCAGCACTCTGGGAAGCCAAGGTGGGAGGATCATTTGAGGTCAGGAGTTCAAGACCAGCCTGCCCAACGTGGTGAAAC
>NW_012122154.1:245602-246707 GCF_000951035.1 Colobus angolensis palliatus | reverse complement strand
TTGGCTGGGCGCAGTGGCTCATGCCTGTAATCCTAGCACTTTGGGAGGCCAAGGTGGGTGGATCACCTCACATCAGGGGTTCGAGATCAGCCTGATCAACATGGAGAAACCCCGTCGCTACTAAAAATACAAAATTAGCTGGGCATGGTGGTACATGCCTGTAATCCCAGCTACTCAGGAAGGCTGAGGCAGGAGAATCGCTTGAATCCAGGAGGCAGAGGTTGCAGTGAGCCGAGATCGCGCCATTGCACCCCAGCCTGGGTAAAATGAGCGAAACTCCGTCTCAAAAAAAAATAAAACAAACAAAAAAACCACAACAATACAAAAATTAGCCAGGCATGGTGTCGCGTGCCTGCAGTCCCAGCTACTTGGGAGGCTGAGGCAGAAGAATCGGTTGAATTCGGGAGGTAGAGGTTGCAGTGAGCTGAGATCGTGTCACTGCACTCCAGCCTGGGTGAAAGAGCCAGACTCTGTCTCAAGAAAAACAAAAAAAAAAGCCAGGCATGGAGATGGGCACCTATAATTCCAGCTACTCAGGAGCCTGAGGCAGAACTGCTTGAACCAGGGAGGTGGATGCTACAGAGAGCCGAGGTTGTGCCACTGCCCTCCAGGATGGGTGACAGAGTGATACTCTGTCTCAAAAAAAAAAAAAAAAAAATTGCCCTAATCTTTATGTATTTGTTTGTTTGTTCCTTTGTTTGAGTCAGGGTCTCGCTCTGTTGCTCAGGCTGGAGTACAGTGCCACCACACCTGGCTAATTTTTGTATTTTTTCTAGAGATGAGGTTATGCCATGTTGCCCAGGCTGGTCTCAAATTTCTAGGCTGAAGCCATCTGCCTGTCCTGGACTTCCAAAGTGCTGGGATTACAGGCATGAGCCACCATGCCTGGCTTATTTTGTTGTATGAAATACTTTTTTAAATGAAAATGCACCTTGCTTAAGACACTCAGGGAGGTAGGACAGAAAGAAGGCAGGCTGGTTGTTCAAGAATAATCCCTAAACAAGAACATAGAATTTGGCCAGCTGGGGGCCGGGCGCGGTGGCTCAAGCCTGTAATCCCAGCACTTTGGGAGGCCGAGACGGGCGGATCACGAGGTCAGGAGATC
>NW_012122154.1:237878-239309 GCF_000951035.1 Colobus angolensis palliatus | reverse complement strand
AAAAAAAAAAAAAAAAAGAATTTGGCCAGCTGTGGTGGCTCACGCCTATAATCCCAGCACTTTGGGAGGCTGAGGCAGCTGTACCACCTGAGGTCAGGAGTTCAAGACCAGCCTGGCCAACATGGTGAAACCCCGCCTCTACTAAAAATAAAAAAATTGGTTGGGCATGGTGGCGGGCACCTGTAATCCCAGCTACTCGGGAGGGTGAGGCAGGAGAATCACTTGAATCCAGGAGGCGGAGGTTGCAGTGAGCCAAGATCGCACCACTGTACTCCAGCCTGGGGGCCAAGAGCGAAACTCCGTCTCAAAAAAAAAAAAAGTAGAATTTACTATGACTCATATGAAAAGTTGTGACAGAGAATGAAAAGAGCTGGCACCCAGGAGTCAGCAATCTGAATGCAACATACAGGACCATTCCTAACCCTGACTGTCTACAGAGCACCAGAGTCCCTACCCCTCTTCATTCAAAAGCCCTGGGCCCTATATCCCACCCCTTAGACCCTCCCTCCTGCCCTCACATGCTCTCTCCATGCCTGGCCCACTAACTTACCATAGGTGACGACTTTGCCCATGGGTTTCAGGAGGTTGTAGCCCTTGGCAGTATCTGACCCGCCCAGAGGGTCCATGACGATGTCCACTCCTGTCATAGAGTGGGGAACCCAAGAACAACATTAGGATCCACAGATCTGGAGCTCCCCTCCCTGTCCTGTGCCTCCCTGCCCCTCCCATATTCTGCCCCCAACCTTTAGGGGAAATCTTCTTGATCTCATCCACATAGTCAGTCGTGTGATAGTCGATGGGATGTGTGACTCCATTCTCCTTCAGTGCCTCGTGCTTGCCGGCCGAGGCCGTTCCGAACACTGTCACATTCTCCACCGTGCGGCACAGCTGCACGGCAGCCATTCCCACACCCCCTGCAGCAAGACACCCAGAAGCAGGGGATATGGAGTCGCCCTGGCTACCAACCACTCCATTCTAGCCTCCCAAGGACTCAGCCCATCACCTTCATTTTGCCTAGGCTTATTTTAGGGCCATGTCTAATTTCCATGACTGAGAAGTGGTGGGGAGGGTAGCTAGAGAGGTGGGGGTGTGGGGTGAGAGCACGTTGCTAAGGATAGAACACCAGACTAGACCTGGTGCCTGAATGTTACCACGGCAACTACACAGCAGAGGCCTCTGGGCACCACAGGCCAAGGCAGTCTGGTGTTGCCATGGCAACAACCCAGACAGGCTGCAGGGAAGGGGCCTGGAAGGAAATCTGGGTGGGGTAAGGAGTGATAAAGTGAGGGGACCCGTCACCTGCAGCCATGTGTACCAAGACGCTGTGGCCAGGCCCTAGGTTGCCGAAGTCAAAGAGGACCATGTAGGCTGTAATGTAATTGACGAGCAAAGCAGCAGCTTCCTCAAAGGTCATGGCCTCAGGCATCAGGA
>NW_012122154.1:235081-237739 GCF_000951035.1 Colobus angolensis palliatus | reverse complement strand
GACAGAGTGAGACTCTGATAAAAAAAAAAAAAAAAAGAAGAGTATCTTTCACTCACTCATTCATTCACCCACAGGCTATTTACTGATTTTGCCCTAGGTACAAGGCCCCCTTCTTCCAAATGAAGTAGCAGGAGAAGCAGCAATAGTCATGGTAATAATAATAACAACATCATCAACAAAAACAACCTACCTTTACTGAGTGCTGACTGACGGCCAAGCCTGATTTCAAGTGCTTTATATATAATGCTTAATTAATCCTTACATCATTTCTTTGAGGCAGATACTATCCTTATCATCTTCTTACAGATCTTACATGTCACTATTGTGTAAGATCCCTGAATGCAAGAAGCTTACAGTTAGGGCAGCATGAAGTATTGTGGAAGAGATCAAACTGCTGTGGTTACAAAAGTGGTCTCGACTGTTTACTAACTGTGTGACTTTGGGTGCATAAAAATTACTTAATCTTTTTGAGCTCCAGTTTTCTTATCTGTCAATTAGGGCAGTTATGAGGACCAAATGGAAAAAAAAATTTTAGCACAACGTCTGGCACATAATAAGCACTTAATAATGTTAGCTAATAATAATAATAATAATTTAATAGCAGCAAGGAAGTCACACAAACAACCAAAAGAAGGCCATACCAAAGTGCAGGCAAAGTTCTCTGAGCGCTTACAGCAGGGTGTGATCACCTTGGGAGAAGTGTGTTTGAGCCAGCACTGGGAGCCCAGAAAACACTTTCACTCAGAGATGGTGCAAGAGGGGCCACAGACAAGGAGGGCTACACAGGCCTACACAGCAGTAAAAGGCTTCCTCCCCACCCCCACGGGAGCCTCTGTGCAGGAGGGAAAGGGGGCAAAGATAACAGAACCTTTCTCTCCAGCTTAGCAAGTGGGGTCAAGGGAAGGGCAGGGAAAAGGAGGGAGCGTCAGGAGAAAAGACCTCTCTGCACTCTGAAGAGCATGAAGAGGGAGGTGTGGGTGCTGTTCTGGGACAATCTGGGTCTGTCTTGATCTCTGCCAGGAATGATGGGAAATCTGTATATTAACAAGAGTTAGGGTCCATGGGGAAGGGGGATGGGACTCCCACTTACGCCCTTTTTCATGTCCTCATGCTCCCACATTCCACTGAAGAGGAGAACTGAGGACATGCTGGGGTCTTTCCTTCCAAGTTCTGGCCTGAGATGAGGTCTGGAGAATGAGAACGGAAGCCCTCCACCCAGGGACTCAAGACTAGCAGATACAGAACAACCCAGGAGAGCTGCGAGGAGTGCCTTGGTCATTTGGGGTCAAGGCCAGTCCCAGATTTGACCCAGAACAAGTCTCACTTACCCTGGCTCATGCTAACCCTCAGGCCATCCACATCAGGGCCAAGACCCCTCCCCAGCCCAGACACCAGGAGGGAGGAGGAGGGAGAGAGACAGGGAAGGGCCCTCCCCACAGAATCCAGGCTCTTACATCAGAATCTTGCCCTGGACAGGATATCCTGTATTTACCAGGCGGAAAGTGTGGGGAGGGGAGGTGAGGTGGGTGGCCTTCAGCAGTAACATGAACTACAACTACTCCCTGAAAATATTCCTCTTAGCGCCTGCTCAAGAGTGGGATCATTTAGAAGTCAGTTTGAGGGTGGGGCCAGAGCTGAATTCAGAGGAAAGCCTTTAAGGAGAAGCTGTTTGCATACACGATGAATCCAACAAACCTGGCTCCAGAATCCAGCAAACCTGGCTCCAGAATCCAGGGCTGGCAGGTCTGCAAGAGGCTACATCTGAGGGGCCTCTTTTTGAGGGGTCTGATTTAAAAAGAAACCCCTGGCTGGGCGCGGTGGCTCATGTCTGTAACCCCAGCACTTCGGGAGGCCAAGGTGGGCAGATCACCTGAGGTCGGGAGTTCGAGACCATCCTGACCAACATGGAGAAACCCATCTCTACTAAAAATACAAAATTAGCCAGGCGTGGTAGCACATGCCTGTAATCCCAGCTACTAGGGAGGCTGAGGCAGGAGAATCGCTTGAATCCGGGAGGTAGAGCTTGCAGTGAGCCGAGATCGTGCCATTGCACTCAACAAGTGCAATGGCAACAAGAGTGAAACTGTCTAAAAAAAAAAAAAAAGAAAGAAAAAGGAAAAAAAAGAAACCCCTAAACAAATGGAGTGCTGAGGCCTCATCCCAGGTCTCTCAAAAAGCTGATTATTTTGAGCTCTCCGGTGTCCAGGGTTGTGGCCGCGATTAATGATAAATGAGGAGAAACAAGCCTGCAGACTTGGCCAACCAGTTCAAGGCGCCACACTTCTCCGTTCCAGTCCAAACCCCTGGCACCGGGGTTTCTGAAGTGGGGGTCCTCTGCAGGAGGAAGGCAGAGGTGGGTCCCCCCTACACGCCCCGCCCCAGGCGTTCCCAAGGGCAGCCCCGGGTCGTGGCCCGATGGCTGAGTCACAGGAGGAGGAGATACTGCAGTCACGGGAGACACAGATCCCAAGACAAAGATCGGGTGACCCAATCCCGCCTCCCCCACCCCAAAACCAGATCGGCGATGTAAGCCTGGTGGCAGTAGGGGAGCAAGGCTCTCTCTTCTCCGTGACGGGCGTGTCTCGTCTCCTTGGCCTTGCTTTGGGAGGGGCCGCCTCACACCCCCACAGACCACGGGGCTGCATGTGACCAGGACTC
>NW_012122154.1:233728-234190 GCF_000951035.1 Colobus angolensis palliatus | reverse complement strand
CGGCTGACATGGCTGGGACTCCTGACGAGAGCGCACAGCTGGACTGAGAGTGCACAGCTGGGGAAGGCGGGGCGCGTCGGGAAGAGCCGCGGCTGCGGGATCCAGCGGGAGGGGCGGGGCGCTGGGTGAGGCGGGGCCTCGCGCGCAGCCTTAAAGGGCCAGGGCCACAGTGGCGCAAGCTGGGAGAGCACGAAAACGGTCACCAGGAACATCTGTGGTCTTGGGCTCGAGCAGACCGCGATTTATTTATTCATAGTAAACTTTATTCAAATTAAAAACTATTTTAAGGTATAGGCCTGTCACGGTGGCTCACGCCTGTAATCCCAGCACTTTGGGAGGCCAAGGCGGGCAGATTACAAGGTCAGGAGATCATTGCGGGTGGATCATTTGAGATCAGGAGTGCAAGACCGGCCTGGCCGACATGGTGAAACCCCCGTCTTTTTTTTTTTTTTTTTTTTTTGA
>NW_012122154.1:228805-229450 GCF_000951035.1 Colobus angolensis palliatus | reverse complement strand
TTTTTTTTTTTGAGATAGGGTCTTGCTCTGTCGTCAGGCCGGAATGCAGTGGCGCGATCTCCGCTCACTGCAACCTCCGCTTCCCGACTTCAAGCGATTCTCCTGCCTCAGCTACTGGTGCACGCCACCACACCCGGCTAATTTTTGTATTTTCAATAGAGACAGGGTTTCACCATGTTGACCAGGATGGTCTCGATCTCATGACCTCGTGATCAGGCCGCCTGGGCATCCCAAAGTGTTGGTATTACAGGCGTGAGCCACCGTGCCCGGCCGGTTCTTTCTCTTCTAATCGCCTTCTCCCCAAGCATCCACCAGAGGACGCAGCTCCCCCAAAACTTTCCACCCAGTGCTTGGCTGGAGGAACTCAGTCCACGCTTCTCTGCTAGTCTAGGCCCGCGGTTAAGTCAATGCAACCCGAGACCCAGCTGCCCGTTGTCATGGGGACGGAAAGCTATGATGTCACCACCGTCCGGGTGGGTGTGATGGGGTTCACCCTCCCATTTCCCCAAGACCCCCTGCCAGGACACGGGCGGAGGCGGGAGAGAAAATCAAAAAGCCTCGCTCCTTCCCCTTAGCATCTCTCTCCCGCCGTGTTCAGGAAGTGGATAGCTGCCCCCGCTCTTGTCCGCACTGGTGCACCTGCGT
>NW_012122154.1:222522-224030 GCF_000951035.1 Colobus angolensis palliatus | reverse complement strand
GGGGGACCGGCGCGTAGCCGGGACCATGGAGGGGCAGAGCGGCCGCTGCAAGATCGTGGTGGTGGGAGACGCAGAGTGCGGCAAGACGGCGCTGCTGCAGGTGTTCGCCAAGGACGCCTATCCCGGGGTGAGGGACCTGCGTCTTGGGAGGGGGGCGCTAAGGCTGCTGCGGGATGGGTGACAGGGGCCCTGGGGACAGATGGGAATGGGTACTCGGGTAACCAGGGACAAGATACAGGGGCTCGGAGGACGGGGGGAGGCCTTGAGGGCTCGGGAAGGACTGCAGAGGATTGGGGTGAGAGGAATTAGGGAGCAGGGTGAGATGGATGGGGTTTCGGAGAACCAGAGCATCCGGGAGGGAGGGCGAGGGGAATGTCGGAGGTCCTGGGCAATGGAGAAGGGAAGAACTAGGGGTGAAGGGACCAGGAGGAGGTCTGGGAGCCTAGCAAAGATTCTACGGGGGGCAGGAGCTCCCGGGATCTCCCCTTTGCCCAATCCCAGACCAACTTGTGTCCAGGGGCTGGGCTGGACGGGGTGTGGGAGTGAGGAGGGCATTTATCTGGGGTGAGGACTTGGAGAGAGGATCTCATCTGGATCCATCCGTGTCTGCAGAGTTATGTCCCCACCGTGTTTGAGAACTACACCGCGAGCTTTGAGATCGACAAGCGCCGCATTGAGCTCAACATGTGGGACACTTCAGGTAGCCAAGTCCCTGGGGGTCACCCTGACTTCCAAGGCGGCCCACTCTGTCCCCTCCTTTGGCTAGACCCTTAGGTTCCAGGTCAGCCCAGCCCATCCATCCAATTCCAACAGGAAGGAAAAATCAATTTTCCTCTTAAAGCCAGGGAAACTGAGGCAGAACTTGCAGAGCCTGACAGAAACCATGTCCTAAAGGAGAAAGCCTAGCATCTGAGCCCTTCAGCTGGGTTCTGCCTACCTGGGAAAGTTGGGAAGGAATGGCTTTTAATTTGGAACATGTTTCTTCGGAGATAAGACTGTTTAGAAAAGACATTCAGAGGCCGGGTGCGGTGGCTCACACCTATAATCCTAGTACTTTGGGAGGCCCGGGTGGGCAGATTACCTGACGTCAGGAGTTCGAGACGAGCCTGGTCAACATGGTTGAAACCCCGTCTCTACTAAAAATACAAACATTAGTTGGGCATGTGGCATGTGCCTGTAATCTCAGCTGCCGGGAGGCTGAGCAAGAGAATCGCTGGAACCTGGGAGGGGGAGGCTGCAGTGAACCAAGATCATGCCACTGCATTCCAACGGGAGCGAAAGAGCAAGACTCCATCTCAAAAAATAAAAAAAGAGAAAAGACATTTAGAATGTCTTGAGTGAGGAGTGGTCAGGGGGCTGTTTCTCTCCATTGAACTAGAGAAATCTGAGGTCAAGTCCCAGGAGAATGGGAGAGTGCTTTCCTGCCACTGCTGTTTTCCTGCTCCCAACATAAGGAGGGTTTTTTTTTTTTTTTTTGAGACGGAGTCTCGCTCTGTCACCCAGGCTGG
>NW_012122154.1:211407-221436 GCF_000951035.1 Colobus angolensis palliatus | reverse complement strand
GAAAGTACATGCAACATTTTATGAGAATGACTATAGATTTCATGAGCTTCTCAAAGGGGTCCAAACCTTATTCAAGAATAAAAATTATTCCTTTTTAAACCCCTAGGGAAGCAGAGAGCTGTTTCCCACCATTTGACTCCTCTTCTGCCCACTGCCCCACTTGGGAAGCCCAGACTCCATGATGGGTATTAATGATGGGTATTAATGATGGGTATTAATGGTTGCTCTTTTCCATTCTCTGCTCCCGCCATCCCTTGACCAGGATCTGTAAGGTCTCCCATTCCCTTCCAGGCCTCCCATGCACTCAGGCCCCTCATGCTCTGTCTTCCTTCAGGTTCCTCTTACTATGATAATGTCCGGCCTCTGGCCTATCCTGATTCTGATGCTGTGCTCATCTGCTTCGACATTAGCCGACCAGAAACACTGGACAGTGTTCTCAAGAAGGTGGGAGCCTGGGGAAATAGGGCAGCTAGACTGAGACGGACCAGACCCCATGGTCCTGACATAAAATGGGCCAGGAGGAGGGAGTGATAGCTGGGGTATGGCCATCAGCTGGTTAGCGAGTGAAGCTCTCATCCCTGCCAACCCTGCCTCCAGCCCCCATCCCTCCCAGCCACCCGCTTCCTGAAAGTCCTGAGCTGGATACAGCAGCTAGGGGAGGTAGGGGAGTGAAGGGAGAAGCACTCATAGGATTCTTTCTCTGCTCTTCCAACTCCTTGGCAGTGGGAGCCCCAGATGGAGGGGATGGGATGTGAAGGCTGATCCTGGAGCTCAGGAAAGCCCTGTGGCCTCCTCTCCAGGCCCCAATTTCCATGAGAAAAGCCAGTGGTGAATGGACAGAAGTCAGCTAGGGCAGCCCCAGTTCCCAGGTGGGGGAGGGGAGGGTGGGGTAAATTTGTTCCCAGGGGACAGTATGGGAAAGGGGAGTGGGAATGGGAAGGTTCCAGGTGGCAGATCCTTCATAGCCACTGAAGGAGAAGAGTCTGCAGGCCCACGCCAGCTCTCTCGTCCCCTGTACTTCTCTCTCACCCCATCCTGTTCTCAACCGAAGCCTAGCATTTTCACCTCTTCCTTGTGTGGGAGAGTTCTGAGGGATACATGGTTTCCGCATGCTCTGAGGAAGAGAGGGCACACTGCTGGCATGGTGAGCAAAGGCTCACCCTGTGCTTCCCTCCACCCCTCCACAATTCTCTTTTCTTCTCCTACATAGTGGCAAGGAGAGACTCAAGAGTTTTGCCCCAATGCCAAGGTTGTGCTGGTTGGCTGTAAACTGGACATGCGGACTGACCTGGCCACACTGAGGGAGCTGTCCAAGCAGAGGCTTATCCCTGTTACACATGAGCAGGTGCGACCCTTGACCTCTGACCTCATCCCAGCCTAGACCTGTCACCTCTGCACCTTCAGTCTCTGATTTGAAAACACCTTACCTGGCTCATCCTTTGTTCTGGCCTGTGACCTCTGACCTGATCCCTTGACTCTCCCCAGCCCTCACATTCAACCCCAGCCCTCACATTCAACCCCAGCCCTCAGCCTCCGTGCCCCTTTCTAAGCTGCAGGCTAAGACCTATAACTTTCTTCCATGCACTCCTTCCTTTTCCAGGGCACTGTGCTGGCCAAGCAGGTGGGGGCTGTGTCCTACGTTGAGTGCTCCTCCAGGTCCTCTGAGCGCAGCGTCAGGGATGTCTTCCATGTGGCCACAGTGGCCTCCCTTGGCCGTGGCCATAGGCAGCTGCGCCGAACTGACTCACGCCGGGGAATGCAGCGATCCACTCAGCTGTCAGGACGGCCAGACCGGGGGAATGAGGGCGAGATACACAAGGATCGAGCCAAGAGCTGCAACCTCATGTGAGGGGCTAGGAGAGGGCAGAGTGTGAAGAGGGGTGGTGAGGGACACAATTGTTCCCCTGCCTGTGCCCAGGCTTTCTGACCTCCTGAGCCTGGCTGGGAAGTCAGGGCAGGCAGAGCAAGCAATTCTTCTGGGCAGGGGAGCTGGAGGGCAGAAGGGTATCATCATTTCTCATCTCCTCCTCCCTCCTCTTCTCCGGTGGATATTGAGGGAGCTAACAGGGCTAGCATCTGGGGCATGAACTGAGATGGGGCAGGTGGGGATTAGGGAAGCTGGTATCAAATAGTGACCTTGGTGGAGTCTCCTATGTGAAGAGTACCCTCCCTCTCCACCCCCAGTCCCCATATCCTGGTTCTGGCCCAAGGAAAATGTACATTCTACGACCTTCTCTTTTCCTCTCCTCTCACTTCTGCAGCTATTCTCACACACCTAACCTCTAGGCAACATGCACTAAATTCAAAAGCAAGGGGAAGCCCTTTCCTCCACCATCAGTCCACCAGCCCTAGAACCTCCCTTGCCTTTACAGTCACCGAATAAAGCCCAAGTCCATGGAAAACGGCTGTGGCTTTAGTTTTGTTGCTTTTTAAAAAAATCAATCTACCAATCTCTAGCAGTAAGAGGGAAAGTTAGACCTCAGCCGGGGAACTTTCCATGTCTGCAGATAGAACAGAGGACAAAGCCATAGGTTGGATCAGAAGTGTCCTTTTAGGAGTCAGAGTTGGGAGAAGGAGACATCCTGGGACTATTCATCCCAGTTAATAAAGTGGGCAATTCTCAGGCCATTAGGGGATTTTAGAGCAGACTGACATGCAATTAGTCAGCATTTCTCAGCCCAGCCAGGCCTGCTGCTAGTGTGGGAGGGGTCCTGCTCACCATCTGTACCCCTGGCTTGGAGTCTGCTGGTGCCCTGGGGTTTGTGAGGGTAAGGAGGCATCAAAAACCTCCACATCACAGAAGCTACCCCTATACAGCGTGAAGTTTCCTAAGGGGTCAGTAGTTTGATTCTGGGGTCTTCTTAGAAGCTCAGGCCAGGGACCTTTCTGTCCTTCCATGCTGAGTTCCTTGATGACTTTCAGGGAAGCATCAGCTGTTAGAGTCACCCCTACCGTCCCTTCAAGGAAAGATGATGGAGAGGACGGCTGAGCGCCTGTTGTCAGGAAAGACAGTGCTGGTCTGTTTTCTTGGGAGTCTGGTTTCAGATTGTCCTGTATTCCCTCCCTGGCTCTGGTCCCACTGGCCTCTTTTCGGTGACATTCTCCCCCAGGAACCATCCCTGGCCCTTCCCTCCCCCAGCCCCAGCCCTAGCCAGTTCTCCCAGACACACTGGAAGAGAACACTGACCTTACCCAACTGTCTGCTGGGATCCCACCCAAATTTATAGCCCATTCCTCCCTCTTCATTCATTCAGCAAGTATGTATTGAACACCAACTGTGTGCCATACACTGGCTTGGGAGATTGCAAGGACCAGTCTCTAAGCTTCTGGAGGCCAACCCAGTGTGGAAGAGAGGTACCCCAGGTGTGAGGGTGCCACGACTGAGGGATATCTGTACATGTACAGGGTGCTATGGGAGCTCCTTGCAGCCTGAGAAGCCAGACCTGTTAGCCAGGTCCTGAGGGTTGAAGAGGAGTTTGCCAGGCAGGGAAGGGGTAGGAAAGGCACTCTGGGCAGAGGGTACAGCATGTGTAAACACGTGGAAATGAGAACGAGCATAGCACTGTTGGGGCTCCCATGGCAGGGAGAATAGAAGACAAGGCTAGGAAGGTACCCTGAGGCTACTGCAGGGTCCACAGAGGAACCAGAATTTCATTCTGAGGATGAATGAAATCATCCTCAGAGGATGAAGCCACCAGGAATTTCAGGCAGAGAGTGAAGTGATCAGAGTTGTTTTTTGGATAGATGGTTATCTGGATGAGGTATTTGGGGCTGGGAGACTTGGCTCTGAGATGTGTCATTTGAAATAGCTTGTCAGCAGTGGCTCACACCTATAATCCCAGCCAAGATTTCTCCTTTGGGAGGCCAAGCTGGGAGGATCGCTTGAGGCCAGGAGTTCGAGACTGCAGTGAGCTATCATCATGCCATTGTCTTCCAGCCTGAGTGTCAGAGTGAGACCCTGTCTCTAAAAATAAAAATAAAAAAATGAAAAATAAAAAATAGCTTCTCTTTTCCCTTATGCCAGGTTCCAGTATTGAGAGACAAAAAATTCCCACCTACCACTCCCTGGCTCATCAGATACCCCTATCCCAACCTCTCCTATGGGACTAGTTCATCTCAGCCCGTCTCAAAGATTCTAGGATAACTTCAATGGCATTTGAAATTATCTAAGTGCCCCTCAAACTGAGACCTGGTTAGGGACTGACTCAAGGACCCTGAGTCCTCGGCTAAGGGTATAGGAGAGGGCAGGGGCTCCAGGCCCAGCTAGGTGGATCTCCATCTGTCTCTGAGGACTGACCCTTTTCCCACAAGGACCTGCCATAAAAATCGACTTGTGATTTTTAGCTGAGTGGCTTCTCTTTTCCACTTTGGACTTCTCAGTTGCATAGCAGGTTCAAGCCTGCAATCACCAAAGTGTAGAATGTGGAGTGTTTGTGCCCCCTCTTTCCTCTAACCTCCATCTCCTGCCATGTGAGCTCAGGGAATGCAAACATAATTAGAAAGATCAATCAGCTGGAGGAACCCCCAAAGTTTAATACCTTTTCAATACTACCAGGAATGGATTTTTGGTCCCTTTCTGCAGGTCTGGATTGCCAGATGTTTTGTTTCTGGGGAGGAGGGCTCTGGGCTGAGGAGCTCAGTGGGTGGGAGGAGGGAATGGGATTGTTCCTGATCCTCAAAGGCCTCTGTAGGCTGAAGGGAGGGGACCTCATTCCCTTCCCCACCCCAGATGCAGGAGTCACTCAGCTTTCTTCTCTGCAGCTGTTTCCCTCACAAACTAGACTGGTTTGGGAAACAGTGTAGCCTCGTTAAACATTTAATGAAATAAACAACTAATCACACTGTGATGGCTGCCAGTGTTTCTGTTTTTTTTTTTTCTTCTTCTTTTTTTTTTGAGACAGAGTTTCGCTCCGTCATTCAGGCTGGAGTGCAGTGGCACCATCTCAGCTCACTGCAACTTCCGCTTACCAGGTTCAGGTGATTCTCCTGCCTCAGCCTCCTAAAACCTAATTTTAGGTTTTTTTTTTTTTTTTTTTTTTGAGATGGAGTTTCACTCTTATTGCCCAGGCTGGAGTGCACTGGCATGATCTCGGCTCACGGCAACCTTGCCTTCCGAGTTCAAGCAATTCTCCTGTCTTAGCCTCCCAAAGTAGTTGGGATTACAGCCATGTGCCACCATGCCCGGCTAATTTTGTATTTTTAGTAGAGATGGGGTTCTCCGTGTTGGTCAGGCTGGTCTTGAACTCCTGACCTCAGATGATCCACCTGCCTTGGCCTCCCAAAGTGCTGGGATTACAGGTGTGAGCCACCGCGCCTGGCCTAATTTTTGTATTTTTGGTAGAGACAGGGTTTCACCATGTCGGCCAGGATGGTCTCAATCTCCTGACCTTGTGATCTGCCCTCTTCGGCCTCCCAAAGTGCTAGGATTAGAGGCCTGAGCCACTGCGCCCCGCCCTGGTGTTTCTTAACCTAGGCAATAAGCCTGCCTGGGAGGGAGGAGGGGGGACAGCGTGGATGGGACGAGAGGACTCAAACTCCTGAAACACTTCAGCTGACAAGGGTCCTCCCCTTGTGACTCTGGCCCTCCCAGGAGGGACAGTCGTGGGAAGAGCTTCAGATTCCGAGGCAGAAGTCCCCGGGGCCCGGGTTGAGCTCTGCTGCTTCTTCCCTGGGGAGTCTTTGGTGAGGCGCAGCACCTCTGTGAACCTCAGTTTTTGTGCCTAGAAAAGGGGGCGGATCACTACATCTTCCTCATTGTGTTGCTGAGCTGATGTCAACTTTTATTCTTTACAACCAAGACACCAAGGCTTAAGTGCTTCTAAACCGGGCCTGAGGGAGTCGGGAAAGGCTTCTTAGAGGAGTATTTTGTGCTGGGACTGGAAGGCTAGAGGAAGACAGAAGACAGGAAGCAGGAGGTGGTTATGTCTTGTTCCCACACCTATCCTGGGCCTGAAGAGAGTTTTAGTGACTCCTCCAAAGATTGAAGTCCCTTGGTCTCCATTTTTCTGAACTCTTATTACTTTTTCTGCAGTCTCTGGGTGAGGACTTCATGTTGCCATAGTGACCCTCTCCCTGCTTCAGATGCACTCAGACTTGTCCTGCAGGCTGAGGAAGGTGTTGGGGAAGGGGTCATGTTCCTGAGATGCCCAGTGGGGCAGGCACTCTTGGCACAGCTCTCTCCCCCGACTCCACATTCTCTTCCCCAGGAAAGGGTTTAGCGTTTTGTTCTCAGTTTGTTCTACACAAGGCAGCTCCTCTCCTGCTTCCTTCCTTCCAGCCGGGTTCTCAGATCTCCCTCCATCTCTGGTCAATCCCTTACTTGCTGTCCTCAAGGCTGTGAGTGAGGGTCAGAGAGTGGGGAGGCTCCAGGTCAGGAGGTGTGGGATGATTCCCGAGTAGCTAACCGCTAGCAGCCGAGAGACAAGAGAGTCATGTACACTAGTGCCCCTCCCCACAAGAAAATGCCTCTGCTATTGACTCCTAAATAACAGATGTCTGTCTGCATATTAATGAGATTGGATGAATAATTGGTGAGTTTTTCATTCAGTGTCAGAATGAACCGGGAGGCCTTATGTTTATGCACACAGACACCCACTCACCCCTGACTCTCCCCTTCCCCCACAGCACAATGAAACAGACACAGACGCTAGCAGGCTTGACCCATGAAGGGGAGGGGCAGACGGGGAACCACCGGGAGGGGTGTTAGCGGGAGGGAGACCCCCATGGTTGGTCTGGGTTGGTCAGGTTTCTCTCTTGATCACTGCCTCCCCATCTCCCCGGGGGCAAAAGCTTGCATTTGTGAGATTTCGCCACCCTGCAGAAGGGGCTCAGAGGAGGAGGGGGCTCTGGCGGGAGGCAGTTGCTGCCTAGAGGAGAGCAACGAAACAGTGGTCTCCTTCAGCGACTTTGTGCCTCACTTGAGTCTGCAATCAATGAGCCCCTTACCCTGCGTTAGACCCTGTGCCAGGGTGTGAGATGGAAGAACAGAGGTTTTGGAGTCAGGTAACTACAATTTGCTAGCTGGGTGCCCTTGCACAAGTTACTTAACCTCTCTGAGCCTCACCCTTTTTGTCTCTAAGAACACCTACCTTGCAAGATTGAAAGGATGAAATGAGATAAAGTGTGTTATGTGTCTATCTTAGTGACTGGTTTATAATAGGCCCCAACACATATTTTGTCTCCCAACCTATCCCCAAAACAAACCAAGACACTTGCTAAATTGCTGCCTCTCATGCCAGACCCACCTTTGTTAGGGAAGGGGTTAATTAGAAGTCTAGTAATTATCCTAGCTGCCTGGAAACCAAGAGGAAAAGATACAGAGAGGAACAGAAACAGAGAAAAAGAAATAGACACAAGAGACAGAATGATGGAAACAAAGGCCCCGGGAACAGGAGACCACAGAGATGGGAATGGGAACATGGAGAAGGTATTGTGGGCAAACGAAGTGAACCTCAAATGACAGTTTAGAATCCAGGCCCGGTGCAGTGGCTCACACCTGTTATCCCAGCTATTCAGGAGGCTGAGGTGGGAGGATCATTTGAACCCAGGAGTTTGAGACCAGCCTGGGCAACATAGGGAAACACTGTTTCTAGAAAAAATAAAAGAAATAAAAATTAGCTAAGCGTGGTGGCACATACTTATAGTCCTAGCTACTCAGGAGGCTGCGGTGGGTGGATCACTTGAACCAGGAGTTCGAAGCTGTAGTGAGCAGTGATCACACCACTGCACTCCAACCTGGGTGACAGAGTGGAACCCCATCTCAAAACAAAACAAAACAAAACAAAAAAACAGTCCCAGTGCTGTGGCTCACACCTGTAATCCTAGCACTTTGGGAGGCCAAGGCTGGAGGATCACTTGAGCCCAGGAGTTCGAGACCAATGTGGGCAACACAGTGAGAGCTTGTCTCTATAAAAAATTAGCCAGGTGTGGTGGCCCACAGAAATTGAGGTGGGGGGATCACTTGAGCCTGGGAGGTAGAGGTTGCAGTGAGCTGAGATTGTGCTACTGTACTACTTCAGCCTGCATGACCGAGCGAGACCTTGTCTCAAAGAAAAAGGATCCAGAGGTTAGAGTCTAAAATGCTTAGATTTGCCATGTTCTTGCTGTTTGACCACAGCAAGTCTCACCCTCTCTCAGCACCTCAGTCTCTTCTTCTATAAAGTGAAGGGGTGATTTGCTCTCTAAGGTCCCTTCTCATTGTGTGAGAACAAGAGTCCCAGTGGCCTGGGAGCACAGGGGAGGGGACGCGGCTGCCCACCCTTCGACACTATTACCCATTGGTCACTTGTGCTCTGTCTCCTCTCTCCCTTGGTAAATGGATCTGCTGCGCCAGCAAACAACTGTCCATTGTGTCCTAATGAGGGACGAGCAGGGAAAACCAATCACTTATGATGCAAATGAGCCCACGGCTGCAGTCTCCTCACATTCACTGAGTGCTTCTCTTCTGCCCAGAGCCCAGCGCTGCCCCAGTTGGGCCTTTCTCCCCAGCCCCAGTTCCCATCTGGTCCTGGAGGAGGAGTGGGGAGGCCCAGACTGGCCTCCCCATTGTTGTTCATTGCACTCTCTGCAAGGAGTTTCAATCCTCAAATCCTCCGAGCCTGGCCCAGCTCCTCTCCCCACCCCAAAGGTGGCTGTTTGATTTTTTTAAAAAATCGATTGAAATTCACATAACATACAGTTAGCCATTTTAAAATATACAATTCAGGTGCATTTAGTGCGTTCACAATGTTGTGCAACCACCACCTCTGGACTCAGGTTTTATGCCCTCTGCCCATTCGATGCCCTACAGCCTTCAGCGGGACTGGGAAGCTGCCGAGGCCTCAGCAGAGCTGAGGACTAATGGAGGCTGGTGAATAGGCTGAGAAAAGCCCAGAGCTGACCTGAGGTGAAGAGGTGATCCCCACGCTTTAGGATGACGTTAGAAGGCTTAGGCTTTGGTGGGAGGGGGACGTCACTGCCTTAGCCAGCACAGACCTGTGGCCACATTGTAGAACATTATTTTATTTATTTATTTTTTTTTATTTTATTTTTTTTTATTTTTTGAGACAGAGTCTCGCTCTGTCGCCTGGGCTGGAGTGCAGTGGCCGGATCTCAGCTCACTGCAAGCTCCGCCTCCCGGGTTCCCGCCATTCTCCTGCCTCAGCCTCCCGAGTAGCTGGGACTACAGGCGCCCGCCACCTCGCCTGGCTAGTTTTTTGTATTTTTTAGTAGAGACGGGGTTTCACTGTGTTAGCCAGGATGGTCTCGATCTCCTGACCTCGTGATCCGCCCGTCTCGGCCTCCCAAAGTGCTAGGATTACAGGCTTGAGCCACCGCGCCCGGCCTATTTATTTTTTTGACATGGATTTTTGCTCTTATTGCCTGGGCTTGAGTGTAATGGCATGATCTCAGCTCGCTGCAACCTCCAGCTCCCGGGTTCAAGTGATTCTCTGGCCTCAGCCTCCTGAGTAGCTGGGATTACAGGTGCACGCCACCATGCCTGGCTAACTTTCTATTTTTAGTAGAGATGGGGTTTCACCATGTTGACCAGGCTGATCTTGAACTTCTGACCTTAGGTGATCGGCCTCCCAAAGTGCTGGGATTACACGCATGAGCCACCGCGCCCAGCCCCAGTACATTCTTGCATTCTTGAATTTCCATGGGAATTTCTTTTTCCATCTTAATTTCTCAGGCATTAGAAACCAGAAGTGGCTTCTGTACAGATCTTGGTTTCCATAGCTTTCAGAGCTTCTGTGGGCTTGGGGATGATCCCGTCGGCAGGCTTCTCACTTTAGCAGCTGCAGAAGGCCCTGAGACAGCCCCACAGTCCTTTGCCTCCAGGAAAGACCTCCTGCCACCTAGAACCCTAGGAACAATCCTAGACTTTCTACCTAATGTGTACTAGCTTATTCCAGAGTCATATAGCCTAACAGCTGGGAAGAGCCTCCTAAGTTGAGTTTCTCTTGCTAATACACTGTCATTTGATTTTTTTTTTTTTTTTTTTTTGAGACGGAGTCTTAAGATTTTTTCTGTCTTTAGTTTTCAGAACTT
>NW_012122154.1:201007-210416 GCF_000951035.1 Colobus angolensis palliatus | reverse complement strand
AGTCTTGCTCTGTCTCCCAGGCTGGAGTGCAGTGGTGTGATCTCAGCACACTGCAAGCTCTGCTTCCCGGGTTCACGCCATTCTCCTGCCTCAGCCTCCCCAGCAACTGGGACTACAGGTGCATGCTGCCATGCCTGGCTAATTTTTTATATTTGGTTTTCTATGACTTTCAAGAGAAGATGGCAAACATCTGCTTACCTGTGTGTCTGTTATGTTGGATTCACCCTCTCTTCCCTCATCTAGGACGTGCAATAATGTTTTAAATACACACACACACACACACACACACGCCCTCTGGAATTAACCAGTGCCAACTGCTGCAGCACTGCAGAGAAAAACACTCTATAGTCACAAACTTCCCATTATCTTCCAGTGCATATCTCTGTTCAACTGGAGTCCAGTTAGTTGACTCTCTCCCAGACACAGCCCAGACAGCATAATGAGGGCATTTCCATCTGTGGCCTAATGAATAGGGACTCCTAGGCTAGTTATTTCCAGGTCTGCCACCAGCTCACTGAGTGACCTTTGACAAGGCCCTGGACCTGTTTTAGCACCTATAAAGTGCGGTTAGCAATTTTATCCTAGTGAAGTGGGAGAGATAATGGCTGGGCTAATGCTTTGAACCTGCAAAGAAATCATCATGAACACCATAATTATTTCCCCAGTTATTGCAGCAGCAGTCTCTCTGTCTGCCTTGAATGTCCATCATGGCGAAGACCTTGCTGATGGATAGGGGAAAATGTTATTCTGTCTGGGTGGACATTGGTCTAATTATTTACAAAGGGGTAGTAGACTACATGATAGGCAAAAGAGAATCAAAGAGGCCGGGTGTGGTAGCTCACGCCTGTAATCCCAGCACTTTGGGAGGCCGAGGTGGATCACCTGAGGTCAGGAGTTCGAGACCAGCCTGGTCAATATGGTGAAACCCTGTCTCTACTAAAAATACAAAAATTAGCTGGCATGGTGGCAGGTGCCTGTAATCCCAGCTACTCTGAAGGTTGTGACAGGGAGAATTGCTTGAACCCTGGAGGCAGAGGTTGCAGTGAGATTGCACCATTGCACTCCAGCCTGGGCAACAAGAGCGAAACTGTCTCAAAAAAAAAAGAAAATCCTTAGGTGTGGGTTTAGAAGGAGCCATTCTTGGACACTTAGATCCTTTATATTGTTTTTGGAGTAAGTCAGGATCATAGAAAAATGGGCAAAAGGCATTAAAGATAATTAGCATTCCAGAATATGGCTAGTTTTCCAAAGGTCTTGAGAGTGGAACCAGTAGTTGGATAAGCCCTTCAATGCACTGAGTCCATTCATTCATCCTTTACTTCATTCATTCAGGAAAAACTCATTGAGTGCCTAACAAAGTATCTGCTAGTTATAGAACTGGGTTATATCAAAGATAAAATAATTATGGTCATAAGAGATTATAAGGACCTTCTAGTCAAATAGAGGATAAAATATGCACACAAATAACTTCAATTGAATAAAGTGTCACAAATAAAGCAAAACTTCTGGAGTATTCTAAGTGGGGAGAGATTCTGGCCTAGAAAACCCAGGGAAGGCTCTGTAGGGGTGAGGGGGCAGGATTGGGGCCTGTGGAGATGGCAGATCAGGACTTGCCTAGTAGAACATAGAGTATGAGCAAACTTTATGGGTTCCTATATTTGGTGGCCAGGGTGCCTGAAAAGGAGCAGCGGGTAAGGAATTGGAAAGGTTGAGTTTGGGCTTGGGATGGAAGATCTGGGGAGATTGGGTGGGGACAAAGGGTCAGAGATATGTATCCTTTCAGGACTCTCTTGTCTTTTCTTCTCTCTCTGGATCAGGTGCTCCTTCCTCCAATTCTAGCAGCTGGAGGCTCTCACCTGGGCCTGTGGAATCTCCAGCGTTCATTTTCAACTGGCTTGAGTAAATCTTACTCAAGGCCCAAGGCCCAAGGCCCAAGGCCCAGTTGAGATGCCTCCACCAGAAATCTCCCACAACAGGCAGAGCCTGGCCCCACCACATGGCCCCAAAAGAACTTTTACACCAGAATTCTGCAAGTTTTCTTTGGCTTTCTTTTCTTGCCTCACTCATTGGATAGTAACCAATTTGAAGGTCAGAAATGGAGTTTTTCACCCTGTTTTCCATAGCTACACACATACATGCACACACAGACACACGCATGCCCATACAGAATACCACAGAACTGGGCACAAAGTGTCCCCTCAGTCATTAACCTTATTGTTATTCACCGCCTCCCAGGACTGGTTCCCAGTGTAATGCACTGGAAAGAGCACAGAGCTTCAGCCTCACACAAATCTTTGTTTGAATCTGGCCCTCTCCTTTTGTTGTGTGACCTTGGGTAAGTTGCTTGACCTCTCAAAGCTTCATTTTCCTCATTTGTATGTGGGGAATAGTGCGTGGCACTTAGTAGAAGTGTGGCAAATGATAGTCATTAATGATTATTGTTGTTGCTGCTGAGAGCCAGCAAGATCAGATGGTCTACAGGATCCAGGGCTGGGTTTTCATTTTCCTTCCCTTTTAATTCAGTTGTCTTCTTCTCCCATCTGCCTGCTCTGTGTCTTTTCTGTTACTGTCTACGGGTCGGCCTGCATCTCCCTCCAGGCTGGCTTTCTCTTCTCTCCTCAGAGAGCTCAGCTGTTGCTGACTCTCACAGGGTATGGATGTCTGTGCCTTGCGCGCCATTAGTCAATAAATTACAAAATCATTTGTTTTATTTGTTCTTGTTACCTTGAGGGCTGTCTGAAATTGCCTTTCTTTTGAAAGCCACATTTGCATATCTCTATGCTGGAGTCAAAGACTGCAGCTGTGGTTTCAATACAATTTAAATATTAATAAAACCTCCTAAACCTTTAGCTGTTTTTTAAAAAAGCAGTCTTGACCTTCTGCTCCTAGATTGCTAATTTTTTTTTTTTTTTCCTGAGACGGAGTCTCGCTCTTTCACCCAGGCTGGAGTGCAGTGGCGCGATCTCGGCTCACTGCAAGCTCCGCCTCCTGGGTTCACGCCATTCTCCTGCCTCAGCCTCCCGAGTAGCTGGAACTACAGGCGCCCGCCACCTCGCCCGGCTAGTTTTTTGTATTTTTTTTTAGTAGAGACGGGGTTTCACTGTGTTAGCCAGGATGGTCTCGATCTCCTGACCTCGTGATCCGCCCGTCTCGGCCTCCCAAAGTGCTGGGATTACAGGCTTGAGCCACCGCGCCCAGCCCTGCTAATATAATTTAATCTTTGTCCCTTGCATTGTACAGCAGTCCCCCCTTATCTGCGGGGGATATGTTCCAAGACCACAAGTGGATGCCTGAACCCTCAGATAGTACCAAACCCTGTATATATGATGTTTTTCCCTATACATTCATACCTATGATAAAATTTAATTTATAAATTGGGCACAGTAAGAGATTAACAACAATAACTAATAAAATAGAGCAAGTCAAACAATACTCAGAATGGTGTACAATTTAAAACGTATGACTTGTTTCTGGAATTTTCCTTTTAATATTTTTGGACCATGGTTGACCATAAGTAACTGAAATCAAAACCATGGATAAGTGGGGGGACTACTGTCTTTGCTTAAAGGGCCTTTTTGAAGTTAACTGAAGTCAGCTGTTGCAACCATGTAGCGAACCACTTACCAGCCCACAAACCTTATTTATCCTTAACAAGCCCAAGATTCACTACAGACAAAAGAATAGACCACAGGTAACATTTATATACCAATTAGCAGCCCCTTACACTAAGCCATTTGTTCTCAAACTTGAGCCTGTTGCAGAATCACAGGTTGCTGGCCCCACCTAAGTCTGGGATTCACTGAGTCTGGGAATTTGCATATCTAACAAATTCCTAGGTGATGGTGTTGCCCCCTCACACTCCTATCAGGGGATCATGCTTTGAGAACCTTGCACTGAACTGTAATGTTAAGCTGTCACATATCATTTTGAGGTTTTTTTTTTTTTGAGATGGAGTCTCACTCTGTCGCCCAGGTTGGAGTGCAGTGGCCGGATCTCAGCTCACTGCAAGCTCTGTCTCCCGGGTTCACGCCATTCTCCTGCCTCAGCCTCCCGAGTAGCTGGGATTACAGGAGCCCGCCACCTCGCCCGGCTAATTTTTTTTTTTGCATTTTTAGTAGAGACGGGGTTTCACTGTGTTAGCCAGGATGTGATCCGCCCATCTCGGCCTCCCAAAGTGCTGGGATTACAGGCTTGAGCCACCGCGCCCGGCCCATTTTGAGTTCTTGAAACCATGTCTCCACAGTTCATATTCCCCAGCCACCAGAGTCGGGGGGATGTCTCTAGATCTCGATTCCTTCTAGTCTCTTAAACAATTGCTTACATTCTCCTGATCCTCCAGACATTCAGAATCAGCTCCCTCTACACCTCCCCAATCCCTGCTCTCCATGGGAGCTGTTTCTAGTTTTCCTTAATTTTCTATTTGGCCAGATTAGTTTCTTTAATTTTCTCCTTGTTATAGGCAGAGTTACCGGGTGTTCAAGAGTACCAGGAATCACTATAGTGGAGGGGGCTGCCGGCTCAGCCATTTTCCAGTAGTCTTTGATAAGTGAGCCCCCACATTCCCTGGGTAGCTGGCCCCATTCTCTGGGGCTTCTTTGCATAAATCTGCAGCTCCCCCTCATCCTGCCATTCTCTGTGTGCCGTCTGCCTCTGGGGCTGACCTTATCTGCTCCTCGCAGCCTTCAGAGGACACATTCTGGGCAGCTTGGCTCCTTCCGCTTCAACTACCCCAACACTGATTCCTTTCTTTTTCTCCTGCATGTTTTTGAGGCGATACTTTGTTGATGATTCTGGCTGCATTTTTTAGGAGGGACATAATCTGCCAGAGCTCTTCTCTAGGCCCCCTCCCTGTGCCTGCATGATAATCCTTTCTCTTTTCTTTCCAGCTTCTTTGTAGAAGTTTGTTTTGTAAAATGAGATAAAGGCAGTACAGGAACCAGTTCCAAGTGCTGCTGTGCCCAGAGAGGGCTAGAGATTGTGGGGGGGAAAAGTGGGAGGACATCTTAAAGTCAGAGGTCAAAGGAATGTGGATTAACTCCATCCTCAGGTAGGACTCTATTTTTTTTTTTTTTTTTTTTTTAGTGAGACAAAGATTTATTCTTGTTGCAAAGGCTGGAGTGCAATGGCACGATCTCGGCTCACCGCATCCTCCGCCTCCCAGTTCAAGAGATTCTCTTGCCTCAGCGTCCCAAGTAGCTGGCATTACAGGCAAGTGTCACCATGCTCGGCTAATTTTGTATTTTTAGTAGAGACGGGGTTTCACCATATTGCCCAGGCTGATCTCGAACTCCTGAACTCAGGTGATCCGCTCGCCTCGGCCTCCCAAAGTGTTGGGATTATAGGCGTGAGCCACTGCTCCTGGCCCCTCAGGTAGACTCTTAACCTGGGCCAGGCATCATGAGGCCAGGGCCTGAACTTGACTTTTGGGAAAGGTTATGCAGAACTTGAAACAGATGGGGTGTATATTTGTTGGGAGACCTTAGAGACAATTACAGAAAACTTTAATGTATTTTAGTCATCTTTGCTTTCACTCACTATTCCTGAAAAGGCAGGCTGTACTAGATGGATACCGCTTTTCCTATTAACCCAACAGTGATGGGGTCAGAAGGCTGACGCCTGGCTTAGCCTCAAGGCCCAGTAGCACTTCTGCTTGCTTCCTGCCTGACTTTACTGCTAACACCGAGACTCATCAACTCGCTGGCAGGTAGACAGAGAGCTGGCATGGGCCCTAGGGAAGTCAAGCTGTAGGTGAGGATGAACTGGAAGGCTTTGACAACTAAGATACAGTCATAAGCTGGAAGGCCCGAGAGAAGTGGAAATAGTAGCCACGATCCACTCCTGTAAGACCCTTTGCCTGACATGGGGCTGCTTTTATTATCTCCTACCATGGCCCAAAAAGGAAGTGAGTGCGAGTTCCCCTCAAAATCTAGTTCTCTCCCCAAATTCCCTTAAGGCTTGAACCTTCTGTCCCAGGGTCCAGTGACAGAGGCAGATGGAAAGCTGATGATGGGAACAGAAAGGTGGCTTTGGATCTTCATGTAGTCATTTATTAGCTGTGCAAATCTGAGTAAAATCTTACAAACAAGGAACTTGAGATTCAACTCCCATTTTCCAATGAGGTAACAAATCCCCACTTGATAGGGCTATGATGAAGACTGACATAAAATGTAATATTGGCAGTTAGCTCCATTTTCCCTGTCTTCCTTCACTGTCTCCAGCAAATACAGCAGGACTGAATTGTGTGATGACTTCATTCTCTTTGCTCAAAAAGGGTTCCAATCTCTGAGCAGTGTGAGGACCAGGAAATAACGACAGAGAATGTCATCTGCGGATTAAGCATATTAAATACAAGTGGTAGGCAGAATTCTAAAGATGTCTTCCCTTGATTGCTGTCTTCTGGTTATTCAATCCAACACTAATCTAGGTACTGCTGTGAAGGGACTTTGCAGCTATGGCTAAGGCTATGGACCTTAAGATATGAAGATCACTTTGGATTACCAGGTGGGTGCAATCTAATCACTTGAGTCCTTACAAACAGAGACATGTCTCTGGCAGGAGTTAGAAAGATGCAGCAGTCAGCAAGATTCAGTGTGAGAAAAACTTGACCACCCATTGCTGGTTTTGAAGATGGAGGCAGACGGACCAGAAGCCTAGGAATGTGGGGAACCTCAAGAAGCTGAGAATGATGCCCAGCTGACAGCCGGTAGGAAACAGGGATCTTAGTTCTAAAACTGCAAGGACTTATTCCCAGAGCCTCTAGAAGGGAAAATGCCCTGCAAAGACCTTTATTTTGGCCTCATGAAACCTGAAACAAAGAAACAGTTGAGCCACCTCAGACTTCTGACCTTGCAACAATTTGTTTTGGTAGCAACGGGAAATACAAAAGGTATTTAAGCTGCCTCAATAAATCCTAAGAGGTAGATACTATCATTACCCCCATTTTACAGAGGAGACTGAAGCACAGTGAAAAGGCTCTGAGACAGTCAGTTGGTCTAAGTCTCAAGAATAGTCATTCATGGTGGAAGTGTTTGCTACCAAGTTTATTTGCAGTGTTAACAGCACAATATTTACAACACGTATTTTGTACAATCAAGTCTTCACTGCCCTTGCACACTGGGGGGCGGCTAGGGAAGACCTAGTCCTTCCAACAGCTATAAACAGTCTGGATAATGAGTTTATGAAAAACACTTTTTCTTCCTTCAGCAAGCAAAGTTATTTATGAAGCTGTGTGGTTCAGCAATAGGGAGCAAAGGGAAAAAAATTACCTCAAAGAAAGCAACAGCTTCCTTCCTGGTAGGATCTGTCATTTTATAGACATGAAATATTTATGCCAGAGGTCTTATATTTTAAGAGGAATGGGTTATACAGCAGAGCTACAACAATAAACATTTTACTTATTACTAATGAGGAATTAGAAGACTGTCTTTGGAAACCGGTTCTTGAAAATCTTCTGTTTTAGAACACATTCTTTAGAAATCTAGCAAATATACTTCAGACTTTTTTTTTTTTTTTTTTTTTGAGACGGAGTCTCGCTCTGTCGCCCAGGCTGGAGTGCGGTGGCGCGATCTCCACTCACTGCAAGCTCCGCCTCCCGAGTTCACGCCATTCTCCTGCCTCAGCCTCCCGTGTAGCTGGGACTACAGGCGCCCGCCACCGTGCCCGGCTAATTTTTGTATTTTTAGTAGAGACAGGGTTTCACCGTGTTAGTCAGGATGGTCTTGATCTCCTGACCTCGTGATCCGCCTGTCTCGGCCTCCCAAAGTGCTAGGATTACAGGCGTGAGCCACCACGCCCGGCCTATACTTCAGACTTTTAGAAATCTCTTCTAGTTTCATTTTCCTTTTTTTTTTTTTTTTTGAGTCACAGTCTCACTGTGTCACCTAGGCTGGAGTGCTGTGGTATGATCTTGGCTCACTGTAACCACTCCACCTCCCGGGCTCAAGCGATTCTTCTGCTTCAGCCACCTGAGTAGCTGGGATTACAGGTGTCTACCACCATGCCTGGCTAATTTATGTACTTTTAGTAGAGATAGGGTTTCACCATGTTGGCCAGGCTGGTTTTGAACTCCTGACCTCCAGTGATCCACCTGCCTCACCCTTCCAAAGTGCAGGGATTACAGGCGTGAGCCACCATGCCCAGCCTTCAAGTTTCATTTTCATTTCTAATACCTACCTCAGAATTTCCTCCCCAGTGTTCCTCTCCAACGTTTGAGAACTACCCAAGGACTATTCTGATTTTAAGTCACATAATCGATCCCAAGCATTCTCCTTCTATTGAAGGGTCTGACTCTCTGCCTTTGTGAACATAGGGTTTTAGAGAAGCAAATTTAGGGAAATCAGCTGTTCTCTTGAGGCCAAGCCACTCTGTGCTTCCAGCCCTAAGCCAACAGCCCAAATAGAAAGAATAGGGCTGATAAATAATGAATCAGCATCTTGCTCAATTGGTGGCGTTTAAATGGTCTAAAATCTTCTCAGGTGAAAAATTACCAAAATTTTGTGCTCATGGCAGATTTCAAAGGGAGACTTGAAGCAGAAAATCTTTAAGGGACCCTTGCATAGCCAGAAGTCCTTTTCAGGCTGATGTACATAAAATATTTAGTAGCCAGGACAGTTGAAGGACTGAAGAGTGAAAGGAGCTCCCAGGGCCTGGAAAGGCCACTTCGTAAGCTCATTCTTGGGGTCCTGTGGCTCTGTACCTGTGGCTGGCTGCTATCAGTAGTGACTGTGGGGGATCTGGGGTATCAGGTAGGCATCCAGCTCCTGGCACTGGTAGAGTGCTACACTGTCCAACACCCACTCTCGGGTCACCACAGGTGCCTCACACATCTGCCCAATTGCTGGAGACAGAGAACACAAACACAGATTAGTGTCAATTCATTCTCCTGGACCAGGTTCTAATCAATAGACTCCAGGGTCCTGGTTGTATGAGTTCTTAGGATTAATGAAGTAGAAGCCAACTATTTTTTTTTTTTTGAGACGGAGTTGTGCTCCGTCATCCAGGCTGGAGTGCAATGGCGCAATCTTGGCTCATTCAACCTCCACCTCCCGGGTTCAAGCAATTCTCCTGTCTCCACCTCCCGAGTAGCTGGAATTACAGGCACATGCCACCACACCTGGCTAATTTTTGCATTTTTAGGAGAGACGGGGTTTCACGATGTTGGCTGGGCTGGGCTTGAACTCCTGACCTCAGGTGATTCACCCGCCTTGGTCTCTCAAAGTACTGGGATTACAGGTGTGAGCCACTATGCCTGGCCTTTTTTTTTTGAGACAGAGTCTTGCTCCTGTTGCTCAGCCTGGAGCGCAATGGCACGATCTCAACTCACTGTAACCTCCACCTCCCAGGTTCAAGTGATTCTCCTGCCTCAGCCTCCCAAGTAGCAGGGATTACAGGTGCCTGCCACCACGCCAGG
>NW_012122154.1:198785-200300 GCF_000951035.1 Colobus angolensis palliatus | reverse complement strand
AAAAAAAAAAAAAAAAAAAAAAAGGCAGTGCTTCAGGACATAAGGCCTGCTCTGAAGAGGCCCAAGGAGTGACTGCTGGTGAAAGCCCACAGCCTCTGGCAACCGTATTAACATGAACTTCAATCTGTTAAAGGAAAGCCACCAGGAAAATAGCACTGTAATTTAACAATGTGGAAAAATGTATGTGATATCTTAAGGAAAAAAGCAAAACAGTGTAATTATGATCACATTTTATAAAATACACATGTGTATATATATGCACATATGCCTGTTGGAATTTTATGGTGATCATCTCCAAGTAGTGAAATTACTGGGATTATTTTATTGTTTTTGTGTAAATTTATACTTTTTCTTTTCTTTTTGAGACACAGTCTTGCTGTGTCGCCCAGGCTGGAGTGCAGTGGTATGATCGTGGCTCACTGTAGCATCGACCTCCTGAGCTCAAGTGATCCTCCCACCTCAGCTTCCCAAGTAGCTGCGACTACAGGCATCTGCCACCAGACCCAGCTACTTTTTAAATTTGTTGTACAGATGAAGTCTCCTTATGTTGCCCAGGCTGGTCTCAAACTCCTAGGCTCCCACCTTGGCCTCCATCTTGGCCTCCCAAAGTGCTGGAATTATAGGCATGAACCACCATCCCCAGACTTGATTTATATTTTTGTGATGAACATTCATATCTTACTCCCACCCCATGGAAACAGTTCATGTCTTACTTTTACAATATAAAACAAACAATAAAAACGTCAAAAAGACATTTTAGCCATTCATTCAACAAATATTCAAAATGTGCTAAGAACTGTGCTATTCAAGCACCAGGTAATGAGTGGTAAACCAAACCCATGCAAAAGGACCCCATATAGCACAGGTACATGCAGGCACCTTACCATGGAAGCCATTGTCCTCTGTCCAGGCATCTGGCTGCACAACCACAACTGGGTGGAAACCCTGGATTCCCAGGAAGGAAAGAGCATTGAGAGTGTGAGAGCAGGACTATTGGCACTGTCACTTCATCATTTTTTTTTTTTTGAGACAGGGTCTTGCTCCATCACCCAGGCTGGAGTGCAGTGGTGTGATCTCAGCTCACTGCAACCTCTCCCTCCTGGGCTCAAGCAATCCTTCCACTTCAGCCTCCCAAGTAGCTGGAACTACAGATACATACCACCACCCCTGGCTAATTTTTTTGTATTTTTGGTACAGACAGGGTTTCGCCATGTTGCCCAGGCTGGTCTCAAACTCCTGGGCTCAACTTCCCCACAGGGATTATAGGCATGAGCCACCGCACCTGGCCTCAGCTAATTTTTAGTAATTTTTTTGTAGACCTGAAGTCCTACTGTGTTGCCCAGGCTGGTCTTGAGCTCCCAGGCTCAAGCGATTCTCCCACCTTGGCCTCCCAAAGTGTTGTGATTACAGGTGTGAGGCACTAGGCCCAGTCCATCATTTTTTCTTTTTTTCCTTTTTGTTTTTTTGAGACGGAGTCTCGCTCTGTCACCTGGGCTGGAGTACAGTGGCGTGATC
>NW_012122154.1:193029-194615 GCF_000951035.1 Colobus angolensis palliatus | reverse complement strand
CTAGGCCCAGTCCATCATTTTTTCTTTTTTTCCTTTTTGTTTTTTTGAGACGGAGTCTCGCTCTGTCACCTGGGCTGGAGTACAGTGGCGTGATCTCGGCTCACTGCAATCTCAGGGATGACCCTCACCCATCCCTTACAGATGGAGTCTTCTGGCACAACTTTGTGGGTAGAGAAGACTTCTGAGGCTACAGTAGGGGCGTCCACAGGGACTGACAGGTGCCGGTCTTGCTCAATCACAGGAGAGAATACTGTGTCCTTCCTCTCTGACAGGGCAGCAAATACTTACTGTGCCAAGGGTGAATGATGAAAGCTCCTTCACCACAGAAGCACCACACAGCTGTACCATCCATTCCAGTTGATCTAAACAGGACATTTAGACATAAAATCACCGCAGTAATCTGTGTACTTAACTCAGGCCCTCTACCCTACACTCTCCGGATGAAGGCTTATAGCAAGACCTCTCAGTGGGAGAGTTTCTCTCTCTGCTCCAAAGGACAATGGTCTTAAAATAGCAGGGGTATGGATTTTAAGTCGATTTGCCACTGATATGTTATGTACTCTGGTTATCAGTCTCTATAAGGCCACTTGGTATAAGGTTCAACAGTCTCTCAAATAAAATGCTTGAAAGAAAAAAAAAAATCGAAGATCTAATTTCAATTAATTTGCTAAATTGCTGGCTAAGACACTGTGTGAAAAAACACCCACCTTCCTTCCCTCCCTTTCTCCCTTCATCCTAATTCTGTGTTGGTAATTGATAATCATGGCCACTGAAAATACCATACTTGGTGGTAATTACTGTAAATGTCAAGAGATGGGAAGATAATTCATCCAGTCAAAAAATACACGTCATCCTGGTTAGACACTCAGCAGGGAAAGGCTACATGCTGAGCTGGAATCCATATACTCAGGGGAAAAGAAATCAGAAGAGACTGTGGAGATGTTCTCCATGTACCCGGAATATCAGAACTGCCCAGTGGGCCCTGTTGGATGTGTTCTTCAAGACATTCATGTATGTTGCTCTTTCTCATCAGCCTGTTTCTGGGAATTGCTGAGGTACTCCTGTCTGTCTGACTGAATGAAGGCTGACTAACTCACCCCCAAAATAATACTTGCTGGCAACCCTGGTTTGCACTATACCAAAGTAAAAAAACACTGAGAAATCCTTGAGTGGAACTTGGAAATTTCATAAAAATCCAATTGATAACTAATAAAGAGGATGGAAACAAAATTACATTGCAGCCAGGTTTTCTTGCTGTCACTCATCTGCCTGTGACCAGATGCTAAGGCTTCCTCTAAGGTGTAGGAGGACCTAAGTCCATGGGCAGAAGCAGGCATAGGAGGCAAAAGTGGGTAGCTTTTGCTGTGAAAAGAACAAACCAAATTTATACACACACCAGGGCCTTTGTGTTGCCCAACTCCAGGTGAGCTTTATTGCAGTCCTAAGTATAACATTGTATTCAGTGTCAAGTTTAATTAGAAAATGTTCACCGAGAGGGCTGGGTGCGGTGGCTCAGGCCTGTAATCCCAGCACTTTGGGAGGCTGAGGCGGGTGGATCACGAGGTCAGGAGATCGAGACCATCCTG
>NW_012122154.1:190191-192054 GCF_000951035.1 Colobus angolensis palliatus | reverse complement strand
GAATGGCATGAACCCGGGAGGCGGAGCTTGCAGTGAGCACTCCAGCCTGGGCGACAGAGAGAGACTCCGCCTCAAAAAAAACCAAAAAAAACAACAAAAAAAAAACAGACTTTCAAAAAGGAAGAGCTTTTCTTTTTCTTCTGTTCACCACCTGATGATTTCTGCTGCTACTTCCCAGGGACAAGCAGTCCAATGTCCAGAACACTAAAGGATTTCGGAAGATCTTTTTGAAGTGTATGTGTAGTTAACCTACACTCTATAGGCATTCTTTGTAGGTGCTTTTACTTGTTAGATGAAAGAGAAAAAAGGTCCTTCTGTATGTTTAATAAAAGGCTTGGATTGCTAGAAACTCAAAGCTATTGGCTGAAGTTCGATGTTATCCAGACTTTGTACCTCAAGTACTCACCATGACCCCATCAGCAGAGGGGTCTATGTTGATTTTAGGTGTACATGCTCCTTGTCTCCTCTGACTTTTTTTTTTTTTTTCTTTTTGAGACGGAGTCTCACTCTGTCACTCAGGCTGGAGTGTAGTGGTGTGATCTGGGCTCACTGCAACCTCTGCCCCCAAGGTTCAAGTGATTCTCCTGCCTTAGCCTCCTGAGCAGCTGGGATTACAGGCACCCACCACCACGCCCGGCTAATTTTTGTATTTTTAGTAGAGACAGGGTTTCACCATGTTGGTCAGGCTGGTCTTAAACTCCTGACCTCGTTATCTGCCTGTCTCGGCCTTCCAAAGTGCTGGGATTACAGGCATGAGTCACTGCGTCCGGCCCTCTCTGACTTTCTTCTAGCTCCCTAAACATCTGTTCCTTCCTTCTCACTACTCTGAGAATGGCCATTGTATCTTTAAGCCATCTAAGCAGTTTTTAACTTAGAAGTGAAGCCATGTTCTGCCTCTCCTCATTGAACTGGTCTGACTGCCTGGTTTCCTGAAGACACAGATCACACTGCACTGCCTCTTCCACTTACAGGGCTTGGCAACACTGTTCAAAACAACTTTCTGTGATAGTCACAGTGTTCTATATCTATGCTAATAAGGTAGCCATGAGTCACATATAGTTATTGAGCACTGGAGATGTGGTTAGGGTGAATGAAGAACTAAACTTCATATTTTAAGTTTTTTCTTTTTTTTGAAGAGATGAGGTCTCATTCTGTCACTCAGGTTGGAGTACAGTGGCACGATCATAGCTTGCTACAGCATTGAACTCCTGCACTCAAGCAATCCTCCTGCCTCAGCCTCCTAAGTAGCTGGGACTACAGGTGCACACCACCACGACTGGCTGATTTGTAAAATTTAACTTTAAACAGTCCCACGTGGCTGGTGGCAACAATGTGGGGCAGTGCAAATTCTCATATACACACCGGCATAGGTTCTTAGCAAAAAACTTGGGTATCACTTAAAAACAAACCCTAAAATTGTATCATTTGAATGGATATGTTTTGGGTGACTCTCATTGTCTTGACCTTCCCATTCCAATAAAAAGAAAATTACCAAGGCCTAAAATTCACCTGGCTTCAAAGAGACTGCCATAAAGAAAAAAATCAGGAAGCTAAAAATACATGGATGGTCTTTTAGAAAGTGGTCACCCTCCCCCTTGATAGACAGACAGATGGACGGACGGATGGACAGATGGACACACATATACACACACACACTCTCTCTCTCCTGCCAGAGGGAAAAGAAAGGGCAGCAGGACAAGTCTGTTTTATTTTTTTTTGGGACGGAGTCTCGCACTGTCACCTGTGCTGGAGCAAAATGGCGTGATCTCAGCTCACTGCAACCTCCACGTCCTGGGTTCAAGCAATTCTCCTGCCTCAGCCTCCCAAGTAGCTGGGATTATAGGTGCACATCACCACACCTGG
>NW_012122154.1:188709-189076 GCF_000951035.1 Colobus angolensis palliatus | reverse complement strand
AAAAAAAAAAAAGGAAATGTGAAGTTTCACCTCTACACATACATTTCTCTTCCAGAGAAAAATACTATGGTGACATTTAGTATCTTCAGAATGTCATTACTTTGACCATATACTTTCCATTATTGCTATTCTGCACGGAGGAAAAAATCCAAAGCACTAGAATTTCTTTTTAAAGAAAGGAAGAATCTTGTGCTAATACTGCCTAGCATACAGTGGAGGAAAAACAGAGGACTGGCTCACATGGTGCTCCCCTGTGGTAAAGGCAGAAGCAGAAATAAGGCCAGCAGCTTTTCTTGGCATCTGGAACAATTACTTGATAGGCTCAGAAGGTAAAAACAGGCTGACCTCAAGAGTTCAAAACTCCAGG
>NW_012122154.1:185551-188659 GCF_000951035.1 Colobus angolensis palliatus | reverse complement strand
CCAGGCTTGAATTTGTGATCATGTCCCAAAGCAGTTTTCCTTAGGAAATTACCTCTACTGGTTCCCTCTTAAGTTTCTATAAAAGAACAGAAAGTGCTCAGTAGAAGGATGTTTTGTTTTTTTTGAGACAAGGTCTCACAATATTGGCTAGGCTGGAGTGCAGTAGCACCATCAAGGCTCACTGCAGCCTCGATCTCCCAGGCTTAAGCATTCTTCTCACCTCAGTCTCCTGAGTAACGGGAATACAGGAGTGCGCTACAACACCCAATTAATTTTTAAATTTTTTTGTAGAGACAGTCTTACTATGTTGCCCAGGATAGTCTTCAACTCCTGGGCTCAAGTGATCCTCCTGCCTTGGCCTCCTAAAGTGCTGGGATTACAGGCGTGAGCCGCTGCACCCAGCTGGGATTTTTTTTTTTTTTTTGAGATGAAGTCTCAGGCTAGAGTACAGTGGCGCAATCTTGGCTCACTGCAACCTCTGCCTCCCGGGTTCAACCGATTGTCCAGCCTCAGCCTCCCAAGTAATCCCGAGCTGGGATTACATGCGCCTGCCACCACACCCAGCTGATTTTTGTATTTTTAGTAGAGATGGGGTTTCACCATGTTGGCCAGGCTGGTCTTGAACTCCTGACCTCAGGTGATCCACCCGCCTTGGGCTCCCAAAGTGCTGGGATTAGAGGCATGAGCCACTGTGACCGGCCTGGGATATTTTGAAATGGCTAGCAGTGGACACTTGAAAAAGAAAGAAAAGCAAACTGGGAACATAGCACTTAGGGAGCTGAGAAAGCAGCCAGCTCAGGCCTGACAGGTAGGTGTGAAATCTTGCACAGAGTTCTCCCTGAGAGGAAGTCACAGTTCTGACTATGTCATCTGCTACAATATGATCTGGAGAAAGTCATTGAGTCTTCTTGGGTCTCATCTGCAAAGTTGTTAGAATGCTCCATTTTTTTTCCCTCTGTGAAGCCTTCAATAACTTTTCAACAAACTATGGTATTGTTAAGAGTTTAGACTTGGAGGCCAGGTGCAGTGGCTCATGCCTGTAATCCCAGCACTTTAGGAAGCCGAGGTGGGTGGATCACTAGAGGCCAGGAGATGAAGGCCAGCCTAGCCAACATGGCAAAACTCCATCTCTAATAAAAATATAAAAATTAAGGCTGGGAATGGTGGCTCACCCCTGTAATCCCAGCACTTTGGGAGTCTGAGGCGGGCAGATCATCTGAGGTCAGGAATTTGAGACCAGCCTGGCCAACATGTTGAAACCCTGTTTCTATTAAAAATACAAAAAAATTATCTGGGTGTGGTGGCAAGTGCCTGTCATCCCAGCTATTTGGGAGGCTAAGGCACAAGAATCACTTGAACCTGCGAGCTGGAGGCTGCAGTGAGTTGAGATTGTGTCACTGCACTCCAGACTGGCCAACAGAATGAGACAAAAAATTAGCTAGGTGTGGTGGCACATGCCTGTAATCCTAGCTACTTGGGAGACCAAGGCACAAGAATTGCTTGAACTTGGGAAGTAAAAGTTCCTCCCAAGTTCAGTAAGCAGAGATAGCGGCACTGCACTCCAGCCTGGGTGACGGAGCAAGACTCTGGCCCGAAAAATAAATTAACAAAGAGTTTAGACTTGGAGCTAGACTTCCTGAGTTCAACTTCTAGTTCCATCACTTACTAGCTGTGTGACTTTGAGCAACTTATTCAACCTCTCTGAACCTCAATTTTCACATCTGTAATATAGGCATAATTACAGTACATAGCTCATAGAGTTGTCATAAAATTGTTAATTACTTAAAACATGGGCCGGGCACGGTGGCTCAAGCCTGTAATCCCAGCACTTTGGGAGGCCGAGACGGGCGGATCACGAGGTCAGGAGATCGAGACCATCCTGGCTAATATGGTGAAACCCTGTCTCTACTAAAAAATACAAAAAACTAGCCGGGCGACGAGGTGGGCGTCTGTAGTCCCAGCTACTCGGGACGAGACAGGAAAATGGCGTGAACCCGGGAGGCGGAGCTTGCAGTGAGCTGAGAGCCTGCCACTGCACTCCAGCCTGGGCGGCAGAGCAAGACTCCGTCTCAAAAAACAAAACAAAACAAAACAAAACATGGTTGGGCCTTTACAGCAGCCCCTGGCATAAAGTGATCTTTTTTTTTTTTGAGACCTTCTCTCTGTCGTCCAGGCTGGAGTGCAGTGGCGCAATCTCGGTTCACTGCAACCCCCACCTCTTGTGCTCAAGAGATACTCTCAACTCACCCTTCTAAGTAGCTGGAACTACAGGTATATGCCACCACGTCTGGCTAATTTTTGTATATTTTTTTTTGGTAGAGATGGGGTTTTGCCATGTTGCCCAGGCTAGTATCGAACTCCTTGGCTCAAGCAATCTGCCTGCCTCAGTCTCCCAAAGTGCTGGGATAACTAACAGGAATGAGCCACTGTGCCTGGCCTAGTGAACAGTGTATAAATTTTAGTTGTTATTAGCCAGGCACGGTGGCTCACACCTGTAATCCCAGCACTTGGGGAGGCCAAGGCAGGTGGATCACAAGGTCAGGGGTTCAAGACCAGCCTGGGCAAGATAGTTAAACCCTGTCTCTACTAAAAACTATAAAAATTAGCTGGGTGCAGAGACAGGCTCCTGTCTACTCGGGAGGCTGAAGCAGGAGAATTGGCTGAACCTAGGCGGCAGAGGTTGCAGTGAGCTGAGATTGTGCCGCTGCACTCAAGCCTGGGCAACAGAGTGAGATTTCGTCTGGAAAAAAAATAGCTGTTATTAATCACTTCCTCTTCTGTGCTTCCACAGACAGCACTGTGTATGGCCTGCTCACAGCATTTACCACACTGCTTTAGAGAAAGACACTCTAGGCTGGGAGTGATGGCTCACGCCTATAATCCTAGCACTTTGGGAGGCTGAGTTGGGGGGGATCACCTGAGATCTGGAGTTCGAGACCAGCCTGGCCAACACAGTGAAACCCTGTCTCTAGTAACAGTACAAAAAATGAGCCCAGTGTGGTGGCGATGCCTATAATCCCAGCTACTTGAGAGGCTGAGGCAGAACAATTGCTTGAATCTGGGAAGCGGAGTTTTCAGTGAGCTGAGATCGTACCACTACATTCCAGC
>NW_012122154.1:179818-184156 GCF_000951035.1 Colobus angolensis palliatus | reverse complement strand
AAAAAAAAAAAAAAAAAAAATACAAAAATTAGCTGGGCGTGGTGGCGTGCGCCTGTAGTCCCAGTTACTTCCTAGCTACTTGGGAGGCTGAGGTGTGAGAATTGCTTGAAACCGGGAGGCGGAGGTTGCAGTGAGCCAAGATCATGCCACTGCACTCCAGCTGGGGCGACAGAGTGAAACTCTGTCTCAAAAAAAAAAAAAAAATTAAGGCATTCAGAATTGCCAGGCAGGCAGTAGCTGGGCACCAATGGCTCACACCTATAACCCTAGCACTTTGGGAGGCTGAGGCAGGAGGACGGCTTGAGACCCACCTGGGCAACACAGTGAGATCCCTTCTCTACAAAAAAGATATACAGAATTTCAGTCAGGCATAGTTGCATGTGCCTGTAGTCCCAATTTCTTGAAAAGGTGAAGCTGGAGGGTCACCTGAGCCCGGGAGTTGGAGGCTGCAGTGAACTATTATCATACCACCACACTCCCACCTGGGTGACAAAGTGAGACCTGGCTAAAAACAAACAAACAAAAGAAAGAAAAAGAATTGCTGGGCAGAGATTTGACAAAAAAGAAAGTAAAATCATTCTTTTTGGTAGACCAGGTGAAATGATCAGTATCTCAGCTGTTGAAATCAATTCACTGAAGCAAATCTTTGTGTGCAGAAATTAACAGTCAGCTTTTCACCTCACTTGGGACTTAATGTATTTTGATTTTCAACATCTATCTCCTCCCAAAACATTCACTTAGCACTTAGATTAAACTGCTAATATTGTGCTGTTATAAAGGTAAATGAAAAATTCCCTATCTCCTAAATCAATTGCATAATATCATCTAAGGAAATAAAGGCTTTTCAGATTTCCACTGAGAGATTTACACAGTTAACACAACCAAAATGATAAAATATACATTCAATATACTAAAGAAAGTTAGAGGTTTTTCATAATCACTATTATGACTAGTCATGGACATGAGAATAAAGAATAATGAGACTGGGGAGAAATTTGAGGAAGAATGCTCAGAAACAAGTCTGACTGAAACTCACATTGTAGGGAAGGCCTTATGTGTTGCCAAGAGTATTGTGAAGAAAAATAAAGGCAAGAGTATAACCACCGGCTATTACTAGGGGAAGAATATCTGACATTTCCTAGTTACTTGAATGAGGAGTCTAGTGATAAACTTGTTAGAAGACTCCCATGTTTATAGTCCTCCTTGTACTCCTGAGCTTCATACAATGTGTCCAACTGCCTACTTAACTTCTCTATCCAGATGTCTAGTACACATCTCAAAATTCACGCATCTGGCCAGGCACAGTGGCTCATACCTGTAATCCCAGCACTTTGGGAGGCCGAGGTGGGTGGATCACCTGAGGTCAGGAGTTCAAGACCAGCCTCAGCCTGGCCAACATGGTGAAACCCCATCTCTACTAAAAATACAAATATTAGCCAGACGTTGTGGCAGGTGCCTGTAATCCCAACTACTCGGGAGGCTGAGGAAGGAAAATCACTTGAACCGGGAGGTGGAGGCTGCAGTGAGCTGAGATTGTGCCACTGCACTCCATGTACTCTAGCCTGGGCAACAGAATGAGACTCTGTCTCAAAAACAACAACAACAACAACAACAACAAATTCTCGCATCTAAAACAGAGTTCCTGATTCCACTCCTGCTTCCTGCTCTTCCCACTCCCCCATATTCCCTACCATGCCTTCTTTATCTAATTTAATATTACTAACAAGATCTATTGTTCAAGCCAAAACCCAAGTGTCACTCCTTCAATTTCTCTTTACCTTATCCTCCAATTTTAATCCATTAGCAAGTCCTCTCTTCAAACACATCCCAAACCAACCTTGGTTTTAACCATCTCCACACCACCAATTACCACAAGGATAAAATCTGAATTCCTTACCACCAAATACTATGTGATCTGGCCCTTATCTATGACCTTCTCCCATTCCTTGTCTAATCTCTGCCTCCACACATAATTTGCCAATTACTCCAGCTACACTGGCCTATCTTTTGTTATTATTATTATTTATTTTTTTTGACATGGAGACTTGCTCTGTGGCCCAGGCTGGAGTGCAGTGGCGCAATCTTGGCTCACTGTAATCTCCCCCTCTTGGGTTCAAGCGATTCTTCTGCTCTAGCCTCCCAAGTAGCTGGGATTACAGGCACATGCCACCATGCCCAGCTAATTTTTTTTTTTTTTGAGACGGAGTTTCACTCTTGTTGCCCAGGCTGGAGTGCAATGGTGCGATCTCAGCTCACCACAGCTTCCACCTCCCAGGTTCATATGATTCTCTTGTCTCAGCCTCCTGCGCTGGGATTACAGGCATGCGCCACGATGCCAGTCTAATTTTTGTATTTTTAGTAGAGACAGGGTTTCTCCATGTTGGTCAGGGTGGTCTTGAACTCCCGACCTCAGGTGATCTGTCCACCTTGTCCTCCCAAAGTGCTGGGATTACAGGCATGAGCCACCGCACCCAGCCATGCCCAGCTAATTTTTGCATTTTTTAGTAGAGATAGGGTTTTGCCATGTTGGCCAGGCTGGTCTCAAACTCCTGACCTCAGGTGATCCGCCTGCCTTGGCCTCCCAGAGTGCTGGGATTACAGGTGTGAGCTACTGCGTCCGACCCTTTTCATTATTATTTCTTGAGATGGGAGTCTCGCTGTCGTTCAGGCTGGAGTCCAGTGGTGCGATCTCGGCTCACTGTAACCCCCACCTTTCGGTTCAAGTGATTCTCCTGCCTCAGCCTCTGGAGTAGCTGGGGTTACAGGCGCTGGGATTACAGGCACATGCCACCACGCTGGGCTAGTTTTTCTTATTTTTAGTAGAGATGGGGTTTCACCATGTTGGCCAGGCTGGTCTCGAACTCCTGACCTCAAGTGATTTGCCTGTCTTGGCCTCCCAAAGTGCCAGGATTACAGGCGTGAGCCACCACACACGGCCAACATTGGCCTATTTAAAAAAAAACAAACCAAGCTCTGGCTGAGCATGGTGGTTCACACCTGTAATCCCAGCACTTTGGGAGGCTGAGGTGGGTGGATCACTTAAAGTTCAGGAGTTTGAGACCAGCCTGGTCAACATAGTAAAACCCCATCTGTATTAAAAATATAAACTAGTCAGGTGTGGTAGCACGTGCACCTGTAATCCCAGCTACTTGGGAGGCCAAGGCAAGAGAATTGCTTGAACCCAGGAGGCAGAGTTTGCAGTGAGCCAAGAATGTGCCACTGCACTCCAACCTGGGAGACAGAGCAAGACACCATCTCAAAAAAAAAAACCAAAATACAGAAATCAAAAAACCACGCTCATTATTACCTCAAAACCTTTGTTTGCTATTCCTCTGCCTATAAGATGCATTCCCTCCATTTTTGAAGGACAATTCTTTCTTGTTTTTAGGTCTCAGCTCAATTTTTTCAGAAAGGCTTTCCCTGGCCTCTTTAAACGAAAGTAATCAACTACCTTTATTGCCAGCTAATACTATTCCACTGTTCTGTATATTTCTCCATAGTATTTATTGTTATCTTAAATTCATCTTTATTGTGTATCTCCCCTCAACAGAACCTGAATCCTACCAGGGACTTGGTTAGTCTTGTTTACTGCTGTATTTCTGGTGCCCAGCACACAGTAGGCTCCCAATAAATAGCCACTGAATAAAAGTTAAAACCAACACAAATATCATTTAATTAATTATGAATATATTGAATTGTGCACAATAGTTCATAAAATTACATTTTTTTTTTTTTTTTTTTAAGACAGGGTCTCATTCTGTCATACAGGCTGGAGTTCAGTGGCGAGATCTCGGCTCATTGCAACCTCCGCCTCCCGGGTTCAAGTGATTCTCCTACCTCAGCCTCCCCAGCAGCTAGGATTACAGGCACATACCACTGTGCTCGGTTAATTTTTTGTATTTTCAGTAGAGACAAGGTTTTACCATGTTGACCAGGCTGGTCTCAAACTCCTGACCTCAAGTGATCCAACCACCTCAGCCACCCAAACTGCTGGGATTACAGGCATGAGCCACCGCGCCCGGCCTATAAAATTACTTTCACATTTTATTTTGCCTGATCTGTTGTCACAGAAGTTCTCAGATGGCTGCTTTAAAATTATTCCTCCTCCTACACTCTATTTTATTTACTTCTCACTGTTCTCAGTATCATAAAGTGCAACATCTTTTTGAAGCAATTTGAATTATAAAGATACATTTGCATGTATATATATGTATATATGCATATGCACACACACTTTTTTTTAAGAGATAGGGTCTTGCTCTGTGCAAGTGTTAAGAGTGCAGTGGTGGCCGGGCACGGTGGCTCAAGCCTGTAATCCCAGCACTTTGGGAGGCCGAG
>NW_012122154.1:176920-178836 GCF_000951035.1 Colobus angolensis palliatus | reverse complement strand
CCTGCCTTGGCCTCCCAAAGTGTTAGGATTACAGCCATGAGCCACCACACCTGGCTTTTTTTTTTTTTTTTTTTTGATAGAGCTTTGCTCTTGTTGCCTGGGTTGGAGTGCAATGGCGCTATCTCAGCTCACTGCAACCCCCACCTCCCCGGTTCAAGTGATTCTCCTGCCTCAGCCTCCTGAGTTAGGTGGGATTACAGGCATGCGCCACCATGCCCGGCTAATTTTGTACTTTTAGTAGAAACGGGGTTTCTCCATGTTGGTCAGGCTGGTCTTGAACTCCCGACCTCAGGTGATCCGAACACCTCAGCCTCCCAAAGTGCTGGGATTATAGGTGTGAGTCATCGTGCCTGGCCTGCATAACTCTTGATTATCTCCATTATCATGGAAAATTTGTGCATTGTTAAGGAAAGTGGTGCATTGATGGAAGGAAGCAAACACATTTTTAACTATATGACTGAATGACACCATGTCTCTGATTAGTTTATAACATCAAGTACTTACCTCATTCAGCATTTTTCTTTCTTTAATAGACTGGGTCACCCCTAAGGAGATCATAGAAAAGGCAGGTTACACACAGCAGAAGAACGTGCTATTTTCATGGAGATGGAGAGGTCAGTGATTCACCAAAGAGCACAGGAAGAATGACAGAGGAGAGGTCCCTTCCCTCTAAAGCCACAGCCCTTTAATAAGGCTTGTTGCACCAGTTTCTTTCTGGAGACACAGTTGATGTTTAATTTAAACATTATAAGTTTGCCTGCTGCACATGGATTCCTGCCAACTATTAAATAAATCCCTAGTTCATATGCTAACATTGCTAGGAGCAGATTAGGTCCTATTAGTTATAAAAGAGACCCATTTTCCCAGCATCACCAGTTTATCTGAACAAAGTGATATGCATTAAAGATAAAGGTAGTTTAGTGTTACAATTAAAGACCTTTCGGTAACTCAGACTGAGCACCAGCAAAAACCTTAGGTGTTAAATGTTAGGTGTAAAAACGCAATTCTGAGGTGTTAAAGGGAGGAGGGGAGAAATCGTATTATACTTACAGAAATAGCTAACTACCCATTTTCCTCCCGCAATTCCCAGAAAATATTTCAGCGTCCGTTCACACACAAACTCAGCATCTGCAGAATGAAAAACATTCCAAGGATTAGAAGTTGAAAACTAAATCAGGAATTGCTGTCTTAAGAAGCTAAAGAGCCTCAGTTTCTCTCTTTTTTTTTTTTTGAGACGGAGTCTCACTCTGTGGCCCAGGCTGGAGTGCAGTGGCCGGACCTCAGCTCACTGCAAGCTCCACCTCCCGGGTTTACGCCATTCTCCTGCCTCAGCCTCCCCAGTGGCTGGGACTACAGGCGCCTGCCACCTCGCCCGGCTAGTTTTTTGTATTTTTTTAGTAGAGACGGGGTTTCACCATGTTAGCCAGGATGGTCTCGATCTCCTGACCTCGTGATCCGCCCGTCTTGGCCTCCCAAAGTGCTGGGATTACAGGCTTGAGTCACTGCACCCGGCCCCAGAGCCTCAGTTTCTTACACTCCCAAGATCAATCTAGATTTATGATTCCAAAACCCCTGGTGACAGAATCAGAGGCTGAAAACACCATTAATTATAACCAGCAGGTGTGGATCTTTGGAAGTCTAGGGGAGGCTGATACAAAGTTAAGACCAGAGGAATGTCTGTCCACTCCCTCTCCCCAACACCCATCTTCTAGATGCCAAGGCTAGCTATAGATCTCCATTATAGTGTTCAAGGAATTAGGAATTATCCATGTCAATAGTTTTGATTAATGTGGATGGAGAACATCTATATTACTAGATGGCAATATGTGAAAGGATAAGAAAATAGTATTGTTGAAAACCTAAATCTGAAATGTCAATGTAATGACAAATTTTCACCCCTAGAATGTCTACCTGGG
>NW_012122154.1:173395-175725 GCF_000951035.1 Colobus angolensis palliatus | reverse complement strand
GTTTCACTGTGTTAGCCAGGATGGTCTCAATCTCCTGACCTCGTGATCTGCCGGCCTTGGCCTCCCAAAGTTCTGGGATTACAGGCGTGAGTCACTGTGCCTGGCCTTAATTTGCATTGCCAAATTTTCTTTTTACCTTTCATTAGCTTTGATGCAAACCTATAGCTTAAGGTATATTAAACTTTAATGACATTTTTCTCTAAAATAGTAGTTTGTAATAACTTGTTCTGGCACCTGGCTCCAATGAGCACTATCCTCTGACCCTGTGGTATAATTTTCATGAGTAAGTAGAAACCTAAGATCATAGAAGTTCTATGGTAATGTATTCAAGGGGTTTACATCCTCTCCTCAAGTGCCTGTATCTCTGTGAAAAGAATCATCATGGGCTGGGCACGATGGCTCACACCTGTAACTCCAGCACTTTGGGAGGTCGAGGCAAGTGGATCACCTGAGGTTGGGAGTTCAAGACCAGCCTGACCAACATGGAAAAATCCTGTCTCTACTAAAAATACAAAATTAGGTGTGGTGGTACATGCCTGTAATCCCAGCTACTCAGGAAGCTGAGGCAGGAGATGCGCTTAAACCCAGGAGGGGGAGGTTGCAGTGAGCCAAGAACGTGCCATTGCACTCTGACAGACTTGGAAACAAGAGTGAAACTCCACTTCAAAAAAAAAAAAAAAAGAGAATCATCATCGAGTGGACTGGAACACATCCAGAGAACCAATTTTGTTAGAAACATTTTAGACTTGAGCCACACAGTCTACATCTTCTGCGTCCTCCATGCACTCGTCTGCTTTCTGGAGCCCCAAGAGTGAGTCTTACTCCTGTTCCAGATAACAGTTCTCTTCCGGGTAACGGTTCTTCAGATACTTGAAGACAGTGTCTTATTTCCTTAAATCTTCTCATTTCTTCTTCAAAAGACATTATTTCAAGTTACTTTTCGGCATCTTTACGATTTAACTCTGAATAAACACTCCCGAGTTTGTCAGTGACCATGTTAAAAACCAAGCACGGTGCTTAAAACAGACATCAGCTTTCAGGCAGTCACTCCAATGGAGAATACGGTGGGACTCTGGATCTGTACTTCACTTGCTCCAGACCCTATGCTTGTGTTAATATGCCCCAGTTTCAAATAAGCTTTTTTAGCAGCCCTGAAATGTTTACTCAGATTTAGTTTATAGTCAACTAAAAACCCCCAGAGGTCTCCTGTATCACACAAGTTATAATTAAAACCTTAAAAGAGAAAGGTATAGAACAAATGATTTTTCCCCTTCCTTTTTTGCTTTTTCATATGTTAAAACTATCTCGGAGCTGTTATCAGACTTTTTTCCTGAAAAACTCTCAACATACTCAAACTAGGTGTTACATGAAACTGGGGTCTCCAGGTTTTGTTGTTGAGACGGAGTCTCACTCTGTCGCCAGGCTGGAGGGCAATGGCACGATCTCAGCTCACTGCAACCTCAGTCTCCAGGGTTAAAGCAATTCTTCTGCGTCAGCCTCCCAAGTAGCTAGGATTACAGGTGCACACCACCACGCCCGGCTAATTGTTGTATTTTTAGTAGAGACAGGGTTTCACCATGTTGGCCAGGCTGATCTCGAACTCCTGACCTCAGGTGATCCACCTGCCTTGGCCTCCCAAAGTGCTGGGATTACAGGTGTGAGCCACCACGGCCGGCCCACACTCCAAATCTTAAGCCAAAACAAAAGGGGGTAAGGAAGCAGCAAAACTATTATTTGTCTTTCATAAAGTAATTGATTGACTATTAGAAGACTATCATCCATGCTATGCTCAACAAATATTCTTACTTTTTCTTTTTTCTTTTTTTTTTTTTTGAGATGGAGTCTTGCTCTGTCGCCAGGGTGGAGTGCAGTGGCATGATCTTGGCTCACTGCAACCTCTGTATCCCGGGTTCAAGCGTTACTCAGCCTCACGAGTAGCTGGGACTACATGCACATGCCACCATGCCCAGCTAATTTTTTTATTTTTTAGTAGAGACATTGTTTCACCATGCTGGCCAGGATGGTCTCGATCTCCTGACCTCGTGATCTGCCCACCTTGGCCTCCCAAAGTGTTGCGATTACAGGCGTGAGCCACCATGCCTGGCCTCATGTGATTTTATGCAGCAAATGCAAAGTATTCTGTAAAGGTTCTTGGTATACCTGTTTTCATAACAACATGAGTAGTCTCTTCAGTAATTAGATTAGTTAAAGCGATGTGGTATCTTCTGGCAAACTTGTACACGAGCATCTGAAATTAGATCAAATATTCCATTATCATGAGTTACCTCTAGTACACAGCTCAGAATACTAGTTATCCCACCATGGCATAC
>NW_012122154.1:168717-172585 GCF_000951035.1 Colobus angolensis palliatus | reverse complement strand
GGGAGGCGGAGCTTGCAGTGAGCCGAGAAGGCACCACTGCACTCCAGCCTGGGCAAGAGTGCAAGACTCTATCCACCCCCCCCAAAAAAAAAACAAAAAAAACTTGAAGTCTCAAATAGTTTAATAAAAATTATGTACACATCAGCAGACATAGAATTACAACTAAGGATTCAAAATAATAATATACACCTACTATGTACCACAAACTTAAAACTTAAAAAAATATACATTGGGCCAGACACGGTGGCTCATGCCTATAACCCAGCACTTTGCAAAGCTAAGGTGGGACTCTTGAACCCAAGAGTCTGAGACCAAGACCAGCCTGGGCAATACTGTGAGATCTCATGTCTTTAAAAAAAAAAAAAAGTAAAAAGAAAAAATATATATTAATTTTGCTTTAATAGCCGATATCATTTGATTCCCTAAGACAGTTTCTTTGCATAGTGACACTCTACTGTACTATAAACTTATCAGCCTACACTTTATAAGCTGAGAGATAACTACCCTACACAGAAAGTTATGCTACAGACATATATGGCTTAAAACCAAGACTCAACCCTCTGATAGTTACAAAACACTGAAATCAAGATGTTACTAAAAGTCAGTGCAAAAGCGATCAATTCTCTCGTAAGGAGAAGGCTTAGAAGGGGTTCATATTCTTCCCCAAAGAAATTTAGAGTCCTCTAGCTATTATCTATCAACCAAATAAAAATCAATAGGCAGCAAAAGAAATTAACCAGATCCATTATGGGCACAGTTGACCTAGCTGGTAGGTATTGTCTGATAAATAACTTTGTTTACCAAGGGCCATCATTTACTAGCCATAGCCACAGCCACCCACACCAGTATTTATGTGCTGTACAATACTGCCATGAAGCTCAGGCCATCTTTCTTTCATGTTGCCTTACTCCACACTGCCACAGGGCGCTGAAAAAATGCAGGCTAGAGAAGCTAATGACATCCTCCCCCTTTTGCCACCACCCTCTGCCAGGATCATTAGCAATTCTGAACTGATTAATTGCTGAAATCCCAGCCTTGAAACTGTTCTGTTAGAAGAGCAATGCTGAACTGATGAAAAGATCATCTTAACATGGGCTTCAGAATTAATCATGTGTAATACAGTCAGTAGCTTTCATCATAAATTTACCACACTTCACCAAGTCTGAATAGAGCTCAAAGTTTTCCTCTTTGCTTATTTAAAGACAACACCTACCCAAGCCAGTTGTAGTCTAAACTGCAGCTCAGAATTGCCTTTGGCAAGAAAGAGTAGACCATTTTAGCCATCTTTAAAAAGCTGAACTTGCAAAACAAAGGGATAAAGAATGCTAATTTTTTTTTTTTTTTTCTGAGACAGAGTCTTGCTCTGTCGCCCAGGCTGGAGTGCAGTGCCCGGATCTCAGCTCACTGCAAGCTCCGCCTCCCGGGTTTACGCCATTCTCCTGCCTCAGCCTCCCGAGTAGCTGGGACTACAGACGCCCGCCACCTCGCCCGGCTAGTTTTTTGTATTTTTTTAGTAGAGACGGGGTTTCACCATCTTAGCCAGGATAGTCTCGATCTCCTGACCTCGTGATCCGCCCGTCTCGGCCTCCCAAAGTGCTGGGATTACAGGCTTGAGCCACCGCGCCCGGCCCGTTTTTTGTATTTTTTAGTAGAAACGGGGTTTCACTGTGTTAGCCAGGATGGTCTCGATCTCATGACCTCCTGATCCGCCCGTCTCGGCCTCCGAAAGTGCTGGGATTATAGGCTTGAGCCACCGCGCCTGGCCCAAGAATGCTGATTTTCAATGAATAAGTAAGGAATTCCGGATGTGCAGGCAAATGATCAAGAGCCATTGAAACAGACACAGGTAAGAGCTTTCAGAGCAAATTGCTGGTCTGGGCATGGGATTATGAGATGAAAACATTTACAGCCAGCACTGTGCACTTATATCTACCAGGGCAGCCACAGCTTACTTTGCCCTTTCAGTAGTGGGATACATCTGGCCAGAGATGTTATGCTAAGTCACTACCTATGGAGAAGTTAGGATGAAAAATCCTAGCAAGGATATATTAAGAAAGATATTTCAGAATGATTTGGTCATCTCTCAGTGTGCAATAAATGGCACACCCACTACTGAATCCATTTGATAATCTGGTATGTTATCTCATCATAGTTTTAAAGAAATATTCACGCAATTATTATTATTATTATTATTATTATTATTTTGAGACAGAGTTTCGCTCTTGTTGCCCAGGCTGGAGTGCAATGGCGCAATCTTGGCTCAACGCAACCTCTGCCTCCTGGGTTCAAGCGATTCTCCTGCCTCAGCCTCCCGAGTAGCTGGGTACAGGCATGGGCCACCACGCCCAGCTAATTTTGTACTTTTAGTAAAGACGGGGTTTCTCTAGGTTGGTCAGGCTGGTCTTGAACTCCCGACCTCAGGCGATCTGACCGCCTCAGCCTCCCAAAGTGCTTGGATTACAGGCTTGAGCCACCGTGCCCGGCCACAAATTATTTTTATTATGAAGTGATGACAATGACAATTAATTACAGGGGTGGTAAACTTCTCAGGATGTCTGAAATCCACAAATAGCCCAAAAAGAAATGAGGTTTTACTGGTCTTAATATTTTAATGAGTATTTTTCCACAGTGTGAAGCAATTCCCATTCCTGGCATTAAGGACCCAAGGTGATGCCAAAATCCTAATAGCAAGGGGTGTTGCAGGGCAGACGTGGCAGGGCAGACTATTGAGTAACTGTCTTACAAGCCAGGATAAAAACAAACAGTAGAGAAATGCTACTGTCTGGCAGTACGTTTGGAACCAGTCTGAATTTAGTTAAATATGCTTGTAAATTCACCCATGTGAGCCAAGGGGGAAAAAAGACTCCTTCTGGGGAATAAAGGTATACCTACTTGCTTTTACAGATATAAAGGAAAATTCAAATTCAAAAGTCCTATATCATCCCAAAGTATAGCTTTTCTGCTAATATTTAATAATTATTTTCTCAAGTAAATATATATAAAATAATCCACACTATAGCTTTATCTAGATCTAAATTTTCAGAAATTAGTAATGGAAATTAAATTACACAGAACTATGATTGTTTCCTAGATTTCTTCCTCTAGGTTATCAATTGCCAGTACCTACATAAAACTGTTTCCAGAATGTTGTTAAGTCTTAGTCATTAGGGAGATACGTATGGATACACTCACAAATTCTTCTGGGGTCAGGCCAGACACCACCAAGGACATTCTTTTGTTGACCCTTTCTGTTGAAGCTGTCAATTTTGGCTTCTCCCTGCTCACACTTTCTTCCATTGCATTATACTCAGCAGTATTAGTATTATGAGCAGCAGCTGGACTCTGGGCAGATTTTGCAACTTGCCACTGGGGTACTTTCAATGCAGAGGTTGAAGATGGTATGCTGCCAACATGAGCTGACTCTAGGGCTCTGTCTTCAGAAGGATCAGATTCAGGGTCATCAGAGAAGAGACTGATTCCAGATTCCAGGTAAGGTGTTCCCTCTGAAAGGAATGGGAGAAGTTTAATTTACACAACAATGAATGTTGAATTACAGAGTTTTGGTCTCCGTTAAGAATTAAAAAGACCAATGAAGTTAGGTTAAGAGAAAAATGGGTACATGAATACAGTCTTGGTGGAAATCCAAAGTAGCCTAATTTCCTAAAAAGGAAATATGGCATTAGGTAGCAAACACCCTAACATGTGTTGACACTTTCAGTCAACAATGCTAGTTTTAGAAATATATCCACAGCCGGGTGCAGTGGCTCAAGCCTGTAATCCCAGCACTTTGGGAGGCCGAGACTGGCGGATCACAAGGTCAGGAGATCGAGACCCTCCTGGCTAACACGGTGAAACCCCGTCTCTACTA
>NW_012122154.1:166908-168527 GCF_000951035.1 Colobus angolensis palliatus | reverse complement strand
CCTCAGACCATCTGCCTGCCTCGGCCTCCCAAAGTGCTGGGATTACAGGCATGAGCCACCATGCCTGGCCCCAGCTAGTTTTTTTTTTTTTTTTTTAAACTTTGTAGAAATCACGTCTTGCTACACTGCCCAGGATGGTCTTGAACTCTTGGCCTTGAACAATCCTCCCACCTTGGCCTCCCAAAGTACTGAGATTACAGGCATGAACCACTGCACCTGTCCTTATTTTATCTTTTACGAGGTGGCATCTCAGCTTGGTGAAGTGGCTTACGCCTGTAACCCCAGCACTTCGGGAGGCCAAGGCAGGAAGACTGCATGAGGCCAGAGGTTAGAGACCAGCCTAGGCAACATAGCAAGATGCCGTCTCCAACCCCACCCCAAATTATCTTCTTTATTCCCTATATTGCTTATTCCCTATATTGTCCAATTTGGGAGCAATAAGCATATAGTAATTTTGTAAGAAAGGAAAAAAAAGTTGACAAATGTGGCAAATGCTTTATTTTTGTTTCTTCATCTAAGGTAATGATACCATTACTTTTCTCACTTAATAAACCAGCAGATATCATTACCAAATTAAAAACAGCAGAGATGTCATCCTTGAAACATTTCAGAAAATGCCATGCTATCAGGAATTAAGCATAGCTAAGTGGAATATATGAGATTCCTAAAATGACCCTAATGAACATGGCCAAATACCACATTTGATGCCAGTGTCTTTTATGATAATGTGTTTTTGAGGATTAATTAAAAACTTTCTTTACTGATTAAAACTCTGATTTACAAGCCATAAAACACCATTCATTAAAAGTGATTTTTAAGGCATAAAATATATAATCATTTATATTAATTAACTCATAAAAGAAGAGCTTGCTTTGGGATTTGACTCATTTTCTAATAAAGTACTGGCCTAAAACTTTATTCTTTGGCCTTAGGACCCTTGTCTAACAGTTGAAATAAAAAAAATATATATATATATATCTCCTAGGCAGATAAAAGATGTATGCAAAGGTTTAGTCATAGGAATGTTCACTGTAACACTGCTTATAATAGTGTAATTTTAGAAGCAATCTAGAAGTCCAATAATAGATTAAATTACGATATACCTAGTCCAATGGAGTACTCTTCACCCATTAGTTTGAATATAAATGTTGATGTACAATAAAACAGAAATGTTACTAATATATTAAAGAAGATACCTGAGCAATATTATTTATCATGACATTATTTTAAAAATAAAAGTTTATGTAAAATGACTAAAGAGCAGGAGAATTGCTTGAACCCAGGAGGCAGAGGTTGCGCTGAGCCGAGATCATACCATTGCACTCCAGCCTGGGCAACAAGAGTGAAACTCCGTCTCAAAAAAAAGAGTACAGGTAATTTTATTTTTTTGAGAAGGGTCTCGGTCTGTCACCCAGGCTGCAGTGCAGTGGCACAAACATGGCTCACCTGCAGCCTTGACCTCCTGGACTCAAGTGATCTTCCTGCCTCAGCCTCCTGAGTAGCTGGGACCACAGGTGTTTGCCACCTTCCAGCTAATTTTTTTTTTTTTTGAGATGTAGTTTCGCTCTTGTTGCCCAGGTTAGAGTGCAATGGTGTGACCTTGGTTCACTGCAACCTCC
>NW_012122154.1:158264-159438 GCF_000951035.1 Colobus angolensis palliatus | reverse complement strand
GGCTCACTGCAACCTTGCCTCTCGCCTCTCGGGTTCAAGTGATTCTCCTGCCTCAGCCTCCCAAGTAGCTGGGACTACAGGCGCATGCCACCACGCCCAGCTAATTTTTGTATTTTTAGTAGAGGTGGGGTTTCACCATGTTGATTGGGATGGTCTCCATCTCCTGACCTCGTGATCCACCAGACTTGGCCTCCCAAAGTGCTGGGATTACAGGCTTGAGCCACTGTGCCCAGCCACTATTGCCTGCCTTTTCAATGTCCAAATTCATTCTAAAAACAAAAGCCAGCTATATAATATTGTTAGAAAAGCATATACACCCAGTAAATAGTTCCTCTAGTCTTCCAAGTGCTTAGGACTTTGCAAAATAAGATACTTATCAATAGATTTAAAGGGCCTCAGAGGTTAATTAATTTAAACAATTATTGGGTGCTTATTATGGGTCAAATACTAAGGTTACGTCCCCTGGACTGAAGATGAGTGAGAACTGAATTACTGCTCTTTTTTTTGGAGATGGAGTCTTGTTCTGTCACCCAAGCTGGAGTGCAATGGCACAGTCTCGGCTCACTGCAACCTCTGCCTCCCAGGTTCAAGCGATTCTCCTGCCTCAGCCTCCTGTATAGCTGGGATTATAGGCACCTACCACCATGCCTGGCCCTCCAGTAAGGAAAAGAATGGTACTGGACTACATAGTCCAGTACCGGATTGCTATATAGTTCTGTATTAATAGTGGTGTAAATACACATCTCTGAAAGATATTCCAAATGTTTTCTGGCTTTGGGAGGGCAAGGTGGGTGGACCACTTGAGTCCAGGAATTTGAGACCAGCCTGGGCAACAAGGTAAAACTCCGTCTCTACCAAAAATACAAAAATTTAATGGGCGTGGTGGTGCATGCTTGTGGACCCAGCTACTTAGGAGGCTAAGGTGGGAGGATTGCGTGAGCCTGAAAAACAGAGGATGCAGTGAACCATGATTGCGCCACTGCAATCTAGGTGACTGAGGGAGACCCTGTGTTAAATAACAATAATAATAATAATTTTTATTATTATTATCTGTGGTAAATCAAGAGCTAGAGTTTTTCTAGAAAGACAAGAATTTTAATTAGGGCAAGGGCTGCCTTGAAGAAGTCTACCATCAGCTTCCAAGCTTGTTCAGGTTTTAGCTCCATTATATATA
>NW_012122154.1:155838-157154 GCF_000951035.1 Colobus angolensis palliatus | reverse complement strand
GTAAACCCGGGAGGCGGAGCTTGCAGTGAGCTGAGATCTGGCCACTGCACTCCAGCCTGGGTGACAGAGCGAGACTCCGTCTCAAAAAAAAAAGAAAAAAAAAAAGTATACTAGAGCAATAAAAGTTTATAAATGCCTGTATACAAAAAACTGGAGAAAGTATGGTGAAAAAAATTAACAATTAGAGTTCAGTATAAATAAAGATGTCAGATACCACAACATCTTTACACTGATGTTTCTTACCTTTCCACTCCTGGTTCTTTATTTTTACTGGTAGAACTATCTGCAGATACCTTGAACTTGTCAGCAGAAAGGCCTTCTGGATTCTGGCTTATAGGATATTCACTACTTTTCTGTGAAGTTAATACTGCTTTAAATGGAATGAGAAAACAAATCTACTTTACTGCTTTGCTCTGATAGTGATAATTCAGGTTAGAATACTGACTTTTTTCAAAAGCATCAACTATGATACACAAATTGGTTTTTAAACAAGTATATCAGGCAGAATTTTATAAACAAGTAATGCAACAGACAGATGCTAGCACTAAATGGAATTCAATGATTAAAAAATAATAATGGTAATAAAAGGAACACTTTAAGACAGGGTAAATAAAGACACCCAGCTGAGACAAGGTTGAAAAAAAATTTATATTCCTTGGCCCTGAATGATAAAAATATATATATAACAAATTTTTATCTCTGCAGCAAATAAATTATGCCCAAATCCTCTCAGACAATAGGAAAGAAAGAGTACTGGAAAGCACAAAGTACATTATTTTCTCCATCCCCACTGCCTCCACATTAAACACTGTGTGAAATGGGGGTTTCAGCTTCTGCATGTGGGGGGGTAAACAAGACATGAGTGTCAGACAAGAAAGAAAAAACAGGTGACATTTTGCTTCTCATTTTCAATTACTGAAAAAAAATAAAAAAGAAAAAAAACCAAATAAATAAACCCCCTAAACCAACACATACACAAAAAAAACCCCAAGGTGCTGGTTAATAAGAAATCTTAAATAATACATGGAACTAATGATGAAATGCCACAGAAGGGAAAAAACACAAAACATACTGAAGGCAAAGTTCTGGCATGTTAGTTCATTTTTTTTTTGAGACGGAATCTTGCTCTGTCACCCAGGTTGGAGTGCCGTGGCTGGATCTCAGCTCACTGCAAGCTCCGCCTCCTGAGTTCGCGACATTCTCCTGCCTCAGCCTCCCGGGTAGCTGGGACTACAGGTGACACCACCTCGCCCGGCTAGTTTTTTTTTTGGTAGTTTTTTTTTTTTTTGAGACGGAATCTTGCTCTGTCACCCAGG
>NW_012122154.1:154676-155596 GCF_000951035.1 Colobus angolensis palliatus | reverse complement strand
CCCAAGCTGGAGTGCGATGGTGCAATCTTGGCTCACTGCAACCTCTGCCTCCTGGGTTCAAGCAATTCTCCTGCCTCAGCCTCCTTAGTAGCTGAGACTACAGGTACCCGTCACCACGCCCAGCTAGTTTTTTTGGTATTTTTAGTAGAGATGGGGTTTCAATATGTTGGTCAGGCTAGTCTCGAACTCCTGACCTCTCAAGTGATCCACCCGCCTTGGCCTCCCAAAGTGCAGGGGTTAGACATGTGCCACTGTGCCCGGCCTAATTCATTTTGTAATATATTAATTCCTCCAAATGTATCACTTTGTGCCACTGCCTTCTAGGAAATGGCTTAAAGGGAAAAGTATTTATTTATTTATTTTTATTTATCATTCTATTTATTTATTTATTTATTTATTTATTTTTGAGACAGAGTCTCCCTCTGTAGCCCAGGCTGGAGTGCAGCGGTAAGATCTCAGCTTACTGCAAACTCCGCCTCCCAGTTCATGCCACTCTCCTGGATCAGTCTCCCGAGTAGTAGATGGGACTACAGGCGCTGGCCACCACGCCCAGCTAATTTTTTTTTTTGTATTTTTAGTAGAGACGGGGTTTCACCCTGTTAGCCAGGATGGTCTCAATCTCTTGACCTCATGATCCGCCCGACTCAGCCTTCCAAAGTGCTGGGATTACAGGCATGAGCCACCGCACATGGCCAGATAATAACTTATGTATTATTATTATTATTATTTTTGAGACAGAGTTTCACTTGTTGCCCAGGCTGGAGTGCAGTAGCACCATCATAGCTCACTGCAGCCTTGGACTTACGGGCTCAAATGATCCTGCCACCTCAGCCTCCTGTATAGCTGGGATTATAGGCACCTACCACCATGCCTGGCCCTCCAGTAAGGAAAAGAATGGTACTGGACTACATAGTCCAGTA
>NW_012122154.1:137039-148336 GCF_000951035.1 Colobus angolensis palliatus | reverse complement strand
CCCAAAAAACAAAAAACAAAGTCATTCCATCACCACAACATTTAGCGTATAAATTCATCTTCTTACTACATGCTATGAAGAAGACAAGTTGAATTAGACGTCAGTAACTCAGTAGAACCTGAAAAACAGAGCAAAACCTTTCTCCTTTTTTCCCTCCTTAATTCTTAATTCATTCTCTGAACAGCAAGCCCAATCTAGGCCTTGTGACATGATGATCTACTTGCTGGCTGGTTTAGGAAAGTATAAATGCAGAGATCCAGAGCCCAAGTTTCAGAATAGTATTGTAGTTCCTCTTAAATCATTCCCTCATCTAGATGTCTTAACATTTTACATTCTTCGTGGGTAAGAAGTATGGGCCACACCAAACATTTAATAAACTTACTGACTGCCCACTGTGTGCTAAGCATTGTACAGGGTATTGTGAAGAATTAAGGAAGACACTGGGCCGGGCATGGTGGCTCAAGCCTGTAATTCCAGCACTTTGGGAGGCCGAGACGGGCGGATCACGAGGTCAGGAGATCGAGACCATCCTGGCTAACACGGTGAAACCCCGTCTCTACTAAAAATACAAAAAAAGTAGCCAGGCGAGGTGGCGGGCACCTGTAGTTCCAGCTACTCGGGAGGCTGAGGCAGGAGAATGGCGTAAACCCGGGAGGCGGAGCTTGCAGTGAGCTGAGATCCGGCCACTGCACTCCAGCCCGGGCGACAGAGCAAGACTCCGTCTCAAAAAAAAAAAGACACTGGAAGACAACAGATATTAAGAAATAATAAACTAGCTCGGGCACCATGGCTCCCGAGTAGCTGGGATTACAGGCATGTGCCACCACACCTGGCTAATTTTTTGTATTTTTAGTAGACACGCAGTTTCTCTGTGTTGATCAGGTTGGTCTCGAACTCCTGACCTCAGGTGATCCACCCGCCTCGGCCTCCCAAAGTGCTAGGATTACAGGTGTGAGCCATCGTGTCTGGCATAGAAGTTCTGGCCAGGTGCCATGGCTCACACCAGTAACCCCAGCACTTTGGGAGGCTGAGATGAGAAGATTGCCTGAGTTCAGGAGTTTGAGACCTACTTGGGCAACACAGGGAGACCTTGTCTCTACAAAAAATTTAAAAAAAAATTACCTGGGTATGGTGGCGGATGCTTATAGTCCCAGCTACTTGGGAGGCTAAGGCAGGAGGATCTCTTGAGGAGTTCGAGAGGCTGCAGTGAGCTGTGAGTATACCACTGCCCTCCAGCTTGGGCAACAGAGCAAGACCCTCTCTAAAAAGGTGAGGCTGAGGTGTGGGAGGAATGCTCAAAATCAAGAGTTCAAGACCAGCCTAGTTAACAGTGCGTCCCTGTCTCTACTTAAAAAAAATATTAAAGAAAAAAATTATTATTTATTTATTTATTTATTTTTTGAGATGGAGTCTCGCTCTGTCGCCTGGGCTGGAGTGCAGTGGCCGGATCTCAGCTCACTGCAACCTCTTCCTCCAGGTTCAAGCGATTCTCCTGCCTCAGCCTCCCGAGTAGCTGGGACTACAGGCGCCTGCCACCTCGCCCGGCTAGTTTTTTGTATTTTTTAGTAGAGACGGGGTTTCACCGTGTTAGCCAAGATGGTCTCGATCTCCTGACCTCGTGATCCGCCTGTCTCGGCTTCCCAAAGTGCTGGGATTACAGGCTTGAGCCACCGCGCCTGGCCGAAAAAAATTATTTTTAAAAAGTTCATTTAAGTTTCAGTTAGACTCAACCAGATTTAGGGAGGAAAAGGCTCAAAACTTATGCTGGTATTAAGCTGTGATATCCAAAATGATTCAAAAATGAAGCATTTCAGTTACAGATCTGCAGAAAAAAATAAACACACATATACACCAAAGAGGAGAGAGTAGATTTACACAGATATTCAAAGTCACACAATAATAACATTTTATATCTTACACATTAGAATTGAAAGTCTAGTCTGTGTTTAGACTGAAGATGGTGAAAGCACCCCAAAGAAGAGTATTATACTAGGGAAGGGACTCTGAACTCTCATTATCCGAGAGATGAACTAAATGAAGATAATTACAATGAAAGCATTTAAGGAAATACATTTTGAAGCACTGCCATAGCAACAGAGTTTGTAGCTAGCTTCTTTATCCAAGAGCTCCTGTTTGTTCCTTAACACAAAAATACTGCAAGGCACAACTGGGGACCAAGGCCACTGTTCTGTATAAGTAACAGACTTGAGTTCCTAGAAAGACTCAAAGAAAGGCCTTAAAGTCCCCAGTTGGACTGTGGAACAGGGTGCTGAAGAAGGAACTTCAACACTCAGATAAGAATCACTGAGATAGGAATGAAGTGTACTTTGAGAGCACTCACCACCCCTGCATGTTTCTAAGCAGCATCCTGGTGGGGACCCCATGCCCAGCCTCTCCTAAGTGTCTATGTGTTTGCCCCTGTTTAAAAACCTGCCTGATGTGTTGTCTTTCCAATTAAAAACTCAAATTTCCATCTCACTTTCCTTCATTTATGCCATTATTCCTCAGCTCAGTGCTCACTTCTAGGAAGTTAGCTCTGATCAACTGCACTTGCCTGGTTACTCCAATGGCATCCTCTCAGAGGTCCATCTAGATTTTTTTTGGTAACTGTAACATTGCTATAAAGCACTTGACTCTGCTGCATAATTAGGCTGTGTTCTTTCCGTTTCCTTTTGAACTAACAGGAGCTCTACATCACTAGGCTTTCTGTGGATCAAAGTGCAGTTCCTGAAGTATAGGAGGTCTCTTCCTATAAATCAGAAGCACATTAAATAGGTCTTTGTGATGTGACACCAGTGTAATAAGGAATATGTCTGAGTATTTTTTCATAGCTTTCTGAAATTATGGGGTTGCCTGTCACCAATTTCTCCTACTCCACTTAGCTTCCAATAGAGCAAGAGCTATATTGTATACCATCTATATTCCATGGGCTCCCCATAGCATCTACTTGTTGTAGGTACTCAGATGACAACATGAATGACTGCCCTGGGTCCCTCTGACTGGTATATTAGTTGTGAGCAGGGACAAGAACCAAGGTTCCACAATTACCCATGTGCTGAGCAAGGATCATAAAATGTTGGAGCTAGGTCCTTACTTTTCAGAAGGAGATAAAGGGGAAGGAAAGAATTTTGCTTAGGATATCAGTGTTTGGCCAACATTACACACCTTTTTCTGATGTGCTTTGTTCTGGATTTCGTAGGTCCTCAAGGGCAGAAGAGTCAGTTACAATGGAAGGGTAGCTGTTAGAAGGCTGGCTTCCATGCTGTTCTAACACAGCTTCTAGTTCAGCCATTTCCTGCTGGAGCTTTATTAGGTTATCTTGCATGGTATCCCTCTGCTGCAAAAACGATAAATGGTACCAAGAAAATGAAATACTTTGAGAAGCTTTCCATTAAATGAAAATATGTCATACAAATTAGTTTTAGCACAGGAATTGAAATCACCTAGTATGGAACTATAAGTTCTGGCTGAACACCTTTTAATCTAACCACATTCATGCAATTAATGCCCATGAAATTATTTCCAAATGATGCTAGTGAGGGAAAAAAATCCTCCAACTCCCCCAAATAGACTTGATTTATTGTGACGTCCTTTTGAGGTTGGTTATTTTCTTTTAAAGCTAGGGAATGAAAAAATAATTAAAGTATTTAAACATTATCGATATTTAAAATTAGCATGAATCTATTAATATTTTATTTATACAGGCACATTTCAAAGACTTGGTGTTGTGAGATTCATCAGACATTTAGGTTAGTTCATATAAAAATATGTGATTTTTAGACTAATGTAATGTCGAAAAAAGCCCCCTATCTATGGCATTTTATAAAAATACAACAAATAGAAAAATACTATCAGTAATCCTGCCTAGATTACTGGCTTGTGAGGACTCTTCCTTTTCTGGGATGCTCTGAACCTTTAGTTTCTTTTCTTTTTTAAGTCTCCCTCTGTCACCCATGCTGGCACCATCTCAGCTCACTGCAACCTCTTCCTCCAGGTTCAGGTGATTCTCCCACCTCAGTCTCTTCAGTAGCTGGGATTACAGGTGCTTACCATGATGCCTGGCTAATTTTGGTAATTTTAGGAGAGACAGGGTTTTACCATGTTGGCCAGGCCGGTCTTGAACCCCTGACCTCAAGTGATGCATCTGCCTTGGCCTCCCAAAGTGCTGGGATTACAGACATGAGCCATTGTGCTCGACCTGAACCTTTAGTTTCTAACAGAAAAAGCAAAAAGCTAATCTATGAGTCTGTCTGTTTGCTCAGTTAATTAGACAACTATTTACTATCTATTAAGCACCAGGCACTGTCCTAGTATTGAGGATACAGTCCTCATGGTGCTGCCATTCTAGACAGGGACATCTTATCTAGAATGTGTCCACCTAGATATCATTAGCAAGGACCTGTGAGAGGGAAGGATCCAACAGAAAGAGCCCTAAGAAAGCCTGTAAGGATAGTTACTGTTAAAATAATGGGTTCTTCTTGCTTATGGGCTCCTGTTGTTTATTGGTCCATTTCAAAGAAGAATGTGCTAAGTCCAAGAATGTGATAAACAAAGAATTTATGTATGTAAGGAGTTTTCCAAAATATCCTTTTTAAAAATTTATTTTATTTTATTTTATTTTATTTTATTTTATTTTATTTTTTGTTGAGACGGAATCTCGCTCTGTCGCCCAGGCTGGAGTGCAGTGGCCGGATCTCAGCTCACTGCAAGCTCCGCCTCCCGGGTTTACGCCATTCTCCTGCCTCAGCCTCCTGAGTAGCTGGGACTACAGGCGCCCGCCACCTCGCCCGGCTAGTTTTTTTTTTTTTTTAGTAGAGACGGGGTTTCACCGTGTTAGCCAGGATGGTCTCGATCTCCTGACCTCGTGATCCGCCTGTCTCGGCCTCCCAAAGTGCTGGGATCACAGGCTTGAGCCACCGCGCCCGGCCTATTTTATTTTATTTATTTATTTTTGAGATGGAGTCTCACTCTGTCGCCCAGGCTAGAGTGCAATGGCACAACCTCAGCTCACTGCAACCTCTGCCTACCCGGTTCAAGCAATTCTGCCTGCCTCAGCCTCCCAAGTAACTGGCATTACAGGCACCTGTTACCATGCTCAACCAATTTTTTTTTTCTGAGACAGAGTCTCACTTTGTTGCCCAGGCTGAAGTGCAATGGCATAATCTAGGCTCACTGCAAGCTCCACCTCCCAGGTTCAAGCCATTCTTCTGCTTCAGCCTCCTTAGTAGCTGGGACTACAGGCGTCCGCCACCACGCCCAGCTAATTTTTTGTATTTTTAGTAAAGACGGGGTTTCACTGTGTTAGCCAGGATGGTCTCAATCTCCTGACCTCGTGATCCGCCCGCCTCAGCCTCCCAAAGTGCTGGGATTACAGGCGTGAGCCACCGTGCCCGGCCTAATTTTTATATTTTTAGTAGAGATGGGGTTTCACCATGTTGGCCAGGCTGGTCTTGAACTCCTGACCTCAGGTGATCTCCCCGCCTCAGCCTCCCAAAGTGCTGGGATTACAGGCATGAGTCACCATGCCTGGCTTCAAAATATACACGTTTAAAAATCACTTTGAGAAGGAACATCAATGGTTGCCAAAAAGTCCAGTGTGGGAGTGTGGGCAGGAACACACTGTTTCACTCTCCATTTCTTCTTCTTCTGATCCTTAAAAATGACTTTGCCCTTTACTAAAACCAAGCCATCTTCCTTCTCCTGCTATACTGGGTTCATAATTTTCAGGAGGTTTTGATGACCAGAAAATGTATTCCTAGCTTCACAAAGGTTTCCACTGCTACTCTAACACTGCTTTGCTGCCAAGGTCTGCAGCAACGCCATTGCCACCACTTGGTACTCATAAGTAGTTACATCACTGATCAAATCCTAGCCAAGGTCTGCCTCAGTAAACCTGGAATGAAAGCACATAGATATCTGACCAAAATGCTTCATAGGCTATATTAGTCACTGCTGTCACAACCATCACATCTAACCTCTATGTGGCCATCACATAAATCAGAAAAAATAGTAGTGGGGTAATTATTAATAGATAACTTTCCTTTGGGTTTCCCAAAGGAATTATTTTTTATAACTTAGACAAATTCCCCGGCAGGCAAGTGGTCAAATACATTAGGGAGAATAAAACCAATAGGTTTCTAAGACTTCTTGATTCTAATTCTGAAGTGCTCCTTCAATTAGCTCTAGTCTTCTATTTCTACTATGCTGCTCTGATCTATACTTTTAACACTGCTACATTACTGTAGAAGTTCCCCAAAAGCCTTGTTTATCATGTCTTTTTCTTCCATAAAGACCCTTAGTGCTCCAGCCTGGCCATCACAGTGAAACCCCAGCTGAGGCAGGAGAATCGCTTGAACCCGGGTGGTGGAGGTTGCAGTGAGCCAAGATCGTGCCACGGCACTCCAGCCTGGACAACAGAGCAAGACTCTGTCTCAAAAAAAAAAAACCCAAAACCAAAACTAACAAACAAACAAAAAAAAACAGAAAACAAAAAAACCTTAGGGATATACCACGGCTGAGTTATACTTTTTGAACACTATATAATTGTTAGTCATTATTGCCGTTAGGATAAAGTCCAAATTCCTAAACATAGCATTCAAAAGGCCCTTTACACCCTGGTAATTATCTCTCATTTCTCCCAACATGCCTCACACAAGTTGTTTTCCCATAACACAGGACAACTTTATGTTTCCTGGGAATTCCATGACTCTGTACCTTTACCTTACTTGCTGCCACTCCTCTTTTTCCACTTGAAAAAATTCTTCTCATCTTTCAAGGCCTAGCTTGAATGTCTCCTTAAGTCCCCACCAGGAGGAGTTGTGAAATATAAGAAGTAAGGGCAAGTGGGCAGAATGTGGCTAATCCTAATAAGACTCCTGAAATGTGCAGCACAGCAGCCGGAACTGGTCTGGAGGGAAGTAGACCCTTGTTTGTTCACATTCGTTACATATAAATATATATATAACCTTCCCATAAAACATGTGTATTTAATGAGTTAAAATTATTTCTAATGTTCCTATTACTACATAATAAGCCTAATCCAAATACAAGCTGAAGTCTTAGCACAAATAGTGGCTTTATCATGCTAGTTTTGTTGACATGTTGTGAATATTTTCAAATACACAGAAAACTTGAAGCAACTTCACAATGAATGTTTACATATCTACTACGTAGAATCTATAATTAACATTTCCTATATTTACTTTATCACATACACACACATGCACACACACACACAGAAGTCCCCACCAATAATCCACCTCTTATCAGGAACAGATGATCTCACACTACTTGATTTACATTGCTAATGCATTAGTATACCCAAATGGAACACATGACCTTGATAGAAGGAATCTTGCCTTAATCATTTTTGCCTCCCTAATGCCTAGCAGACAGTAAGCACTCAGCAAGTATTTATTAATGAGAAGATAAATTAATGAATAAGTATAGTTAATCAGTCTTCTGTAAAAACAAACAAAAACCCAGATACCAATGACACCAAATTAGCAATTCTCTATAATCTATATGCTTTTTCTCGGTTCAGTACAAATAGGGAAAAAAATTCCACTTTAACAGTTTTTCCTGCCTGTGCTACTTTAGATGTAAGATAGCCTGAAATCTGACTTCAGCTGTTTTGGGTAGACGCTTAGTAAAAACACTTTGCAAAATGAATCCTGAACAAATAGACACATCTCTGGGAATAAGATCAGAAATACAGAAAAACAAGGACATTGTATATTGAATGTCAAACATAATACAGTATGGCTAAGGCAGATGTAATCAGAAATTGCAATCTTAAACTTTAAAACACAATGGACAGAATTAGACGATAGGTATATTGACAGAGCCCCAAACCCACATCCAAAAAGGATCATAGTAATTGCAAACAGAGAAAAGGCCTCCTAAATCTTTTCATCAATTTAGTTGCCATGGCAATCTTGAAGAAGTGGAGAATATTAGTGACAGCTCAGATACGGAGTGGGGAGTTATCTCAAAGGTTTCTTGACAACTCCAAGGGGCTTCAGGTCTAGAGGGATTTGCTCTGTACAGAGAATGGGCAGTAGATGATAAGCCCTCTCTAATTGTAGTTCTCATAGCAATGCAAGATTTAGAAGATTTTAAAACTGGATATCACCCAATGTTGGCAAGGTACAGGAAAATGGGAACTATCATTTACCACAGGGGCTGGAAGATCACAAACTGGTTTAATCTTTCTAAAGAACAATTTAGCAACATGTATCAAACACGAAAATCCTAGTCCTAGGAATTTATACTAAGGAAATAATCAGAAATGTAGGCAAATATTTAGCTACCAGGATGCTACTACAGTAAAGTACATAATAGCAAACTGGCCTCTTACCCTGAAACCTTCAACATTCAGCAATAGGTCAAATAAATCATGATACACTGGAAAGATAGAATCTCATATAGTAATTAAAAATGAAGTCACTTAAGAATTTTAACAACCCAGGCCAGGTACAGTGGCTCATGCCTGTAATCCCAGCACTTTGGGAGGCTAAGGTGGGTGGATCACTTGAGGTCAGGAGTTTGAGACCAGCTTGACCAAAACGGAGAAACCCTGTCTCTACTAAAAATACAAAATTAGCTGGTCATGGTGGCACATGCCTGTAATCCCAGCTACTCAGGAGGCTGAGGCAGGAAAATCGGTTGAACTTGGGAGGCAGAGGTTGCGGTGAGCCGAGGTCGTGCCATTGCACTCCAGCCTGGGCAACAAGAGCGAAACTACATCTCAGGAAAAAAACAAAAAAATAAAAAATAAAAATAAAGAATTTTAATCATCCAGTAAAAGCTAGATTACGTACAGAATTATCTGGATTTCTTTTTTTTTGAGACAGGGTCTCTCACCATACTACCCAGGCTGGAGTGCAATGGCACCATCATGGCTCATCCCAGCCTCAACTTGCTGGGATCAAGCAATCCTACCCGAGCCCCTCAAGTAGCTGAGACTACAGGTGTGCACCACTAAGCCTCATTAATTTTTATTTATTTTTTTTCCAGACAGGAGTTGCCCAGAAAGGAGTGCAGTGGCATGATCACAACTCACTGTGGCCTTGACCTCTGGGGCTCAGGCAATCTTCCTGCCTCAGCCTTGTAAAGTGCAGGTGTGAGTCACTGTGCCAGGCCCCCTGGATATATTTTAAAGATAAAGTATATACAAAGCACCCCTGTGCACACACAGGAATACTAAAAGAATATACACCAATAAATTGGTAACCATTTCTGGATAACACAAATTGCAACTAGCTTACCATTTTAATCACTGTAAGTGTACAGTTCAGTGGCATTAAGTATTTTCACACTGTTGTATTACCATTGTGACTATCCATCTCCAGAACTTTTTCATCATCCCAAACTGAAATCTGTACTCATCAGACAGTAACTCCCCATTTCCCCCTCCCCAAGTCTCTAGTAACCACTATTGTCCCTTCTGTCCTATGAATGTATCTTTTTTTTTTTGAGACGGAGTCTCCCTCTGTCACCCAGGCTGGAGTGCTGTGGCTGGATCTCAGCTCACTGCAAGCTCTGCCTCCTGGGTTTAAGCCATTCTCCAGCCTCAGCCTCCCAAGTAGCTGGGACTACAGGCGCCTGCCACCTCGCCCGGCTAGTTTTTTTTTTTTTTATATTTTTTAGTAGAGACGGGGTTTCACCATGTTAGCCAGGATGGTCTCGATCTCCTGACCTCGTGATCCACCCGTCTCGGCCTCCCAAAGTGCTGGGATTACAGGCTTGAGCCACCGCTGAGATTACAGGCATTGGCCACCATGCCCAGCTACTTTTTATTTCTTTTTTAACTCCTCCTTGTGGAGCAAGGCTTATCTACAGGCAATGTGCCCAGAGTAACCAAATTTAACTATACTAGATATATCATATAAGTGGAAGCATATAACGTGTCTTTTGGTGTCCAGTTTATTTCAGTTAACACAATGTCTTCAAGGTTCATCCATGGATGATTTTTGTTTATTTGTATTTTCTAAGTTTTCCATGATACACATATATAACTTTATAAGAATATCAGGCTTTTCTCAACTTCATTTAATCTAACTTCAGAAAGTTCACAAAAAAACATCATTCACTTACTAGCAGCTAAAAGGGTATTTAATTTAGGTGGAAAAAAGAAGCCACAGCAGGATGATTCGAGGGGGTCTGAACAGCTTCATTTTAAGAACGTGCCTACGGCAGGTCAGAGAACATAAGCAAACTGTCTAAGATCACACAGCCCGGTACAGAACTCTCACCAATATTACCGCCAGCAACTGCTGTGTGTATCCTTCATAGAACCCTGTGCTAGGAATACAAAGAACCAATCTAACTACTAGAAGTTGTCAATTTAGTGGGAGATAAATGAAAAAAATCAACTGAGATGAGCCTGAATTTTTGCATGAGAACTTGGAAAATTTTGGTGCCACTTCTACAAATGAAAATTAGAAGGCCAGGCCTGGTGGCTCATGCCTGTAATCTCAGCACTCTGGGAGGCTTAGGCTGGCCGATCATTTGAAGTCAGGAGTTCAAGATGAGCCTGGCCAACATGGTGAAACCCTCTCTCTACTAAAAAAACACAAAAGGCCGGGCGCGGTGGCTCCAGCCTGTAATCCCAGCACTTTGGGAGGCCGAGACGGGCGGATCACGAGGTCAGGAGATTGAGACCATCCTGGTGAACACGGTGAAACCCCGTCTCTACTAAAAAAAACACAAAAAACTAGCTGGGCGAGGTGGCGGGCGCCTGTAATCCCAGCTACTCGGGAGGCTGAGGCAGGAGAATGGCGTGAACCCGGGAGGCGGAGCTTGCAGTGAGCTGAGATCCGGCCACTGCACTCCAGCCTGGACAACAGAGCGAGACTCTGTCTCAAAAAAAAAAAAAAAAACACACACAAAAATGAGCTGGGAATGGTGGCAGGCACCTGTAATTCCAGCTACTTAGGAGGCTGAGGCCCGAGAATCACTTGAACCTGAACCTGGGAGGCGAAGGTTGTAGTGAGCCAAGATTGTGCCACTGCACTCCAACCTGGGTGACAGAGCAAAACTCCATCTCAAGAAAAAAAATTAGGAGACAGAGCCTGGTTCTATGATGAAGATGATGTTCATTTTTAGATGCTGTGATACTGAATGTTTTTTCTAGACTATTCTGCCTTTAGTACATAAACATTTCACATTACCAAATGGTCACATATATGGTAAAGCTTTTATTTACTTCACTAGTGACCAAATAATTGGCCTTGACCATTAGGTCCAGAAAGTAAAATTGTGTACTTTCTTTTTTTTGAGATGGAGTCTCGCTC
>NW_012122154.1:126960-136508 GCF_000951035.1 Colobus angolensis palliatus | reverse complement strand
ATATACACAGAAGTTTAAAAGAAAAGTCTATCTTTCCTCCGTTGAATTGCATTTGCACCTTTGTCAAAAATCAGCTGAGCGTATTTGTGTTGGTCGATCTCCTGACCTCGTGATCCGCCCGTCTCGGCCTCCCAAAGTGCTGGGATTACAGGCTTGAGCCACCGCGCCTGGCCTTAAATAACTAGATTTTAAAAGGGAAAAGAAAAAAAGAACAGAAGTATCCACAAAACAGTGAAAGGCTAGATGGTCTCTATTAGGAAGAGAACCCTATAGTCTCCAACTTGGTACCAAGAATAAACACCAAAATTGCAATTGCTGGCAATAATATTGGTGAGAGTTCTGTACCTGGCTGTGTGGCCTTAGGCAGTTTGCTTACCTTCTCTGACCTGCAATAGGCATATTCTTAAAAAGGAGCTATGCAGACCCCCTTGAATCATCCTGCTGTGGCTTCTTTTTCTCACCTCTCTTGATACAATAAGAATGTCATATTTTTGTTATAGGGGAGATGATGTGTTTTTGTTTGTTTTTGAGGTAGTCTCACTCTGTCACCCAGGCTGGAATGCAGTGGTACAATCCCAGTTCACTGCAACCTCCGCCTCCCAGGTTCAGGTGATTCTCCTGTCTCAGCCTCCAGAGTAGCTGAGATTACAGGCATTGGCCACCATGCCCAGCTAATTTTTGTATTTTTAGTAGATGCGGGATTTCACCATGTTGGCCAGGCTGGTCTCAAACTTCTGACCTGAGGTGATCCACCCACCTTGGCCTCCCAAAGTGCTGGGATTAGCAAATGGGTTTCAAAGGTTTAGCTTATTCATTAAAATCAGTATTTAGTATACTACAATGAGCTAGGCAGTGTGTGTGTGTGTGTGTGTGTCTGCGTGTGCGTGTGCGTGTGTGAAATAAAAGGTAGTATGAGTTCCATCAAGGTGCTTACAGTCTAATTTAAGGAGACAATGAACCACAAACAATTGTTGTGCCATTAATTCAAAGAGATGATGTCAGCATACCTAAGAATGTGGGATACAGACTACTGAATGCAAAGGACACCACACACACACACGCACGCACACACACACACACGCTTTTTACCTGAGTGGTTAAAATTTCGCTCTGAGAGGAGAGCCTTGAGCAGTCTTCAGAGACGCTTGTTTCACTCTCATACCCGGATGCTGCTTCACCTTAAGTAACAATCAAAACAGAGGTTCAGATGTAAAAGCCGACTATAAACACTGCAACTTGCTATATCTTTTTCCTCTCATTGGCAGGACTGGATTTACTTTCATGTCACACAAAATGATTAAACTCCTTGTTTTGGGACACCGGGATTTCCTTTTACAAAATGAAACCAGAAGTCCACCAATAATTAGGATGTTAAAGCTTAGTCAGTCAGAGATGACATCCTAGCTGGGTGAAGGACTTTTTTCTATGAAAAGCACCTTAGGAGGAACGCGTTTCAAGTTTAAGAAGCAGTTCCTTTAACTACTCTTGGAAATTTGTAAAATGTGCTCCCCAAAAGGCATAAACATTTAGCTCATTTCTATAGACTGGGGCAAACACAAAACCTGGTTCCAATACCTAAGTTTGAATCCACACTTTGCTCTTCTGGATTATCTTCTTCCAAGCCTGTTCCCCTTTCTTCATCATCTGAAACCAATTCCTTGTCACTCAGACCAACTCCCTGGCTTTCAGACTGATGCCTCATTCGTTTGGAAGAACCAATCAAGAAAGGATCCTGGGTGTTTGTATTTGCAGTCAAGTCTTCCAGTTCACTGCACTGTGAAGAAAACAAGCTACCAGAACCTTTTGTTTCCTCACTAAGGTGATGTTCCTGGGATGCCTTTGCTAATATTACCTGGTTACTACAGTCAGTTAAGCTATTCTTCAATGATAACAAATTCTCCTCTGTGTTCTTAGACAGACACTCGGTAGCAACAGTGCTATGCCTAGTAATCTGAGAAGGTATATTGCTTACTTTACCAAATAACAAGTGTTGGAAGCAGGGAAGCTCTTCATCCTCACTAGATAAGTTCTCTTCCGAGGACTCTAATTTCTTGGCCCCTCTTCGGTAACCCTGAGCCAAATGTGTATGGGTGAAAGGGCTAGGGCTCCTGCTGAGCTCTCCTCTCTGGACGCTTTTGCTAAAAACAGCAGAACTCTCCTTAATGTCATTTTCAGCAAAACTAGTATCTTCCTTTATTTCACCATCATCTAACAGGTCATCAGGAGTCTCAGAACAAACCTCAGACACATGACTACTTCCCATAGGCTGTTCTAGGTTATCTGAAATCAGACATGGAGAGAAGTCTGTATTAACAGTCTGAACTACTTCTTCATGTTCTTGCTTTTTTATTTCAGGATGCTTACAATTACTTATAGGAAGACTTTGTTTACAGACCTCAGGTTGCAAAAGCCCTAATCTAAGCACAGCATTCAATTGTGGCCCTCTGTTTCTACCTAGTTCTGCCTGAATGTTTTCATCACTGGAACCTACTTCATTAATACTGGAGCCCACTTCATTAGTACTGGAACCTACTTCATTACTATTGCTCGAGCTGGCTCCTTTAAAAGCATTTTCTCTAATGTTATTATGGCTAATTGTGCTCACTGCACTTGGAATGATGTTCTCGTTTCCTACTGCTCTTTCAGGTGACACTGAATGTTCCTCAGAGTTTTCCTCTAGCAGGTTTTTCTTACATTTAGTTTTAACAAATGACCTGACAGGAAAAAGCGGTGGTATATGGTATGGGTTTTGTAAAAGTCCATGTTTATTTGGAGTAATGAGTCCAGTTTCGTTGCCTCTGAACTGAGATGATAGACAAAACCTAGAGCCTCCTTTGATACTACATTTGGCATTATCAACTGGCTTATCTTTCTGACAAACCACAGGAAAGCCTGCAGTGATATTAACTGTCTGTACAGGCTTGATATTAGACTCTTTCTTTCCTTGATTTTCTTCCTTTTGTTCACATTCAGAAGTAACTTTTGGACTTTGTTTCTTTAAGGACTTAGAGTGGGCAGAGAATGTTGCACATTCCTCTTCTGGATTTCCTGGATTTGAAAACAGAGCAAAGGACTGGCGCTTTGAAACCTTGAATGTATTCTGCAAATACTGAGTATCAAGTTCACTTTCTTCTATTTCTATGCTTGTTTCCTGACTGTGGTTAACATCACCTCCCAATGGATACTTAAAGCCTTCTGTGTCATTTCTAGTATCTTCAGAACAACCATGAATTAGTTCCTTGGGGTTTTCAAATGCTGCACACTGACTCACACATTTATTTTGTTCTGTTTTTGCTTTCCCTAGAGTGCTAACTTCCAGTAATGAGATACTTTCCTGAGTGCCATAATCAGTACCAGGTACCAATGAAATACTGCTACTCTCTACAGATCTTTCAGTTTGTAAAACCCTTTCTCCACTTAACATGAGATCTTTGGGGGCTTTGGCATTATTAGATACTTTAACTGTTTCTAGTTTCTCTTCTTTTTCTTCTCTTGAAAGGCTAGGATTGACAAATTCTTTAAGTTCACTAGTATTTGAACAGTTAGTAAAAGAACGAGGTACCTTTGTTAACTTCAGTTCTGGGAAAGTATCACTGGCATGTCTTTTACTTGTCTGTTCATTTGGCTTGTTACTCTTCTTGGCTCCAGTTGCAGATTCTTTATCTTCCATGAGTTGTAGGTTTCTGCTGTGCCTGACTGGCATTTGGTTGTAATTTTTTTTCTTTATCTCTTCACTGCTAGAACAACTATCAATTTGTAGTTCAGTACAATTAGGTGGGCTTAGATTTCTACTGACTACTAGTTCAAGCGCATGAATATGCCTGGTAGAAGACTTCCTCCTCAGCCTATTCTTTTTAGGTGCTTTTGAATTGTGGATATTTAATTCTAGTTCCATATTGTTTATACTGCTGCTTATAGGTTCAGCTTTAGTTTTGAAAGCAAATTCTTCTTCCAGTGATTCTATTGGGTCAGGATTTTTCTCATTCTGAATAGAATCACCTTTTGTTTTATTCTCATGAGCACTATTAGTAATATTCATCACTTGACCATTCTGCTCCATTTGGTTAGTTCCCTGATTTATCATTTCAGGAGTCTTTTGAACTGCCAAATCTGCTTTCTTTATAAAATCCTCAGGATGAAGACCTGATGTAGTTCTCCTTTTACGCTTTAATTTATTTGTGAGGGGACGCTCTTGCATTATCTGTGACTCAGTAACAAGTGCTCCTATAATTAGATTTTCAGTTACATGGCTTAAATTGGGAAGGTTTGCCTTCCTCCGATAGGTTTTCCCAAATATTTTGTCTTCAATATTACTCTCTACTGAACTGGAGTGAACTCTTTCACTTTTACATATTAAAGGCTCATGAGGATCACTGGCCAGTAAGTCTATTTTCTCTGAAGAACCAGAATATTCATCTACCTCATTCAGAACATCCAATACATCAGCTACTTTGGCATTTGATTCAGAACCCCCATCATGTGAGTCATCAGAACTTAACAGTTCATCACTTCTGGAAAACCACTCATTAACTTTCTGAATGCTGCTATTCAGTGTTATCCAAGGAACATCTTCAGTGTCTCTAGGATTCTCAGAGCATGGCAGTTTCTGCTTATTCCTTTCTTTTCTCTCATACAGGGTATCAGCATTCAGATCTACCTTTTTCTCTGTGCTGGGAGTCTGCCTATCATTACATGTTTCCTTACTTCCAGTCCATCTGTTATGTTGGCTCCTTGCTAAGCCAGGCTGTTTGCTTTTATTACAGAATTCAGCCTTTTCTACATTCATTCTGTCTTTAGTGAGTAATAAACTGCTGTTCTCATGCTGTAATGAGCTGGCATGAGTATTTGTGCCACATGGCTCCACATGCAAGTTTGAAACAGAACTACCCTGATACTTTTCTGGATGCCTCTCAGTTGCATGCTTCTCAGTGGTATTCAAATCATTATTACTGGACTGATGATGTTCAGTATTTGTTATATCCTTCTCAGAAAATTCACAAGCAGCTGAAAATACACAAAAATAACAAGGTACTCAAAAACTGAATTGTCATTAAAAAAATACATACTTCATACACCTTGGAGGTGGAAATCAACCAACTGGCTATATTTAGAGAAACTAACCTCATAAACTACCAAGTATACTGAAGATGTAGCTCATACTCTTTCATTTAATTCCTATTTACTTAGATTATATCCACTTAGGATCCATTAAATTTTTAATTTCAGAATTTTCCCTATGCAGAAACCACACCTCCTATTTCTCTAATGTCTAAGAGTGAATTAAAAGCAGATTGGCCATCAGAAAACCAGTTCTGATATACTCTAAAGATCACTGGCCATTAAGTCTACTTAATACTCTGTTCTCTACAGACTTGCCATTCCCTATATTTAAAAACCAGTAGACAAAAGATGAAACACAAATACATCAATTAAAAGTAAAGGGCAGGCCAGGCATAGTGGCTCAAGCCTGTAATTGCAGCACTTTGGGAGGCTGAAGTGGGCAGACTGCTTGAGTCCAGGAGTTTGAGACCAGCCTTGGAAACATGGCGAAACTCTGTCTCTATAAAACCACAAAATATTAGCTGGGTGTGGTGACGTGTGCCTGTAGTCCCAGCTACTCAGGAGGCTGAGGTGGGAGGATAGCTTGAATCCGTGTGGTGGAGGTTGCAGTGAGCCACGATTGCATCACTGCACTCCAGCCTGGGCAACAGAGTGAGAGCCCATCTCAAAAAAAACAACAAAAAACGAAAGGGCGACAATCAGTTACAGAAGGTCTTATTATTATAGCTACATTAGTCTAGTACCATTTAAATCTATCAGATCATACCATGACATTTGACAAAGAATGATACTCTAACTCTGCCAAGAGATTCTGTGGATTGTAAAGGTCCCAAATGGTCTTCAGAATAATCTAATTACAGTACTGTATCTACCCACTCTGTTAAACTGGGAAACTTTGCCATTACCCTTTTTTGCAGAATCCAAACTGGTTTCATCCCTGGTTCCTTGAGGGGTGATTTGTAACAATTCTTGATCTCCCACACTACAGGGAAAAGACAGAGTCCTAATGAGAAACACTAGTTATACATATGCAGAACTGTCAAATGACCAAGATCAAATATTTTAGCTCTTTCAGTTATAGAAAGTTGACCAATCTTATTGAGTTAGCGAAAGCTGCTCTCTCCTTTAGAAACTTCTAGTTGAAATGGAATGGTTGCTGGGCACGGTGGCTCATGCCTGTAATTCCAGCACTTTGGGAGGCCAAGGCGGATGGATCACTTGAGATCATGAGTTCAAGCCAGCCTGGCCAACAAGGTGAACCCCTGTCTCTACTAAAAATACAAAAATTAGCCAGGTGTGGTGGTGTGCACCTGTAGTCCCAGCTACTTGAGAGACTGAGGCAGGAGTATGGCTTGAACCCGGGAGGCAGAGGTTGCGGAAAGGTGAGATCACACCACTGTACTCCAGCCTGGGCAACAGAGCAAGACTCTGTCTCAAAAAAAAAAAAAAAGAAAGAAATGGAATGGTCAATTAGCTGGGTGGTGGTATACACCTGTAGTCCCAGCTACTCGTGAGGCTGAGACAGGAGAATCGCTTGAACCTGGGAGGCGGAGGTTGCAGTGAGCCGAGATCACACCACTGCACTCCAGCCTGGGCAGCAGAGTAAGACTCTGTCTCAAAAAAAAAAAAAAAAAAAAGAGAGAGAAATGGAATGATCAAAGATCGAGGACACACAGCCACAAAAATCAGACCAGAAACATTACTTTATGGATATGCAAATTAAAGCCAACATTTAAGTGACAGCCAAAAGATAGTTTTTAAAAACACTTAAAAGTGTATCTTAATGAGAAGGCAGGAGCAAGGATATCTAAACAAAGGGAACAGTAGGATTGCAGATAACCCAACAGAACACCACTGTGCTACACTACTTTCTGTGCTGCTTTTCAGTCTAAAAGTCACTTCCTTCCAATCGTGAGATTAGGGAAGTCATTTACAAACAAAAACCAACAATATCGCCATTATAGTTCAGACTAGATCTTAGACAGGGTCAGCCAGGCATGGTAGCTCATGCCTGTAATCCCAGCACTTTGGGAGGCTGAGGTGGGTGGATCACTTGAGCTCATGAGTTTGAGAAAAGGCTGGCCAACATGGCAAAACCCTGTCTCTACTAAAAAATACAAAAATTAGCTGGGTGTGGTGGCGTGTGCCTGTAATCCTACCTATTTGGGAGGCTGAGACAGGAGAATCACTTGAACCAGGGAGTTGGAGATTGCAGTAAGCCAAGATGGCGCCACTGCACTCCAGCCTGGCAACAGGGCAAGACCCTGTCTCCAAAAAAAAAAACAAAAAACAACTTAGGGTCAAGCAATAATTCCTAAGGAAGGTAGGTAACATAGTTGGGGCTGCTTGTAGATTATTATATAACATACAGACAAAGCTTGAGAGATATGTGGAAATAAGGAACAGAGGAAAGAAAGAGTTGAAAATGAAGTCCTTGAGCATTTTCATCAGTCACAATTACCGCTGTGTCAATATTACCGTATATGTGGAACTTAGAGAACAACAATCTGCTAGAAGCAAGCATGTGCAGAGTTCTACTGTTATTCTAAATTCCTCTGGACAGTATTAATAACTAAATCCAACAAACAAAAAGGGTATTTCCTCCACTATAAAATGAGAGGACTAAACTAGATGATCTCTAAGGTTTCTTCCAATACCATGATTCTAGTCTAGAGAAACACCAGCCTACTTGAGGGGGGAAGGTGGGAGGAGGGAGAAATTCAGAAAGGAAGGAAACAAAAAACTGTGGGGTATGCTTAATAATAATTGGATAATGAAAAAAAAACTGTATGCCAAATCCCAAGTCATGTGTTTACCTATATAACAAACTGCACATACATCTCTGAACCTAAAATAAAAGTTAAAATATTTTAAAAAGAGAGAAACATCAATCCTTAATATTAACTAAATAGGAAAATACCAGCTTCATAGGCAAAGGTTCTCTTTGACTCACCTGCAATAAGTTGCTTTATTAACCGTATCTTCAGAAGAATCAGATCCTAAAAAATTTCCCCCAAAAAAAATCAATAAAAGATTTCTTAATTAAAAGGGTTAAACAAAAAATGTACTTGTTGAAAAACAGATATTCAACTAGGAATATTTATTGAGCATCTAGTATGTGGCAGGTACAATGCTAGTTAAGCCAGTGTGTAATACAGAGAAGTGGTTAAAAACACGGGCTTGGCCAGGCACAGTGGCTCTCACCTATAATCCCAGCACTTCATGAGGCCGAGATGGGTGGATTATTTGAGGTTAGGAGTTCGAGACCAGCCTGGCCAGCAAGGTGAGACCCTGTTCCTACTGAAAACAAAAACAAAAAGCACAGGTTCTGACGTCTAACTTCCTAGGTTTGAATCATAGCTCAGCCACTTACTAGGTTTACTACCTTGGAAAAATTTCATAACCTCTTTGTGCCTTAATTTCTTCATCTGTAAAATAAGTATAATAGGAACAATCTCAGAGGTCTGACATGCATCTAAATGAGTTATACAAGAAAAACACAATAGTGCCTGGAATATAGTTAAGTGCTCCTAAATATTAACTACTATAATTATTTTTACAATGCCAGTTGTCTAGGAATTTATGATCGTAAGGGGGGAAAACAGTAAGTGTTATGATAAATAGACGGTGGTGCCTGGGAGCTCAAAAGACAGCTACCCTTTTTAATTATAAATATATTCTAAAACAAAAACCCATTTAGAGAGCCCAGTTTGAATTCTGAGCTCAGCAGCTCTTCTTTTTTTTTTTTTTGAGATGGGGTCTTGCTCTGTCACCCAGGTTGGAGTGCAGTGGCAAGATCATAGCTCAGTACAGCCTCAAACCCCTGGATTCAATCTACCCGCTCAACTACGCCTCCTGAGTAGCTGGGACTACAGATACACACCACCACACCCAGCTAATTAAAAAAAAAAAAATTTTTTTTTTAGCGATGAGGTCTTGCTATGTTGCCCAGGCTGGTCTCAAACTCCTGGCTTCAAGCAATCCTCTGCCACTGCCAAGATGACAGGTGTTAGATACTATGCTGGCCTCAACTCTTCTTTTTATAAGCTTAAAAAAATTTATTATTAAAAAACAAAAATTTTTTTTTTTTTGAGATGGAGTCTCACTCTGTCGCCCAGGCTGGAGTGCAGAGACATGGTGTTGGCTCATTGCAACCTCCACCATCCTGGTTCAAGCAATTCTCCTGCTTCAGCCTCCTGAGTAGCTGGGATTACATGCGTGCACCACCACACCCAGCTAATTTTTTTTTTTTTTTTTTGTATTTTTAGTAAAGAAGGGTTTTACCATGTTACCCAGGCTGGTCTTGAACTCTGACCTCAGGTGGTCTACCTGCCTCAGCCTCCCAAAGTGTTGGGATTACAGGCATGAGCCACTGCACTGGCCAAAATGTATTATTACTGGCTGGGCGCAGTGGCTCAAGCCTGTAATCCCAGCACTTTGGGAGGCCGAGACGGGCGGATCACGAGGTCAGGAGATCGAGACCATCC
>NW_012122154.1:124464-126450 GCF_000951035.1 Colobus angolensis palliatus | reverse complement strand
TGCCTCAGCCTCCCGAGTAGCTGAGATTACAGGCATGCGCCACCACGCCTGGCTAATTTTGTATTTTTTGGTAAAGACAGGATTTCTCCACGTTGGCCAGTCTGGTCTTGAATTCCCAACTTCAGGTGATGCACCTGCCTCGGCCTCCCAAAGTGGTGGGATTACAGGCATGAGCCATCGTGCCCGGCCTTTTTTGCTCCCTTTTGAAAGTAAGATGCTTCAAGGTGGGAACTGCATCTTTTACATTATTTATAACTCACCATAGGGCTCATAAAATTCACTTCCCAAAGTTGCCTACCACAAATATAAATTATGACCAAGATTTTTGGCAAAACGATAACATAAACAATCCAGCAATTATTATTAAATACTTAAGAAATCTGAGACCCTTACCCAGTTCAATGTAGACAGACTTCTTTTGAGGTTGTATCCGCTGCTTTGTCCTCAGAGTTCTCACAATTCCAAAGTTAGAGAGTGGGACACTGAGACTGGTTTCCTGCTAAACAGTATGGTAAAGAACGGTCAAGCAATTGTTGGCTGGCTCTGTGCTTTTCCTCCTGAAGAGAAACTTGACACCATGGACAAAATAAATTGACCATCACCAGTCAGTTAACATGTATGATGCCTGGAAAAAATGCCCAGAAATTTACACACTAAAATCTCTGAGGTTGGGAGTGGTAGCTCATGCCCATAATCACAGCACTTTGGGAGGCTGGGGCAGGAGGTTGATTAAGGGCACGAGTTCAAGACCAGAGTAAGCAACAGAGTGAGACCCAGTCTCTACAAATAATAGTAGTAGTAATAAAAAAATGTCTGGGATGCATGTGATTTGAATATTTTTCCTTTCTGTTGTCTTAAATTTTTCAAAACTGATTATGTATTGTTTGTGTGATTTTTTGAAGTATTAATATAGCATATTTTGAAGCTGATACTTGATATACATTCCAATCACATCTGATAACATTTTTTTGGGGGGAGGGGACAGAGTCCTGCTCTGTCACACAGCGTGGAGTGCAGTGGCGCAAACTCAGCTCACTGCAACCTCCGCCTCCTGAGTTCAAGAGATTCTCCTGCCTTAGCCTCCTGAGTAACTGGGACTACAAGCACGTGCCACTATGCCTGGCTAATTTTTGCGTATATATATATATTTTTGTTGTTGTTGTTTTGAGACAGAGTCTTGCTCTGTTGCCAGGCTGGAGTGCAGTGGCATGATCTTGGCACACTGCAACCTTCGCCTCCCGGGTTCAATTGATTCTCCTGCCTCAGCCTCCCGAGTAGCTGGGACTACAGGCGTGCACCACCATGCCTAGTTAATTTTTGTATTTTTAGTAGAGATGGGGTTTCGCAGTGTCGGCCAGGCTGGTCTCAAACTCCTGACCTCAGGTGATCTGCCCACCTTGGCCTCCCAAAGTGCTGGGATTACAGCCATGAGCCAACCATGCCCAGCCAATAACATTTTTAAAAAGGACAAATCATGACAATAAAACCCCAGCACTCCTAAGAACATTTAGTATAGGAAGTAAAAGCCCAACATTACTCTTTTTTCTTCCTTTTTAGCCTTTCTGTATCTTTTGAAAAATGAAGGCTGGTACTATAAGAACTACTTTTATTTTATTTGCATTTTTTTAGACAGAGTCTTGCTCTGTTGCCTAGGCTGGAGCATGGTGGCGTGATCTCAGTTCACTGCAACCTCTGTCTCCTGCGTTCAAGAGATCCTCCCACCTCAGCCTCCCAAGGAGCTGGGACCACACACGTATGCCACCATGACTGGCTAATTTTTGTATTTTCTATAGAGATGGGGTTTCGCCACATTGCCCAGGCTGGTCTTGAACTCCTGGACTCAAGAGATCCACCCATCTTGGCCTCCCAAAGTTCTGGGATTATAGGCATGAACCATGGCGTCCAGCCAAGATCTCTGTCTCATGTATCCTGAACCCATCCATCATTCTCAGGCCAATCAGTTCTCTGGGGGGTTCCACTGCCTCT
>NW_012122154.1:120858-123339 GCF_000951035.1 Colobus angolensis palliatus | reverse complement strand
TTCTGTTTGAATTCCGGGAACATTGGGTGTTTTTCTCAATTACCCATGGCCACCTGGTGTTGTTTTTCTTAATTCATGGCCTAGGTTGTTTTTCTTAACCCATGGCCCCTAGGTTGTTTTTCTTAACCCATGGCCCATTTCAACATCTGTATAAACTGTGTGACAGTGATTTAGTAACTTTTTGTCATTCATTTAAGCCTACCAAATGCCTAAAATTATGTGATATAATACTGTTCTAAATCCACAGGAGATATAATCCATTGCATAGAAAACTAGAGTACTTTTTTTTTTTTTAATTTAGAGACAGGGTCTTGCTCTATTGCCCAGGATAGCTTGCAATGCCACAGTCATAGCTCACTGCAGCCTCAAACTTCTGTACTCAAGCTATCCTCCCACTACAGCCTCCCAAGTAGCTAGGACTATGGGCATATGCCACCATGTACTTTATTTACTTATTTTTGTTGGTTGTGATGGGGTCTCACTATGTTGCCCAGGCTGATCTCAAACTCCTGGCCTCAAGCAATCATCCCACCTTAGCCTCCTAGAGTGCTAGGGTTATATAGGCATAAGCAATTACATCCTGCTGAGCTTACTGTTCTTAACATCTGAACCCTGCCCAATCCCTCACTGTTAGTTCTGCCTCTCAAGGATTTCTGTCAAATTATGATTACATTTCTTTGAAAACACATAGATAACAATGTCCAAAGGGAGATCTGGGTTTAGTAAAGTGGAATTAAAACACAATTCATTCATTCCTTTAAGCATCTGAGTGCCTACTATGCGCCAAATTATGAAAAACAGTGTCGAGACAGACAAAGTTACTACTCTCATAGAATTTACATTGTAGCAGAAGAGATACACAATATAAAAATACATTGTGTTTGTGTAAATAATTAGATAGAAATAAACACACACCTGTAACCCCATCACTTTGGGAGGCCAAGGTGGGCAGATAACCTGAGCTCTGAAGTTACCAGCCTGGGCAACATGGTAATACCTCATGTCTACAAAAAATACAAAAATTGGCCTGACATGGTAGCATGCGCCTGTAGTCCCAGCTACCTGGGAGGCTAAAGCAGGAGGAGGTTTGAGGCGGAGGCTGCAGTGAGCCAAGATCATGCCCCTACACTCCAGCCTCAGTGACAGAGCAAGACCCTGTCTTTAAAAAAAAAAAAAAAAAAAAAAATCTGTCTTTTTGGTGTATCTGATAGGGATTTTGCTATGTTGCCTGGGGTGGTCTCAAACCTGGGCTCAAGTGATCCTCCCATTTCAGCCTCCCAAGTAGCTAGGATTATAGGTGCATCCACCTCACCTGGCTGTAAGGTCTCTCTCTTGATCATATCAGGTACCCTGACCTTCTCTGAACTCTAACTGATTAGAACACTTGTCTAACCACTGAATATACCATCTTTCCTTCTTCATTAACTTTTTATATAAATCTATGAGCATCTAGCACATATACTAACGTATTCACAATGCTCAATAAAGAGATGGTGCCAGAATAAATGAAAATGGGTTTACTGGCCAGGCACAGTGGCTCACACCTGTAATCCCAGCACTTTGGGTGGCCGAGGTGGGTGGATCACCTGAGGTTAGGAGTTCGAGACCAGCCTGGCCAACATGATGAAACCCCGTCTCTACTAAAAATACAAAAATTAGCTGGGCATGGTGGCGCATGCCTGTAATCCCAGCTACTAGGGGGCCTGAGGCAGGAGGACTGCTTCCAGCCTGGGCCACAGGGCAAGACTCCGTCTCAAAAAAAAAAAAAAAAAAGAAGAAGAAAACAAATGGTTTTACCAAGGAAGGATTTTCGGGTTCACTCTGTAGAAGTCTTCTGGCACGGTTTCTGTAGCCCATACTTTGGATGAGAGAAACTTCATCTTTTAGATGTTCAGGAGAGTTATTTTCCTTTTTTGCAAAATTATAACTGTTTGCAACTGTAAATTACAAGGGAAAACATTATGTTTGCAGTTAGAGAAAAATGTATGAATTATAATCAAAGAAACCAAGAGAAATCCTATGTATGCTCTTTGTTGTGTTAAGACAATGCATTAAGGTTATCTGTGATTTTTTTAAAAATCAAATTTTAAAAAATCAACTGGAAATTTTACTCCTAGGAAACAAAAACAAATACAAGACCATCAAAGTTACTTAGAGTCCTTGTTTTCCACCTTAACACTAAGAAATCTGCCTATCAATACTGTATTTCACTAAAGCTAAGACACCAACAATGTAAGCTGCACTATTATTTTCTGTATCACTAAGAAAGCAAGCACTCAAATTAAACAAATGACACACCATCAATAGTAAAATGCTCCCAATTTCAGAGATGTTAAGATGTGAAAAATGTGCACCTTACAATTGATAAAATAAGGTGTGAGACCAGTGAGAGTAATTTTTTTTTTTGAGACGGAGTCTCGCTCTGTCGCCTGGGCTGGAGTGCAGTGGCCGGATCTCAGCTCACTGCAAGCTCCGCCTCCT
>NW_012122154.1:109945-114484 GCF_000951035.1 Colobus angolensis palliatus | reverse complement strand
AAAAGGAAAGGAAGCACAATGAAAAAATAAAAACAAGATTAGCAGACAATGGGGGCACAGTGATACAGCCCTACTTTACGTAAGTCTGCAAGTTTTTACAGTATTTAGAAGCATTAGAGAAAGGCAGTAAGTTTCTAATACTTGTATAAGACAGATGTCCCATAAAACTTTCAGGAAAATAACTTTGGAAATAATTTACTGTCTGCTAAAAACTCTTTTATAAATTTTTCTATTGATGAATGGTTTTATAGGAACGCTAGCTATGTTATTAAATAATTTCTACTTTTTCCTACTGTTGTTGCTTCCAACCTAGCATCATTACCAAATTATATACCTTTTGGTTATATCATTCTTACACAAAGGACACTGTGAAGGCCCTTTCTTCTGGTTGAGAAGTTTCAGCATGCAAAATCTATAAATTATAAAGAAAGAAAGAACAATTTAAGTTACTTCCTTTTGTAGAGAGATTACTCAAAAGGCAAATAGCCACGAAAAGATAATCTCACAAGTGCCCTTAAGAGCCATTTAAAAAGTAATGGCAGGTGAATTACAAGCTATAGTTTCCTAATTGTTTTTAGATGCCGCATAAGCAAAAACCTAAACTACATAAGCAATGATCTATGAAAACTGAACTTATATGCATTTGGCTTACTGTTACGATCACATAAAACTTAATATGGCATATTTAATGATATATTCATTATTTCATGTTGCATAATCAAATATAAATGGTAAGTAGTTCATGTAAGATGCTTATAATTAGTTTAAAATCTCAACACCTCACCACAAAGCTACAGTAATCAAGACAGTGTGGTAATAGCATAAGAATAGATACATACATCAATAAAATAGAATTGACAGTACAGAAATAAACTCATACATACATCTGTGATCACGTAATTTTCAACAATAATAAATAACCAGACGATTTTTATATTCTTAGTTTTTTTTTTTGAGACAGGGTCTCACTCTATCACCCAGGCTGAAGGGTAGTGACACAATCTCGGCTCACTGCAGGCTCAAGCAATTCTCGTACCTCAGCCTCCCGAGTAGCTGGGATTACAGACATGTACCACCACACCAAGCTAATTTTTTGTATTTTTAGTTATACCATGTTGGCCGGGCTAGTCTTGAACTCCTGGCCTCAAATTGATCCACCTGCCTTGGCCTCCCAGAGTGCTGGGATTACAGGCATGAACCACCGTGCCCAGGCCATAGATGATTAAATGGGAAAATAATCATCTACATGTAAAAGAATGAAGTTATACTCCTGGCCGGGCACAGTGGCTCACGCCTGTAATCCCAGCACTTTGGAAGACTGAAGCGGGCAGATCACCTGAAGTCAGGAGTTCGAGATCAGCCTGGGCAACACAGTGAAACACCCTTTCTACTAAAAATACAAAATTAGCTGGGTGTGGTGGCACATACCTGTAATCCCAGCTACTCGGGAGGCTGAGGCAGGAGAATCGCTTGAACCTGGGAGGCGGAGGATACAGTCAGCCAAAATCGTGCCATTGCACTCCAGCCTGGGCAACGAGAGTAAATCTCTGTCACACACACACACACACAAAAGAATGAAGTTATACTCCTATCTCACACCAAATAACAAAAGTTAACTCAAAGTGGATCATAGACCAGAAGTAGAGAGAGTAATGGTGATGATAATTAAAAGCAGCGATTCACTCATACAACCAATATTTACTATGTCTAGTACTATTATAGATGGAGGGGATTCAATAGAAAAGCAAAATAAGATCCTGCAAAATAAAACATAAAGGACATAATATACTGGTGAAGGGGGTGACTAGGTGGGGAGTAAATAGCAGACACTGACAATGAAGAGACCCAGGAAAGAAAAGATTAAGGGGCTAAAAAAAAAGTCACTGGGGCCGTGCACAGTGGTCCACACCTGTAATCCCAGCACTTTAGGAGGTGGGTGAATCACTTGAGGCCAGGAGTTTAAGACCAGCCTGGCCAACATGGTGAAACCCTGTCTCTACTAAATATACAAAAATTAGCTGGCTGTGGTGGTGGTAGACCTGCAGTCCTAGCTACTTGGGAGGCTGAGGCATGAGAATCATTTGAACCTGGGAGGTGGGGGTTACAGTGAGCCAATATTGCACCACTGTACCCCAGCCTGGGCAACAGAGTGAGACTCTGTCTCAAAAAAAAAAAAAAAAAAAGGCATTGGGAATTGTGAGAAGACACTTAGAGAATATTTTTTACTAGCCAGGTAATTTAACATTTATTACCCTCTCTTGGCTGGGTGCAGTGGCTTATGTCTGCAATCCCAGGAGGCCGAGGCAGGCAGATCACTTGAGGCCAAGAGTTTGAGACCAGCCTGGCCAATGTGGTGAAACCCCATCTCTACTAAAAATACAAAAAAATTAGCCAGGCATGGTGAGCACACGCCTGAATCCCAGCTACTTGGGAGGCTGAGGCATGAGAATCACTGAAACCCAGGAAGGCAGAGGTTGCAATGAGCTGGGAGAGTGCCACTGTACTCCACCCTGGGCAACAGAGGAAGACTCTGTCTCAAAAAAAAAAAAAAAGGGCCAGGCATGGTGGGTCACCCCTGTAATCCCAACACTTTGGGAGAGACCAGCCTGACCAACACGGAGAAACCCCGTCTCTACTAAAAATACAAAAATTAGCCGGGCATGGTGGCATGTGCCTGTAATCCTGGCTACTCTGGAGGTTGAGGCAAGAGAATCTCTTGAACCCGGGAGGCAGAGATTGCGGTAAGCTGAGATCACACCACTGCACTCCAGCCTGCACTCCAGCCTGGGCAAAAAGAGCGAAACTCCATCTCAAAAACAAACAAACAAACAAACAAACCCAACTCTCTTTCTTTCTGTCTTTCTATAGTCTTGAACTCCTGACTTCAAGTGATCCGCCTGCTTTAGCTTCCCAAAGTGCTGGGATTACAGGTGTGAGCCATTGCGCCGGGCTACATTTTATTTTTATACAGATGTGGTTTCGCTATATTGCCCAGTCTGGTCTCAAATTCCTAGCCTCAAGTGATCCTCCTGCCTTGGCATCCCAAAGTGCTGGGATTACAGGCATGAGCCATCATGCCTGGCCTTATCTTCATTTTTATAGAGTAGAGGCTTGTCCCAGAACACACAGTAATTAAGCAGTGAAGGTTATATTGGATCCAGAATTGGACTGTAGCAAAGCCCACAATCTTCCTTTTTTCTTTTTTGACAGGGAAACTAAGTCTGGGGAGAGGCACCCACAATCTTCCTACCAGAGAAAGTGAATATAGTAGGTAAGGTCAAGGAGACTCGGGTCATTCTTTGCCGATATAGATGCTTCAAGTACCACATTGCACTCAACAAAACAATGACTCTATAGTTTGGAAGATGAGGCTGTCAAAAAGCTACCTCCACTGTACATAAGTACTTTTAAAACTCAGAATAGAGGCTCCTGCTCCTTCAGAATCTACAAATACTACATATACTCTAGTATAATAGATCACGGAGGCATCGAGCATTACTCCAGCAAATAGTACAATTTAACAATTCAGAGCAGGGGAAGAGAGCAAATTCCCTTATGATTGTACTGCAGAATATAGTATAGCAGAGTGACAAGCTAAGCTGTCTTGTGCTGTAGTCTACACAATAATATAAATAATGCAGTGGAACCAGGTATGCAGAAATCAACCAAGATAGGGATTCAAATCTTTCTTTGTGCTAGAAAAAGAACACGTGTATAAAAGTTGTTAACTAAACTCAAAAGAAAATGAACTTGTATATGACTTGAAAAGACGGAGCGAACTAAAATACTGGCTAGGCATGACTCACACCTGTAATCCTAGCACTTTGGGATGCTGAGGTGGGCAGATGGGTTAAGCCCAAAGTTCAAGACCAGCCTGGGCAACATGGCGAAACCTTGTCTGTACAGAAAACACAACATTTAGCTTGACATGGTGGTGTGCACTTACAGTCCCAGCTACTTGGGAGGCTGAGGTGGTAAGATCACTTGAGCTTGGGAGGTCAAGGCTACAGTAAGCCTCATGATCACACCACTGCACTCCAGCTTGGACAACAGAGTGAGACCTTGTCTCAAAAAAAAAAAAAAGTAGCTGTTGAAAAACTTAAATTACATTTATGGCTCACTTTCTATCTCTTTGAACAAAGTGATTCTAGATCTTCAAAAAAGTATTACAGGCTGGGTGTGGTGGCTCATGCCTATAATCCCAGCATTTTTGGAGGTGGAGGTGGGCAGATCACTTGAGGTCAGTTCAAGACCAGCTTGGTCAACATGGTGAAACACAGTCTCTACTAAAAGTACAAGGCTGGGCGTGGTGGCTAATGTCTGTAATCCCAGCACTTTGGGAGGCTGAGGTGGTCAGGAGTTCGAGACCAGCCTGGTCAACATGGTGAAACCTTCTCTACTAAAAATACAAAAATTAGCTGTGCATGGTGGTTCACACCTGTAATCCCAGCTACTTGGGAGTCTGAGGCAGAGGAATCGCTTGAACCAGGGAGGCAGAGGCTGCAGTGAGCCGAGACTGTGCCACTGCACTCCAGCCTG
>NW_012122154.1:106079-108224 GCF_000951035.1 Colobus angolensis palliatus | reverse complement strand
TGCAAAATGGAATTTTTTTAACCTATTAAAAGCACTACAGCCTGGGCAACAGAGCAAGACTCCCTCTCAAAAAAAAAAAAAAAAAAAAATTAGCTGGGCAAATGCCATGTACCTGTAGTCCTAGCTACTTGGGGGGCTAAGATAAGGGATTGCTTGAGCCCAGGAGTGCAAGGTAAAAGTGAACTATGATCACACCACTGAACTCTAGCCTGGGTGTCAGAGGGAGACACTGTCTCAAACAAACATATATATGTATCACACACATATATATAACATATTTCTATAATATATATGTATACACACATATATATCTATATGACTGGTTCTTTACTGATTATCACAATCTTCATTATTAGGGGTTTCAAGCTTCTCACTCTTCTCCAGTTGCCAACTCTAATCCTCTCAATCTCAACAGTTGTCTTTACCTCCTATGTCACTGGGCTCAAAGCACCTCAGCATCTTCCTGTAGAATTATTCTCCTTTTCCTTCATTACTGTTTATGAGTAATAATTAACTCTTTCTTACATCCATTTTCTATTTCCAATTCCTTCTGTCTCCTCTTGGACCTTCTCTTTCTTGCAAACATCTTCCCCATCTTTGAGGGCTTCTTCCTTTTCTAACACAACTCCTATACACATATGCAAAGTTAGTTTCTTTTTCATGGATGTAATCTATTTTCTTTTTCTTTTTTTTGAGATGGAGTCTCACTCTGTCGTCAGGGTGGAGTGCAGTGGCATGATCTCGGCTCAGGGCAACCTCTGCCTCCCAGGTTCAAGTGATTCCTCTTCCTCAGCCTACCAAATAGCTGGGACTACAGGTGCGTGCACTATGCCAGGTTAGTTTTTTTTGTGTTTTAGTAGAGACAGGCTTTCACCATTTTGGCCAGGATGGTCTTGATTACCTGACCTCGTGATCCGCCCACCTCAACCTCCCAAAGTGCTGGGATTACAGGTGTGAGTCACCGCACCCGGCCTCTATTTTCTTTTCTTTGTACATTTCTATAATTTCCTTCTTCCACAAGTTCTCAAAGCAACTAATGTTCATAATTTAATCACTCTCTTTTTTTTTTAAGAGACAGGGTCAGCCTGGCGCAGTGGCTCACACTTGTAATCCCAACACTTTGGGAGGCCAAGGTGGCTGAGGGAGTAAGAGCAGCCTGGACAACATGGTGAAACCCCATCTTGACTAAAAATACAAAAATTAGCCAGGTGTGGTGGCAGACGCCTGTAATCCCAGCTACTTGAGAGGCTGAGGCAGGAGAACTGCTTGAACCCATGAGGCGGCAGTTGCAGTGAGCCGAGATGATGCCACTGCACTCCAGCCAGGGCAATAGAGTGAAACACCGTCTCAAAAAAAAAAAGAAAAAAAAAGACAGGGTCTCACTCTGTCATCTAGGCTGGAGTGTAGTAGTGTGATCATAGCTTACTATAGCTTCGAACTCCTGGTCTCGAGTAATCCTCCTGACTTAGCCTCCTAGAGTGCTGGGGTTATAGGCAGGAGCTACCACACTGGACCCTTAATCTTTTCTTAAGTCACTGTAATAATATAGTATGTTCAGCATTTGTTACTCAAGGTGACAGGAAAACATACAGTTCATTCCAGAAAGATTCTCATACAGAGAAATTGAAAGCCCCAGCACTTACAAGGTTAATCTTTAGCTATCTATAGTAAATACGAGGACTTTTTTTTTTTTTTTTTGGAGTTTCCCTCTTGTCACCCAGGCTGAAATGCAGTGACATGATCTCAGCTCACTGCAACATCCACCCTCAGGGTTCAAGAGATTCTCCTGCCTCAGCCTCATGAGTAGCTGCGATTACAGGCATGCGCCACCACGCCCAGCTACTTTTGTATTTTTAGTAAAGACGAGGTTTCACCAAGTTGACCAGGCTGGTCTCGAACTCCTGACCTCAGGTGATCCACCTGCCTCAGCCTCCAAAAGTGCTGGGATTACAGGTCTCAGCCATTACGCCTGGCCAATAATGGGGCTTTTTAACTTCATTTTTCCCCCAGGCTGGAGTACAGTGGCATGATCTCGGCTCACTGCAACCTCCATTTCCCGGGTTGAAGTGATTCTCCTGCCTCAGCCTCCCGAGTAGCTGGGACTACAGGTGCGCACCACCATGCCTGGCTAATTTTTTTTTTTTT
>NW_012122154.1:104383-105819 GCF_000951035.1 Colobus angolensis palliatus | reverse complement strand
GAGTAGCTAGGATTACAGGGCTGCACCACCATGCCCCACTAATTTTTGTATTTGCAGTAGAGACAGGGTTTTACCATGTTGGTCAGGCTGGTCTTGAACTCCTGACCTCATAATCTGCCTGCCTCGGCCTCCCAGAGCGCTGGGATTACAGTTATGAGCCACCGCACCAGGCTATACTAAAAATTCCTGAAGTAGAGAGATAAAGCTGTGTTGTCTTGGCACATGTCCAGGGACCAGGGGCTGCAGAATCAGATGGAAAATGCTGGGAACAGATTTAGGCCAGTGGCATGACATGGCACAGGGAAAAGACAGTGGAAATGAGCTTCTGAATTCTTACTGGGACAGAAGAATGGGAAGAAAAAGACAGAATTCAGAGGAAGGCATTAGCCAGCTGGCAGACTTGTGTTCAGAGGGTCTCTCTCCAAAGGGAACAGGTTTCCTTCAGCTTCAGCCAGCCCTCATTATCCTTAGAAAAGCAGCTGTTCCCTTTTTTAGCTTATGGAAACATCCTAAGAATCTGATGAAAATTATGGACTATCTTCCCAGAAAAATGTACATGGCCATAGTTTTTAACACAATTTAAATATAATTCTAGGAAATTCATAAGAACTATTCATAAACCCCAAGTTAAGAACTCTGGAATTTAAAAATTCCTCAAAGGATACATAAGAGATTGATCACTGTGGTTGTCTGGGCAGGGAACAGGGAGGAAGGGATTGTAGAGTAAGAGGGAAATACACTTTGCATCATATACCTTTTTGTGCCAATAAACTTTTTACCAAGTACATAGTTTGTACCTGCTACCAGGTAATGTACTAGGTACATAAATACTTAAAAATAAATTAGTTGACATTTAAGGTAAGCTGTGAGCCATAGCTTAACATAAAGAAAAGGAGAAAGCCCACTTGTTCTACTAAATTACCTACTCCACTTTTTCTGAAATTCTTTTATTAAGAAACAAACATTTTCATTTCAAAGGGCAAGATAATCAAATACGTAAATATAACTTGAATCACCTCTATAAATGAATTTCGGCCTAAATAGAAACGAGTCTCACTCAGGTCCTTTACTGTCTTCGCAAGGATTATGAAGCAGGCAAACACTGACCCTTATAAGGGGGTATGCATAAGGATACGCAGAATGAACAGAAAGGAGAAACTGAGAAGGCTCAAACATAATTTGATTATTTCTCAACTGCTTGCAGTTTGCTTTCACTGGTGGACACAAAAAATACAAAACACTGTTCAAAATGATATTACATCCTAACAGATAATATATGTCAGTCGGGTGTGGTGGTTCACGCCTGTAATCCCAGAGCTTTGGGAGGCCGAGGAGGGTGGATCATAAGGTCAGGAGTTCGAGACCAGCCTGGCCAATATGGTGAAACCCTGTCTCTACTAAAAGTACAAAAATTAGCCAAGTGTGGTGGCGGGCAC
>NW_012122154.1:98800-104213 GCF_000951035.1 Colobus angolensis palliatus | reverse complement strand
AAAAAAAAAAAAAAAAAAAGATAATATATGTCAAAACTTTACCAGGAACTATGATTACAACCAACTTCTGATGACTGTATACTGAGAAAGAATGAAACAGAATTGGATTTTTCATTCTCACTTAATTGAAGAAACGAAAGCTTCTATAAAGTTCGGTGTTCCCTGGGTTATGAAGGACAAAAACAAAAGCTAATAATGGAGCCACATAACACATTCAAACTTACCTGCAAAATATGTGGTCACACTTTGTGGAGACAGGTTCCTTGATCAACTCCAGACTAGTAGGGAAGGGAGGAAAAAAAAGAAAATAAATGAGACTCAATAATTTATTTAAAAATAAAGATATTCTTCATGAATAAGTTCAACTTTGAGCTGTTATTACTGAGTCAACATAAGGCTTCAAGTTCATTCAATATTTATTAAATGTCTGCTGTGCCAGGAACTAAGAATACAGCAGAGAATATGATCCTTACCTTCAGTGAGCTTTCAGACATCAAAACAGAATTATATTGATCCCTTCAATACTCTATACTACCATCAGCATTTAAAAGATTACGTGATAATAGTTGGTACAAATTCATTTTCAGTGATATATTTTTCTGCACTATCACTGTGGGTGCCCATCTCAAATCTTAACTCTAAGCTCCATAAAGACAAAATTTTCTGCTTATATTTCTTTTGAATTCCTTCCTAGCCCTTTTTCGTAATTTTACTGTAAATGCCTTTTTAACTTAATATGGAAAATTTCAAGTATTTCAAAATTTCAAGTAAATAAAATAATAAAATGGACTATATGGACCATCACCCTGTTTCAACAACCATCAACTCATGGCCAAGCTGTTTCATCCATATCCACCCCTACCGCAGATTATTTTAATTATTATTACTTTTAAGATGAGGTCTCACTCTGTCACCTAGGCTGGAGTGCAGTGGTGCAAATATAACTCACTGCAGCCTTGAACTCCTGGGCTCAAGCAATCCTGCCAGCACTGGGTTTACAGGCAAGAGCCAACACACCCAAATCCAAGTGTCTTCTTTGTTTTGAGGAGTTTCGCTTTTGTAGCCCAGACTGGAATGCAATGGTGCGATCTTGGCTCATTGCAACCTCTGCCTCCCGGGTTCAAGTGATTCTCCTGCCTCAGCCTCCCAAGTAGTTGGAACTACAGGCATGCGCCACAACACCAAGCTAATTTTTTGTATTTTTAGTAGAGATGGGGTTTCACCATGTTGGCTAGGCTGGTCTCGAACTCCTGACCTCAGGTGATCCACCTGCCTTGGCCTCCTAAAGTGCTGGGATTACAGGTGTGAGCCACCATGCCCAGTCCCGAGTGTCTTCTAATCTATAGGTGTCCCATACTTTTCCTCCCTTAACATTTATTTTTAAAATTAGGTCATTTGACCTGTGGAGTTTATCACATTCTGGATTTTGCTGATTGTATAACTCCATGGTGAGGTTTAACTTGTACCTCTAGCCTTATTTCCTGTAAACTAGACTTACACGCTTAATCAAATTCAGGTTCAACTTTTTGGCAAGAAGACTTTACAGATGGTACTATGTACTCTTATTAGATCACTTCAGAAGAGGCATGGTGTTTGGTTTGTGATTACTTTGTAAAAACAGTGTAAAAAGTACTCACCAAAGGAAATTTAGAAAATAATAAACTTAAGGCCAGTCATGGTACCTCATGCCTGTAATCCTAGCACTTTGGGAGGCTGAGGTGGGTGGATTACCTGAGCTCAAGAGTTCCAGATCATCCTGGGCAACATGGTGCAACCCCGTCTACACTAAAAATACAAAAATTAGTCAGGCATGGTGGGGCATGCCTGTGGTCCCAGCTACTTTGGAGGCTAAGGTAGAAGGATCACTTGAATCCCGGAGGTGGAGGTTGCAGAGTGAGCCAATATCGTGCCACTGCACTCCAGCCTAGGTGACAGAGGAAGACTCTATCTCAAAAAAAAATAAAAATAAAAAAAAATAAAAAAGAAAAGAAAGCCAGATGCAGGGGCTCATGCTTGTAATCTCAGCACTTTGGGAGGCCGAGGAGGGTGGATCACAAGGTCAGGATTTCGAGACCAGCCTGGTCAACACAGTGAAACCCTGTCTCTACTAAAAATACAAAAACTAACTGGGCAGGGTGGCAGGTGCCTGTAATCCTAGCTACTTGGGAGGCTGAGGCAGGAGAATCGCTTGAACCCAGGAGGTGCAGGTTACAGTGAGCCAAGATCGCACCACTGCACTCCAGCCTGGACAACAGAGCTAGACTCTGTCTCAAAATAATAATAAAATAATAATAATAATCTTAAAAAATTAAAACTTTAGAAAGTACATCACCCAAATTCCCATCCCTACCTGTCTATCCACAAAACCAAGGCCTTCCTGAGATTAATGCATTTATTATACTAATACAACAAGTGTTTATTAAGTATCTACTATTATACTCAAGTACTATTTTAGGAGATAGAAATACAGCAGTTTACAGAATAAAGCCTGCTCTCATAGAGCTCACATTCTAGTGTGATAGATAGTTGATGCAGAATTTAAGAATACATGGGAATAAGTATATTAAAGAGAAAAATTAAGCAGGGTAAGGGGAAACGGGTAGTTCAATATGTATGTGGGGGTGAGATGTACATGGAGGGAGTCAGGAAAGGTGTCACTGAGGTGAGACTAGAGGACAGCTTAATAATGTAAAGAAACACACTATGCAACAATTAGGGGAAGAGCATTCCAGGAAAGAGGGAGCAGAGAAGGCAAACCCTGAGCAGGACCATGCCTATGTATGCAGGACATCAGATAGGTCAAGGTGCTAAAATATAATAATCCAGCGGGATGTTGTAGGGAAAGACCATCAGAGAGGTAGTTGGTAACTTCTGGTAGGAACCTGCAGGCTATTTTAAATCTTCAGCTTTATTCTGGTCTTTTTCTTTTTTTTTTTCTGACAGAGTCTTGTTCTGTCTCCCAGGCTGGAGTGCAGTGGCTCGATCTCGGCTCTCTGTGACCTCCATCTCATGGGTTCAAATGATTCTCCTGCCTCAGCCTCCTGAGTAGCTGGGACTGCAGGCATGCACCACCATACCTCGGCCTCCCAAAGTACTGGGATTACAGGAGTGAGCCACCATGCCTGGCCATTTTTAAAATCTTTAATGGTACAGGAGGCTGAGGCAGGAGAATGGCGTGAACCCGGGAGGCGGAGTTTGCAGTGAGTGGAGATCACGCCACTGCACTCCAGCCTGGGTGACAGAGCAAGACTCTGTCTCAAAAAAAAAAAAAAAAAAAGTTAATGTTCATTAATTTTTGTAGAGACGGGATGTCACCGTGTTGCCCATGCTGGTCTTGAATGCCTGGCCTCAAGCAATCTTCCTGCTTCGGCTTCCCAAAGTGCTGGGATTACAGGTGTGAGCTACTGTACCTGGTCTTTAGCTTTCTTCTGAATGTGAATCTTTTTTTTTGGGTGGGGGGGAGATGGAGTCTCACTCACTCTACGGCTCAGGCTGGAGTGAAGTGGTGCGGTCTTGGCTCACTGCAACCTCTGCCTCTCCAATTGAAGTGATTCTTGTGCCTCAGCCTTCCAAGTAGCTGGGACTACAGGCGCGTGCTGCTACGCTCGGCTAATTTTTTTGTATTTTTGGTAGGGAAAGGGTTTCACCATGTTGTCCAGGCTGGTCTTGAAGTCCTGACCTCAAGTGATCCACCTGCCTCGGCTGGGATTACAGGCATGAGCCACTACACTTAGCCCTAAATGTGAACTTTTGAAACGAACTTCTTGGGTAAAGTCCAGGCAGGACATCAAAGAACAAGTAACCTGGTAGTGTGACAAGAATGTGGTTATTTTCATTAAATATTTAACATTTTAGAAAAGGATCACAAGGGCCAGGTGCGGTGGCTCACGCTGTAATCCCAGCACTTTGGGAGGCCGAGGCGGGTCAGCCTGAGCGACAGAGACTCCATCTCAAAAAAATTAAAAAAAAAGAAAAGGATCACAAGAAGAGCTCGGGGACAGTAATCTTATTGTGAAGGGTTTGGTAATACAACTCTTGTAATCATGGGATTTCCGATGCAGCAAAGGCAGTGAAAACAAAAACACTGAACTAAGTCAGAAGGCTGGGTTTCTACTACCAGTGGTGTATATAAGCAGAGCCATCTTGAGCTAACCACTCTACCTAAACCTCAGTTTCCTTCTCTGTCATTCACCCTGCCAGTCTACTTGGGCTATTGCAAGAACAAAATTAAATGCTACTTGGGAAAATGCTTCAAAACCTGAGATGACTTGTACCAATGTTGGTATTATTACTGGGACCAAATGTGACTTTAAAAAGAAAAACAACCTTGACAAAGAAAACTGATTTGTTACTAAATCCCTATTTCTGAGATAAGCTACATTTCAAAGAAATTCTCCATAAAAGAAAAATTGGATTCAGTTATCATACCAGATGGCTTTCATTCTCACCACTGACTCAATTCTGAAATAATTATATTTCAGTACAGTAATTATAATCTAAACTACATAAACACACTGTAAACACAAACTTTGAACAGATGAAAACTCCAATATGTAAAAAGGTAGTGAATGCTCAAGGAAGACTGTGAAAAGGGAAAAGGAAAAAAATTAAAATGTTCCTCTTCTAGGTCCCGATGAGAGTAAATGTTTACTATAAAAATGATTCAAATATTTTAAGCACTTCTCAAACCAGGCAATATTTTAGGCCTACTGTACATTTGCATTTTGAGCTTCCAATACGGATAAGTGACTGGAAAAAGCAGCTAGGTTTAGGTTGAAAAACAACAACCCACTGGTGTACATATTTTAGCAAATTCTTCTGAAAGTCAAAAATGTTATAGATAAAAAGTTACAGAGAACTACCAATTGTCAGAAATAGCTGCCAAACAGCAACTTAGAAGTCAGCAGAAGGAATTTTAGTTCAAGAAACCTAAAAAAGGCTGAAAATCTTACCTACCCTATAGCTACCACAAATAACACTGTTTCCAGTCATGATCAGGAATCACACATTAAGACATAACTGCAAATTGTGCTATACTGTACTGTATTAAAAGGAAGTGAAATATGATCCCCATCCTAGAACTTTCCATAAAAATAAGTCTAAAAAACCATTAAAAATTTATCTTAACCCAAGCCCAGTGGCTCACGCTTGTATTCCCAGCACTTTGGGAGGTTGAGGCCGGCGGATCACGAGGTCAGAAGTTCAAAACTAGCCTGACCAACATGGTGAAACCCTATCGCTACTAAAAATACAAAATTAGCCGGCCACGGTGGTGCATGCCTGTAATCCCAGGTACTCAGGAGGCTGAGGCAGAGGAAGCGCCTGAACCTGGGAGGCGGAGGTTGCAGTGAACCAAGATGGAGCCACTGTACTCCAGACTGGGAGACAGAGTGTGACTCCATCTCAAAAAAAA
>NW_012122154.1:94035-94920 GCF_000951035.1 Colobus angolensis palliatus | reverse complement strand
GGCCAAGGTGGGCAGATCACGAGATCAGGAGATGGAGACCACCCTGGCTAACATCGTGAAACCCCGTATCCACTAAAAATACAAAAATTATCTGGGCGTGGTGGCGCCCGCATGTAGTCGCAGCTACTTGGCAGGCTGAGGCAGGAGAATCGCTTGTACCTGGAAGGTGGAGGTTGCAGTGAGCCGAGATCGCACCATTGCACGCACTCCAGCCTGGGCAACAGAGTGAGACTCCATCTCAAAAAAAAAAAAAAAAAAAACACAACTAATCTAACAGGAAACAGGAAAAAAGCAATGAAAAGCTAGAAAACATACAATAGTTGACTGAAAATTAAAATTTAGCATTTTAATTCTTATATCTTTAATTTTTATGTATCTGAGTTTTTAATTGATGGCTTAATTTGCTAGAATGAGAAAGAACATCCTATTTTTTATGACTGTCCCATGGAAATGTAAAGATAAATGGATCCAAATGCCACACTATTGAGGATTTTTTTGATCACTCTGATTGTCATGAGTAAGTTTTGTGCTTTTTCAAAAGCAGTTTTTTCCTACAATGTCATTTCCTGCTTCTCTGGCTCTAATTTTCAATAAATTGATAAATTGTAAATCGTATTTTCCTCTTAGTTTTGTTTAGCTAAAATGTTGAAGGGCAAGGGAGAGGATGGTTATTTATAAATCTTGTTATCTCTCTGAAAATACAACTTGCATTTTCCTTAATCTGATTAACTTGACTTCAAATATGAAAAACAACTTTCCGCCGGGCGCGGTGGTTCAATCCTGTAATCCCAGCACTTTGGGAGCCCAAGACGGGTGGATCACGAGGTCATCAGGAGATCGAGACCATCCTGGCTAACACGGTGAAACCCCGTCTCTACTAAAAAA
>NW_012122154.1:83365-93634 GCF_000951035.1 Colobus angolensis palliatus | reverse complement strand
AAAAAAAAAAAAAAAAGGAAAAACAACTTTCATAAAGCACAAAAGAAAAGTTCCTTGAATTTACCCTTTTTTATTGTGGGTAAGAGGCAATAGGGAATAATTTCAACTTACTTTTTGAATGTTACTCACTACTAACCATCACCATATTTTAAAAAATTAAAGAACTAATTTAGTTTAGTTTATTATTTAATGTATTTGACAAATGTTTATTGAGTGGCAACTAGGTCCCAAGTACCGTTCTAACTACTTAATATACAGATGTACATAAACAAAACAAAAATCTCTCCCGTCCTGGAGTTTACAGTCTGTGGGACTACAGGATGGATGCATCACACAGAATGTCAGCTAATCATAAATGTTATGGAGAAGCAGCAGGAATGGAGGATAAAGTGTGTGTTGGGGGTGTTGTAATTTTAAATACCAGTGTCTGGAAATGAAAAGGTGGTATTTCAATCAAGATTTTCAGACTGCCGGGCGCGGTGGCTCAGGCCTGTAATCCCAGCACTTTGGGAAGCCGAGGCGGGCGGATCACAAGGTCAGATCGAGACCACGGTGAAACCCCGTCTCTACCAAAAATACAAAAAATTAGCCGGGCGTGGTGGCGGGCGCCTGTAGTCCCCGCTACTCAGGAGGCTGAGGCAGGAGAATGGCGTGAACCCGGGAGGTGGAGCTTGCAGTGAGCCGAGATGGCGCCACTGCACCCCAGCCTGGGGGACAGAACCAGGCTCCGTTTTTTTTCAGACCATGGCTGGGTGCAGTGGCTCACGCCTGTAATCCCAACTTTGAGAGGCCAAGGCCTCACTTGAGGTCAGGAGTTTGAGACCAGCATGGCCAACGTGGCAAAACCCTATCTCTACAAAAAAAAAATACAAAAATTAGCTGGGCATGGTGGTGTGCACCTATAGTCTCTGCTACTCTGGAGGCTGAGGCAGGAGGATTGCTTGAGCCTGACAAGGTTGAGGCTGCAGTGAGCTGTGATAGCACCACTGCACTACAGCTTCTCGACACAAATCCTGTATAAAAAAACCTCTGCATTTCATTGTATGTAAATGAGTATGTAATTTCATTGTATGTACAGAGCCAGTTTCAGACAAAGGTTCTTCCATAATATCTATTCCCTTAAGGACACCAATCATCCATGATCTCTTTTTTTTTTGAGATGGAGTTTAGCTCTGTCCCTGGAGTTCAGTGGTGTGATACTGGCTCACTGCAACATCTGCCTCCCGGTTCAAGTGATTCTCCTGCCTCAGCCTCCCAAGTAGCTGGAATTACAGGCCCGCGCCACTATGCCCAGCTAATTTTTGTATTTTTAGTGGAGAGGGGGTTTCACCATGTTGGCTAGGATGGTGTCTATCTCCTGACCTTGTGATCCTCCCACCATGGCCTCCCAAAGTGCTGGGACTACAAGCGTTAAGCCACCGTCCCCAGCCTCATCCATGATTATATTTCGCCATTTCAAGTGATGGAACTGGTTTTAGAGCTGGAAGAAAAGCCAAAATGCCAGTTAATCTAAACTCGATTCCTGTCCCAGTGCAGAACCAATCAAGAGAGAGAGTCCCTGTCTTTCCCGGACCACAGGCTTTGTGTTGAACAGGAGAGGAGTGGGAGAGGCAGAGTGGATGGAGAACAAGGAATCATTTTCTATATTTTTAAAGTTCTTCAGTTAAGAAAATCAGCAATTACAACAACCTAATCTTACTAGACATGTTTTTTCCTCCCTACTATGTAAGGTCAATTCTGTTCATTTGCATAGGAGATAATCATACAGAAATCCCAAATTAATACCCTCTTGTGCTGACTTACCAGATTGGACACTCTAAGATTTTCTGCATAGCATTAATGACATTTTGTACTTCTTCAACGCGAACAGCAGATAAATCCATTTCTTTCTGTTCCAATGAACTTTAACACATTAGAAAAAAATATATATATATACAGATATATAGCTTTAAAAAAGGTTTATAAAATGACAACTTCATTTTATCATTTTAAAATAAGGTAAATTTAAGATTTTGAAGGTTTTAGAATACAAACCATAGAGCTAATGACAAAATCCTTTATTTTTTTAAAGGTTCTAGAAGTGGCTCTTTGTAATTAAACAACATACATTCTGTAATTCTTCACATATCGTTGCCAAGCCCTTGAGTCTTTTCCTTTCTCCAAGAAAGAGAAAGCTACAGAGGAGTGACTGACCGGGTAAGTGGTGGTTGCCTTAGCTTTCTCCAATGTTTCTGGCTGCTTTCTTTTTCTTGCATAAAACCAAAATCAACGACAAAACCAACACCAATCAGCACCTCCCCGCCCCTAACCCTTCCCAGTGACCTGCTCTTATCTCAGGATCCTCCTCAAGCACATCCCTGCCGGCAGCATCTGTTGCTATTGACGCTCCTCTACTTCCCTCTTGCGCTTTCTCAATAGCGCAATTGGATCCAGTTCTTAAGTTCTCCCTCCCACAAAACCCTGTCTCCTCCCCTTCCCAGACGTATTCCTGGCATCTCTTCTTCCGCAAGGTCCCATCCACTCATACATACCAGCCGGTGTTTTTGTCTGTTTGTTTTTTTGAGACAGAGTCTCGCTCTGTCGCCCAGGCTGGAGGGCAATGGCGCGATCTCGGCTCACTGCAACCTCCGCCTCCCGGGTTCTAGCGATTCTCCTGCCTCAGCCTCCTGAGTAGCTGGAGCGCCACCACGCCCGGCTAATTTCTGTATTTTTAGTAGAGACGGAATTTCACCATGTTGGTCAGGCTGGTCTGGAAGTCCTGACCTCGTGACCAGCAGATGTTTTTATAGACGTGGTGTCCCCCTCGAGGCATATTTCAGTTCCTATCACGATGATTCCCCCTCAGACACACCGTGCCCCCTTCCTGATCCTCAGAGCTTCCCTCGCGACCTACAAACTGCCCCTTCCCCAGGGTTCACAACTCCTTACGCCTCTCAGCTTCTGCCACCGCCCCCCCTCCCCGCAAAGAATACCCACTCTCCCACGCCAGTCCCCCAAAGCATCACTTGGACCTGGGACTCTACTACCTTTACCCAGAGCAGAGGGTGCAGGCCTCCGGAGCCTAGGGGCCCAGTTATCTGAGAAACCCCACGGCCTGCTCCCCGTCCAGAAAGTCTCACCGAGCCCACGCCGCGCAGTCGCAGTTTTTAATTTATCTGTAATTCCCGCGCTTTTCCGTTGCCACGGAAACAGCTGGCTCCCGCTAAGCAACAGCCGCTCAGAATACGAAATCAAGGCACAATCAGAGGAAGGGCGGGACAGAAGGAGCCAAGTCTCTCTCGGGGCTCTGGATTGGCCACCCAGTCTGCCCCTAGATAACGTAATACGAAAGAGACGGAAGAGGAAGAATTCTACCCGAGTTTGCCCTGAAGTGCCGGCCCTCTGGCCTCTACGCTTCCAGTTGCGGCTTATTACGTCACAGTAATTGCTGTACGAGAGTCAGAATCGCTACCTAGTTTCCAAAGCAGTCGTAAAAAGAGGTCCGATTTCCCCACTCTTTCCGCCCTAATGGAGGTCTCCAGTTTAGGTAAATATAAGGAATAAGGATTGTTGGGGCGGGGGGTGGACGGAAAGAACTATTTCCAGCATTCGCTGCGGAATGAAAGGTCATTGCCGCAGTGTAGTCTTATGGAGAGTGTAGTCTTATGGAGAGTGTAGTCTTATGGAGAGAAACATCCAATAGCGAAGCAGGCACAATTCTCACGGAAATCCAGCGGATAGATTGGAGACCTCCACGCGCTTATACACGTCAACAGTTATGGATTGGAGTGTTATGTTTTCGTATCTCGAAAGCAAAAAACTAGGCCCAAAAAAAGATATCTACAACTCTTAGGAAGACTACAATTCCCATCGAGCCCCACGAGTCTCGGGCAAATAGTCCTCTAAGGTCAATGACCTGTGGCGACGCCGAATTTGTCTGGGGAATGGGAAATCCGCTCTGGCCCACGTCTGCGCACTGGTAGTTCAGCCCCTCGGCCCCAATGTTTGTTATTGTTGTTCGGCTTCAGGTTTCTTCTGCCCCGCCCCGTCGACGCAATCACCACCAATAAATGGGGTGGTCGTTTTGAGGGACAAGTGGTAAGAGCCAATCATCTTGGAGAAAACTGGGAGAAACGGGACTAGTTACTGTCTTTATGCGCCTTGTTAGACTCACTCCACAGGGATAGCGGCAGAGCTGGCAGCGGACGGTTCTGGCTTTGGCCTCCGGCAGGCGCCTCCCTGGGGCAGGAAGCTGATAAGGAAGCAGCCTCGGTTACCTAGGGGTGGGGTCACGTCACCCTAAGAGAGTTTGGAGAAGTTCAAGGGAGGAATCCTGCAAAGAAGAGGGGCGACTTTTCCCGTGTCTCGGGACAGCTTATCTTTTTAGTGACAGGATGAGAGAGCCCTTCGTGTTCAGAGGGACCGAGTGGGCGAAAAGCGCCTGAGAGTTGTAGAGTCTGTGGTTGAGAACATCGGCTTCTGCTGATGGAAGGCCACGACTCCCCAGTGGAAAGAGGGCCCAGGCAAAGAAAATGAGAGAGTCCTCGGGGTGGTGACACTGTCTTGGGAACACTGAGTGCTAGGAAACGATAACTGGAAGACTAGGATGAACTCTGCAAATAAAAAAATGACGCTACCTACACATCTTTCTTATCCCATCCTCCTTTTTTCGAGACCCTGTTAAAGAGATCTCCTTGGTTAGGGACCTTCGGTGTTGGAAAGGCACTGTTTTTCCTTTTTGTCAAACAGGCTACACTTTTTTTTTTTTGAGACAGTCTCACTGTCTCAAAGAGCAGCCCAGGCTGGTCTTGAACTCCTGAGCTCAAGCGATCTTTCTGCCTCGGCCTCACAAAGCGCTGGTATTACGGGCATGAGCCACCGCTCCCGGCCTCGGGTCGCACATTTTAAAGCTTGAATAACTTGTCTTGCACAGGCCACTGGTGGAGACAGTAATCAAAGCTCAGGTTGCCAGGTCTATTTCATTAAAGGGATTTTGTTAAGGCTGAAAAAAAAAAAAAAAAGACAAGACGTAGAGGAAAAGTTAACTTGAGCCAAGCCAAGGTGCGTTAGTGGCATGGACTTAAAATCATGCCAGTTATGAAAGCTGAAGGCCAGGCCGGGCGCGGTGGCTCATGCCAGTAATCCCAGCACTTTGGGAGGCTGAGGCGGGCGGATCACCTGAGGTCGGGAGTTCCAGACCAGCCTGACCAACATGGAGAAACCCCGTCTCTACTGAAAATACAAAATTAGCCGGGCATGGTGGCACATACCTGTAATCCCATCTACTAGGGAGGCTAAGGCAGGAGAATCGCTTGAACCTGGGAGGCAGAGGTTGCAGTGAGCCGAGATCGCGCCATTGCACTACAGCCTGGGCAACAAGAGCAAAACTCCGTCTCAAAAAAAAAAAAAGAAAGAAAGCTGAAGGCCTAGGACCCAACTATCTGACTATACTGGCCGTAGACCTAAGGGGCAGATAGGGTTAACCATAACTTTGGTGTTTACACACGTTCAAGATTAATGCTCTTGCTGAAAGAGTTTTTTTTACTTGTCAGCCAAAGCTATAATCTCCCACTTCTGTTTTCTCTTAGTTGGCCCACCAGCTGGAGGAGCTCCAGAGTATTTAAATTAATTTTCAATTGTGTAATTTGAGAAAAAGATGCGAAGATTAATTTCCTTCACAAGTAGGGAACTGTGTTTTTTTCTTTTTCTTTTCTTTTTTTTTTTTTTTGAGACGGAGTTCTCCCTCTGTCCCCCAGGCTGGAGTGCAGTGGCACGATCTCGGCTCACTACAAGATCCGCCTCCCGGGTTCACGCAGTTCTCCTGCCTCCTCAGCCTCCCGAGTAGCTGGGACTACAGGCGCCCGCCACCCCGCCCAGCTAATTTTTTTGTGGTTTTAGTAGAGACGGGGGTTTCACCGTGTTAGCTAGGATGGCCTCTATCTTCTGACCTCATGATCTACCCGCCTCGGCCTCCCAAAGTTCTGGCATTATAAGCGTGAGCCACCGCGCCTGGCGGGAAGTGTGTTTCTTGAAGTTGGAAAGTGGTATTTCAGAACATCTGCTTTTGGCAGACTAAGTCAGTCACTTCATTTCCCTGATTTTTTGCCTAAGGTCCTGGGGAATTGACAAAGATTCTGCCCAAATTTTAAGGACCCCAATAATTACATTTCATATGAATGAATAGTGGGCGTCAGCAGGATTGTTATTAAGAGACTAGTATTATTTTTATGGTGCACTTGGTTCTAGGTAGAAACAAAGAATGGAGAAAATTGGAGGATAATTGTCTTAGGGTTTCAAAAAAGTGCGTGATCTTCACAGAGTTCAGGGTCCTTAAAATAACAGTCTTAATTGGAGTGTTTGACAGGGCAGTGCATTATATTGTCGAAAACAGTACACGTTTATGGTTCTAAAGACTGGTTTATTATTTTTAAAAATGTTTAACTTAATTTTTTTAAGGAAATGGGGTTGCTGGTCTTGAACTCCTAGGCTCATGATCCTTCCGCCTCAGCCTCCCAAAGTGCTAGGATTATAGTCATGAGCCACCATACCTGGCCGATTTTTTATTTTATTTTTGAGACAGACTCTCGCTATATCACCCAGGCGGGAGTGCACACGCATGATCTTGGCTCACTGCAACCTTGCCTCCAAGGTTCAAGCAATTCTCCTGCCTCAGCCTCCTGAGTAGCTGAGATTACAGGCCTGCACCACTACGTGCAGATAATTTTTGTATTTTTGGTACAGACGAAGTTTCACCATGTTGGCTTGGCTGGTATCGAACTCCTGGACTCAAGCAATCTGCCAGCCTCTGCTTCCCAAAGTGCTGGGATTACAGACATGAGCCACTGTGCCTGGCCTTTATTATATTTTTTGTATTTGAGTGACATTTTGAAAGAACTTGCATATACATTTTTAATTTGATCCTTATGGTAACAGTGAGATAGGCAGAGCAGACATATTAGACCTATTTTATAGATTAAAGATTAAAAACTGAATCTTAAAGGTGAACTGACCTGCTCACAGTTTTATGTCTAGTAATGGGCCAGAGCTGTGTCTGGAACCCAAGTCTTTCCATTTTTTGTGCTCCCACACAAGCACACACACACAAAATTTGCTGTTCAGATGACATGGCATCTCATTGCTTCAGTTTGCATTGTTCTGACCACCAGAAAGTTTGAAAGCCTTCTGATGTGCTTGTTAGGTGTTCTGATTTCCTCTTCTCTGAATTTTATGTATATTTTTACCTGGGTTGTTAATTGTATCATTAGCAGTTTTGCTGATGTTCTGGGTGTGTCACAGATACTAACCCTTTGTTATGGGTTGTTACGGTTGTTTGTTGTTTGTCTTTTGTTTTTGTGGATTTTTTTAACCATATAAAATATTTAATATGTAATGAAATGTGCCCAGCTCATCTTTTGACTTCTGCGTACATTATAACCTGCCTTTAAATGTGTATTTCTTTTGTAGGTAAAAGTTTCATTTGATCTGAATACTATTCAGATAAAATACCTGGATGAGGAAAATGAAGAGGTAAAGTATATTGTGGTGCTTATTGCTAGGTGTTCAGAATAGCAATCTTATTTCTCCAGTGATATGGGCTTTAATAATTCAAAATAGTGTTTAGCTCATTTGTGTGGTGTTTTAAATATATTTGATAATTGAATATTCTAAGAAGACTTGCAGCATCTGAGATGGAGTTGAGAAACGGAGAAGCAACATTGAAGAATATCTCAGAGATAACTTTCACTTTAAAAAAAAAAAAAAAAGGAAACAGGTCTCACTATGTTGCTCAGGCCAGTCTAGAACTCCTGGGCCTAAGCAGTCGTCCCACCTCAGCCTCCCAAAGTGCTGGGATTACAGGTGTGAGACACCATGCTTGGCCTGAGATAAATTTTTTTTTTTTTTTTTTTTTGAGACGGAGCCTCACTCCATCGCCTAGGCTGGATTACAGTGGTGCAATCTCTGCTCACTACAACCTCCAGTTCCTGGGTTCAAGTGATTCTTCTGTCTCAGCCTCCCGAGTAGCTGGGATTACAGGTGTATACCACCATGCCTGGCTAATTTTTGTATTTTTAGTAGAGACGGGATTTCACCATGTTGGCCAATCTGATCTCAAACTCCTAGGCCCAAGCAATCGGCCCACCTCGGCCTCCCAAAGTGCTGGGATTACAGGCGTGAGCTACCACACCTGGCCAAGATAACTTTTAAAATTATGTAGTGGCCAGGCGCGGTGGCTCATGCCTATAATCCCAGCACTTTGGGAGGCCGAGGCGGGTGGATCATGAGGTCAGGAGATTGAGATCATCCTGGCTAACACGGTGAAACCCTGTCTCTACTAAAAATACAAAAAATTAGCCGGGCGTGGTGGTGTGCGCCTGTAGTCCCAGCTACTCGGGAGGCTGAGGCAGGAGAATGGTGTGAACCTGGGAGGCGGAACTTGCAGTGAGCCGAGATTGCACCACTGCACTCCAGCCTGGGTGACTCCGTCTCAGAAAAAAAAAAAAAAAAAAAAATTATGTAGTGACCTTAAGTTCACATATAGTGTAAGCCATTCAGTTTATAATAATACAAATATAATAGCTAAACCTTTTTTTTTTTACTTTTTTTTAAAGAGACATGGTCTTACTCTGTCGCCCAGGCTGGAGTGCATTGGCATGATCATAGCTCACTGCAACCTAGAGCTCCTGGGTTCAAGGAATCCTCCCATCTCAGCCTTCTGGATAGCTAGGACATGCCTCTGCATCTGGCAAAATTTTTTACTTCTTTGGAGGGATAGAGTCTCACTTTGTTGCCCAGGTTAATGGCTAAGCTTTATTGAGTGGTTACAGTGTGTCAGACTAGCAACAATACCATGTATTGAGTACATTATCATCATTTTACCCATGAGGAAACTGAGGCACAGAGAGGTGAAATAACTTGCCTAAACGCACAAAAACTTGGAAGTAGTAAAGTCAGGGTTCAGTCCATACCCTCTGGCTATAGAACTCAAGCTCCTAACCGTTATATTGCACTGCCTCTTAATGTATCTGAAATAAAGGAGGGCATAGTAGATAAGCAATAAAATTTCTTAAGTATTATTCATGACTAGCAAGTGATACAGAAAAGCTGAAGGCTTGGCCTGAGTTTTTGTCTGTCCTATGGGGCTGGTCCTAGTAACAGAAATGCTCGATTGATGAGACACTTATAATTCACTGTTGTTTTTTTTCCTTTTGTAGGTATCCATCAACAGTCAAGGTGAGTCCCTGAGAGAGTCTGTTCAGCCTTATTTAAAAGCTTTAATCTGCTCATTGGGGCATTTCTATTTGTACTCAAACCTTATTGCAGTATTACTTTTAGAGTTTGGAATTTGGTATACTACAAATTAACACTGCATTGATGGACAGTAGTTACATAGGGGATTTTATTGTATAGCAGTTTTTTGTATATAGAATGATGCCTTTGCATGGACCCTAAGGACAGCTTTATTGGGAGGTTTTCATATTTAACATGCCAGTCCTCTGAGATTAATATGCCTCCCAGTTCAAGACATAAAAGTATTCCCACGGTGTTGCATTTGTACAGTAGGTACAGTAAAAATGTGGCATTATAATCTTATGGGATCACCATCACACACGTGGTTGACCACAATGTTACGTGGCAGTGGTTACTATAGTGAAGCAAATTAACATATCCATCATCTCATTATAGTGGCCCTGTGGTGCCCTGAGCCCTCCCCAGAAACCAGCCATAATCTACTCATTTAGCAAAAATCATTAATATGATTATTTAACTGTAATACATTCCTCATGTTATACAGTCCATCTTTAGAATTGGCTATACTTAATCTTATAGATTCTTGAATGAATGGATATGTACAGAATAAAAATAATTGGCTATACTTAATCTTATAGAATCTTTGGTTCTTGAAGGAGTGAATGTGTTAGAACCCAGGATAGAGTTCCACTCTGGGCAGGGGTCGCCGCGAGAGACCACTCGACACCGAAATCACAGCGGAGAGGCACTTTATTTCTAGCGCGCTAGGGTCCCCCGTGCACAAAGATGGCCAAGGGACCCCGAGTGCTTGTTACAAGCTGGTTATAAAGGCAAACACCACAAATTCAAACAAGGCGCGAAATTCAAACAAAGCTTTAGGACGCGAGATGATTGGGGCTTGTCATGGCCTGACCAAGGCGTCTCACTCTGATTGGTTGGGGCTGGCACGCGTGGCGGAGGGGGGGGTTTCCTGGAATTGTTTTTCTGTTTGAACTCCGGGAACATTGGGTGTTTTCCTCAATCACCCATGGCCACCTGGTG
>NW_012122154.1:77494-80510 GCF_000951035.1 Colobus angolensis palliatus | reverse complement strand
ACTGTATACCAGCTGTGGTCTGGTTTTAAGGTACTGAGCAGGTTGTAAGGATTGGGGACCGTGGGATGGATATCCATGGTTCTTTTATTAACTTCTCTTAGATCTTGGACTGGCCTGTAATCCTGAGTTCCAGGCTTTTTTACTGGCAGGAGTGGAGTGTTCCAGGGTGAGTGACATGGTCGCAAAACTCTGAGCTCCAAAAATTTGGTGATGTGCTGCCAAATGCCCACACGAGCCTCACAGCTCATAGGATATTGCTTAATGGACACGGGCACCGCCGTGGGCTTTAGATCAATTATAATTGGAGCTTGATATTTGGCCCGTCTGAGTCCTCCCATTTCCGCCCAAGCCTGGGGAAATTCTTGTAGCCAAACATCGGGGAGGCTAGTGGTGACCAGAGCATCGAAAAGCCGGTGCTCGTCTTGCAAGGACACAGTCAAGATTTGCATGGGCTGACCGTCCCGATCTAACACTTGGGCCCCACTCTCGGAGAAGTGGATTTGTGCTCTGAGTTTGGTCAAAAGGTCCCGTCCCAAGAGGGGGTATGGGCATTCAGGCAGCACCAGGAAGGAATGAGTCACCATGCCTTTTCCTAGATTGACTGTCCGGTGGTTGGTCCATTTGTGCAGTTTCCCTCCTGTTGCCCCCTGGACCCAGGAGGTGCGAGAAGACAGGGGCCCATTTGCCTTTGTCAAAACAGAATGTTGAGCCCCTGTGTCCACCAAGAAGGTGGTGGGGTGCCCCCCCCCACAGAGAGAGCCGGGGCTTGGGGGGGGGTCCAGAGCCCTGACACCCCTAATCGCTGTCCTCACCCAAGGCGAGGACGGGGACAGGTTTCTTCTGGTCCTTAGGACGCTTGGGACAGTCTTTAATCCAATTTCCCCGTTCTTTGCAGTAGGCACACTGGTCCTTTTCTACTTTCGGCCACCTCCGCTTCTCCCCCTCTCTCCGTGGCCCTTTCTCTGTCACTACTGCCGCCAGGATTTTCGTTAAGTGCTTATCTCTTTTCCCATCTCTACGATCCTCTCCTTCCTCCTGTTCTTTTGTTAACCTAGCTTCCCTTTCCTCGGGGGTTTCTCTTTTATTATACACTTTCTCTGCTTCTCTAACTAATTCTTGTAATCCATAGGTCTGGATCCCATCTAATCTTTGCAGTTTTCCCTTTATATCTGGCGCTGCCTGATCTATGGACGACATAGCCACGGTGGCCTTATGTTCCAGAGCCTCCGGGTCAAACGGAGTGTACATTCGGAACCCTTCTAGAAGCCTTTCCATGAAGGTTGCCGGGCTTTCGTCCTTTCCCTGAGTAATAGTCCTTACCTTGGCCAAATTGGTGGGGTGTTTTCCTGCCCCTTTGAGACCCGCCAACAGAGCCTGGCGATAGATTCGGAGACTCTCCCTACCTGGTGCTGTTTCATAGTCCCAGTCCGGGCGGGTGAGGGGAAATCCCTCATCTATTTCATTGGGAAGCTGGGTCGGGTGTCCTCCTGGTCCCGGCACATTTTTCCGGGCCTCCAGGAGGACCCGTTGCCTCTCTTCAGTGGTCAGAAGAACCTGCAAAAGTTACTGACAATCATCCCAGGTAGGTTGGTGGGTGAGAATGGATTCTATCAACGAGGTTAGGGCCTGGGGATCTTGGGAAAAGGAGGGATTGTGGGTCTTCCAATTGTAAAGATCTGAAGCCGAAAAGGGCCAATACTGGACCGTGCGGTTAACAGTGCGGAGGGGAAAAAGGGAAGATTGTCAGGTGGAAGTGCCGTCTGGGTCCCCAGCCCGCCGCAGGCGGAGGCAGGCCGTTTGCGGCGGTGTCCTAGGGGTTAGTTCAGGTGGGGTTGGAGAGGGAGACGGGGTCAGAGAAGGAGTAGAGGAGGAAACCGGAGAGAGAGAGGGGGCTGAGGGAGTAACAGGGGACAAGGCAGGGAGTGAGGGCGAAGGGTAAGGAGGAGGGGGATTGTGAGGTGGAGGAGGTAGAGGGTCACGGAGGAGAAGGTCTCCCTGAGCCTCATCTGGGAGAACTGGCTTATGCGGGTCCGGAGTCCGATTCTTTGGGGCCTCTAAGGCAAGGAGAGTTGACTGGGAAGGGGGGTGGAGAGGAGGAAGGGTTTCACCCAAGAAGGGGGGTCCCGGACCAGATCTTCCCAGGTAATTATGTAGGCCGCCTGGTCAGGGCGGCCGTGTGGTCCGGGGTCCATCACTTTTGCCTTAACCTGTAAAATAGTTGATAGGTCAAAAGTTCCGTCTTGGGGCCACCCGCTGTGGAGGGTGGGCCATTCAGACGTACAGAAGATTTGCCATCGTCCCTTACGGACTTCTACAGAGAGATTGTGGGCTCGCGTTCGAACGTCAGAAAAGTGGGTCAAAGTCAAAGATAGAGGAGTCGTCAGTGTCTGTCCCATAGCTTTGTCCAGAGACTCATACACACACACGAACAAAATGACAATAACATAAACAGAGACCAAACAAATACAGAGGAGCCGCGCGGCTGGAGAATGGCGCCACAGTTTTACAAAGGATTCAGACGGCAGCGAAGACCTGCCTTCGGATTTAAGGAGGCTGATGGAGGCGTCAGCCTTCCTCCAGACAACCGCCAGGGCGTCCCCTGGACACGTCTGTCCCTCTTCCCCACTTAATTATTCAGACGGAGTACTCCCCAGATTTGGCCGGCAAGACAGAATGAAACGAAAGTACCTGATAGAATCTGTCCGTCCGGTCAGCAGTCGGTGGCCCGGGCCGAGCGAGTCTCCGCCGGACGGGTCGAGGGTCCCCGGACGACCTCAATCCCGGACGAGCCCCCAGATGTTAGAACCCAGGATAGAGTTCCACCCTGGGCAGGGGTCGCCGCGAGAGACCACTCGACACCGAAATCACAGCGGAGAGGCACTTTATTTCTAGCGCACTAGGGTCCCCCGTGCACAAAGATGGCCAAGGGACCCCGAGCGCTTGTTACAGGCTGCTTATAAAGGCAAACACCACAAATTCAAACAAGGCGCGAAATTCAAACAAAGCTTTAGGACGC
>NW_012122154.1:71101-71614 GCF_000951035.1 Colobus angolensis palliatus | reverse complement strand
TCTTCTAGGTCCCGATGAGAGTAAATGTTTACTATAAAAATGATTCAAATATTTTAAGCACTTCTCAAACCAGGCAATATTTTAGGCCTACTGTATATTTGCATTTTGAGCTTCCAATACGGATAAGTGACTGGAAAAAGCAGCTAGGTTTAGGTTGAAAAACAACAACCCACTGGTGTACACATTTTAGCAAATTCTTCTGAAAGTCAAAAATGTTATAGTCATAGGTAAAAAGTTACAGAGAACTACCAATTATCGGAAATAGCTGCCAATAGTGACTTAGAGGCCAGCAGAAGGAATTTTAGTTCAAGAAACCTAAAGGAGGATGAAATCCTTACCTACCCTATAGCTACCACAAATAACACTGTTTCCAATCATGATGAGGAATCACATATTAAGACATAACTGCAAATTGTGCTATACTGGGTACTGTATTAAAAGGAAGTGAAATATGATCCCCATCCTAGAGCTTTCCATACATATGAGCCTAAAAAACCATTAAAAATTAATCTA
>NW_012122154.1:61161-70426 GCF_000951035.1 Colobus angolensis palliatus | reverse complement strand
CTGTCCCATGGAAATGTAAAGATAAATGGATCCAAATGCCACACTATTGAGGATTTTTTTGATCACTCTGATTGTCATGAGTAAGTTTTGTGCTTTTTCAAAAGCAGTTTTTTCCTACAATGTCATTTTCTGCTTCTCTGGCTCTAATTTTCAATAAATTGATAAATTGTAAATCTTGTTTTCCTTTTATTTTTGTTTAGCTAAAATCTTGAAGGGCAAGGGAGAGGATGGTTATTTATAAATCTTGTTATCTCTCTGAAAACACAACTTGCATTTTCCTTAATCTGACTGACATGACTCCAAATATGAAAAACAATTTTCATAAAACATGAAAGAAAATTTCCTTGAATTTACCCTTTTTTATTGTGGGTAACAGGCAATAGGTACAAATTTTCAACTTATTTTTTGAATGTTACTCACTACTAACGACCATATTTTAAAAAATTAATCGAAGAACTAATGTAGTTTAGTTTATTATTTTATTCGACAAATGTTTATTGAGTGGCAACTAGGTCCCAAGTACTGTTCTAACTACTGAAGATACAGATGTACATAAACAAAACAAAAATCTCTGCTGCCATCCTGGAGTTTACATTCTGTGGTACTAGAAATAAAGGATGGACACATTGCATAGAATGTCAGCTAGTCATAAATGTTATGGAGAAGCAGCAGGAATGGAGGATAAAGTGTGTCTTGAGGGTGTTGTAATTTTAAATAGCGCTGTCTGGAAATGAAAAGGTGGTATTTCAATCAAGATTTTCAGACCGTGGCTGGGTGCAGAGGCTCACACCTGTAATCCCAGCACTTTGAGAGACCAAGGTGGGTAGATCACTTGAAGTCAGGAGTTTGAGACCAGCGTGACCAACATGGTAAAACCCTATCTCTACAAAAAAAAAAATACAAAAATTTGTTGGGCATGGTGGTGCACACCTGTAGTCCCTGCTACTCTGGAGGGCTGGGGTGGGAGAATCGCTTGAGCCTGGCGAGGTTGAGGCTGCAGTGAGCTGTGATAGCACCAGAGATCCTGTATACAAAAACCTCTGCATTTCATTGTATGTAAATTATACCTCAATTCAAAAACAAAATGTGAATAGTACAGTCCCCTTTTCCTTTTATAGACCAAGAAAAACAAAAGCTCACTCCAAGAGTCAGACTTGCTAAAGGCTTTGATGACTTGCAGTATTCTTATTTAAATGTACAGAGCCAGTTTCAGAGGAAGGTTCTTTCAAAGACTTATCCCCTAAAGGACACCAAACAATCATCCCTTTTTTTTTTTTTTTTTTTTTTTTGAGACAGTCTTGCTCTGTAGCTCAGACTGGAGTGGCAGGCTGGAGTGCAGTTCTGAGATCTTGGCTCACTGCAAGCTCCACCTCCAGGTTTATGCCATTCTCCTGCCTCAGCCTCTCAAGTAGCTGGGACTATAGGCACCTGCCATGACGCCCAGCTAATTTTTTGTATTTTTATTAGAGATGGGGTTTCACCATGTTAGCCAGGATGGTCTCAATCTGCTGACATTGTGATCTGCCCACCTTGGCCTCCCAAAGTGCTGGGATTACAGGCATGAGCCATCGCAGCCGGCCGATTATTTATTATTTATTTTTATTTTTGAGATGGAGTTTGGCTCTGTCGCCAGGCTGGAGTTCAGTGGTACGATATTGGCTCACTGCAACATCTGCCTCCCGGTTCAAGTGATTCTCCTGCCTCAGCCTCCTGAGTAGCTGGGATTACAGGCATGCGCGGCTATGCCTAGCTAATTTTTCTATTTTTAGGAGAGAAGGGGTTTCACCATGTTGGCCAGGATGGTCTCGATCTCCTGACTTCATGATTCTCCCACCTTGGCCTCCCAAAGTGCTGGGATTAAGGCATGAGCCACCACCCACGGCCTCACTCATGATTTATTTTGCCATTTCAAGTGATGAAGCTGGTTTTAGAGCTAGAAGAAAACCAAAATGCCAGTTAATCTAAACTAGATTTCTGCCCCAGTGCAGAACTAATCAAGACAGGGTCCCTGTCTTTCCTGGACCACAGGATTTGTTTTGAAGAGGAGAGGAGTGGGAGAGGCTGAGTGGATGGAGAACAAGGAGTCATTTTCTACATTTCTAAAGTTCTTCAGTTAAGAAAATCAGCAATTACAATAGCCTAATCTTACTAGACATGTCTTTTCCTCCCTATTATGTAAGGTCAATTCTGTTCATTTGCACAGGAGATAATCTATAGGAATCTCTAATACCCTCTTGTAGTGACTTACCAGATTGGACACTCTTAAGATTTTCTGCATAGCATTAAGGACATTTTGTACTTCTTCAATGCGAACAGCAGGTAAATCTATTTCTTTCTGTTCCAATGAACTTTAACACATCAGAAAAACATATCTTTTTAAAAGGTTTATAAAATGACAACTTCATTTTATCATTTTAAAATAAGGTAAATAGGGCTGGGCGTGGTTGCTCACGCTTGTAATCACAGCACTTTCGGAGGCCGAGATGGGCGGATGACCTGAGGTCGGGAGTTCAAGACCAGCCTGAAACATGAAGAACCCTCGTTTCTACTAAAAATACAAAAACACGAGCCAGGCATGGTGGTGCATGCCTGCGATCCCAGCTACTCGGGAGGCTAAGGCAGGACAATCGCTTGAACCCACGAGTCAGAGGTTGCGGTGAGCCCAAATCACGCCATTACACTCTAGCCTGGGCAACAAGTGAGAAACTCCGTCTCAAAAATAAATAAATAAAATAAAATAAATTTAAGATTTGGAAGGTTTCAGAATACAAAATCCTTTCTTTTTAAAGGTTCTAGAAGTTGCTTTTTGTAATTAGACAACATAAACTCTGTATTTTTTCACATATCGCTTCCAACTCTTTGGGTCTTTTCCTTTCTCCAAGAAAGAAAAGCTACAGGCGAGTGACTGACCGGGTAAGTGGTGGTTGCCTTAGCTTTCTCCAATGTTTCTGGCTGTTTTCTTTCTTATGCCTAAAACTGAAACCAACACCAGTCAACACCTCCCCGCCCCTAACCCTTCCCAGTGACCTGCTCTCATCTCAGGATCCTACTCAAGTACATCCCTGCGGGCAGCATCTGTTACTACTGACGCTCCTCTACTTCCCTGTTGCGCTTTCTCAATAGTGCAAATGGATCCAGTTCTTAAGTTCTCCCTCCCACAAAATCCTGTCTCCTCCCCTTCCCAGACATATTCCTGGCACCTCTTCTTTCGCAAGGGCCCATGCTCTCATAAATACTAGCCGGCGTTTGTTTGCTTTTGAGACAGAGTGTTGTTCTGTCCCCGAGGCTGGAGTGCAATGGGGCGATCTCGGCTCACCGCAACCTCCGCTTCCCGGGTTCAAGCGATTCTCCTGCCTCAGCCTCCTGAGTAGCTGGCGCGCACCACCACGCCCGGGTAATTTTTGTATTTTTAGTAGAGACGGAGTTTCACCATGTTGGTCAGGCTGGTCTCGAACTCCTGACCTCGTGATCCGTCCGCCTTGGCCTCCCAAAGTGCTGGGATTACAGGCGTAAGCCACCGTCCCCGGCAACCAGCTGATGTTCTTATACACATGGTGTCCCCCTCAAGGCACATTTCAGTTCCTATCACGAGGATTCCCCCTCGGACACACCGTGCCCCCTACCTGATCCTTAGTTCTTCCCTCGCGACCTACAAATTGCCCCCTTCCCCAGGGGTTTCACAACGCCTTACGCCTCTAAGGTTCCGCGTCCCCCCCGCCTAAAGGATACCCATCTGCCTGCTTCGGAAATTCACTCTCCCTCGCCTGTCCCCCGGAGCATCCCTTGGGTCCTTGTCCCTTTTCCGGGGCTCTTCTACCTTTACCCAGAGCAGAGGGTGCAGACCTCCTGAGCCCAGGGGCCCAGTTATCTGAGAAACCCCACGGCCTGTCCCCCGTCCAGAAAGTCTCAGCGAGCTCACGCCGCTCAGTCACGTTTTTGCTTTTGTTTTTCCTGCATTGCAGATGAGGCTCCCAATGTTGACGTTGGCCAGGGCCTTTGCAAACAAGTCAGGCCAAAAAGGTTCAACATTTACACCGGTTGCTTAAATGAGGGCATTGATCTTACCCTCCGTGACTGACACCTCATCGTCAGGCAGAATGAAGGCAGAGTAGATGCAGGCGAGCTCGCAGACGTGCCCGACGCGGTGCCAGTCCCCGGAAGAAGTGAAGGCCTCACCCCAACGAGGCCTTAACTTCCTCGGAAGGACCGAGCACCTTGGCGGCAGCTGAGGAAAGGGGTTCCACAGTTTTAATTTACCTGTAATTCCCACGCTTTACCGTTGCGACGGAAACCGCTGAGCAACACCCTCTCAGACTAGGAAATCAAGACACGGAGGGAGGGCGGGACAGAAAGAGCCTATCGTCTCTCGGGGATCTGGATTGGCCACCCAGTTTGCCCCGGGTGACGTAAAAAGAAAGAGACGGAAGAGGAAGAATTCTACCTGAGTTTGCCATAAAGCGCCCGCCCTCTCGCCTTTACACTTCCAGTTGCGACTTATTACGTCACAGTAATCGCTGTACAAAGATCAGAATCGCCACCTGAGGCCTGAATAGGAGTGTAAGATAGTGTCCAAAGCAGTCGTAGGAAGAGGTCCCATTCCCCTACTCTTTCCGCCCTAATGGAAGTCTCCAGTTTAGGTAAATAAAAGGATTGTTGGGGGGGCGGGGGTGGAGGGAAAGAACTACTATTTCCAGCATGCGTTGCGGAATGAAAGGCCTTCGCCACGCTGTTCCTTGGAAACTGTAGTCTTATGGAGAGGAACATCCAATACCGAAGCGGGCACAATTCTCACGGAAATCCAGTGGATAGATTGGAGACCTCCACGCGCTTATACATGTCAACAGTTGTGGATTGGAGTGTTATGTTTTCGTATCTTGAGAGCAGAGACTAGGCCAAAAAGATACCGACAACTCCTAGGAGGACTACAATTCCCATCCAGCCTCAGGAGTCTTGGGCAAGTAGTCCTGTAAGGTCAGTGACCTGCGGGGACGCAGTGGGCGCCGAATTTGCCTAGGGAAGGGGAAACCGCTCTGGCCCACGTCTGCGCACTCGTAGTTCCGCCCCTCGGCCCAATGTTTGTTATTGTTGTTCGGCTTCAGGTTTCGTCTGCCCCGCCCCGTCGACGCAATCTCCACCAATCAATGTGGTGGTCGTTTTGAGGGACAAGTGGTAAGAGCCAATCATCTTGGAGAAAACTCGGCGAAACAGGGGACTAGTTACTGTCTTTATCCGCCATGTTAGAATCACCCAACAGGGATAGCGGCAGAGCTGGCAGCTGACAGTCCTTGCGTTGGCCTCCGGCAGGCGCCCCCCGGGGGCGGGAAGCTGGTAAGGGAGCAGCTGAGGTTACTTAGGGGTGGGGTCACGTCACACTAAGAGGGTTTGGGGAAGTTCAAGGGAGAAATCCTGCAAAGAAGAGGGGCGACTGTTTTCGTGTCTCGGGACAGCTAATGTTTTTAGTGACAGGATGAGAGAGCCCTTCGTGTTCAGAGGGACCAAGTGGGCGAAAAGCGCCGGAGAGTTGGACAGTCCGTGGTTCAGAACATCGGCTTCTACGGATGGAAGGCCACGACTCCCCAGTGGAATGAGGGCCTGGGCAAAGAAAAGGAGAGTCGGGGTGGTGACACTTGTCTTGGGAACATTGAGTGCTAGGAAACGATAGCTGGAAGACTAGGAAAAACTTTGCAAGTAAAAAAATGACACTACCTACACATCCTTTTCATTCCATCCTCCTTTTTTCGAGACCTTAAAGAGATCTCCTTGGTTAGGGACCTTCGATTTTGAAAAGGCACTGTTTTTCCTTTTTGTCAAACACCCAGCTTTTAGAGCACACTTTTTTTTTTTTTTTTTTTTTTTTTTTGAGACAGAGTCTCGCTTTCTCAAAGAAAGACCAGCCCAGGCTGGTCTTGAACTCCTGAGCTCAAGCGATCCTCCTGCCTCGGCCTTCCGAAGTGCTGGGATTACAGGCATGAGCCACCACTCCCAGCCTCAGATCACACATTTTAAAGCTTGTATAACTTGGCTTGTACAGGCCCCTGGTGGAGACAGAAATCAAAGCTCAGGTTGCTAGGTCTGTTTCATTAAAGGGATTTTGTTGAGGGTGAAAAAAAAAATCGACGTGGAGGAAAAGTTAACTCGTGCCAAGCAAAGGTGAGTCAGTGGCGTGGACTTACAATAATGCTAGTTATGAAAGTTGAAGGCCTAGGACCCAGCTATCTGACTATACTGGCTTTAGACCTAAGGGTGAGACAGGGTTAACCATAGCTTTGGTGTTTACACACGTTGAAGATTAACGCTCTTGCTGAAAGAATTTTTTTACATGTCAGCGGAAGAGAGTTTCTTATGAAGACCTGGATATGATCCAGCTAAGCTAGAATCTCTGACTTCCTGTTTTCTCTTAGTTGGCCCACCAGCTGGAGGAGCTCCAGAGTATCTAAATTTCCAATTGTGTAATTTGAGAAAAAGAGAGGAAGATTCATTTCCTTCACAAGTAGGGAAGTGTGTTTCTTGAAGTTGGAAAGCAATGTTTCAGAATATCCACTTTTGGCAGACAGAATTACTTCATTTCCCTGATTTTTTGCCTAAGGTCCTGGGGAATTGACAAAGGTTCTGTTCAAATTTTAAGGACCCCAATAATTACATGTCATATGAATGAATACTAGATGTCAGCAGGATTGTTGTTAAGAGACTAGTATTATTTTGCTGGTGAACTTGGTTCTTGGTAGAAACAAAGAATGGAGAAAATTGGGGGATAATTGTCTTAGGGTTTCAAAAAAGTGCCTGATCTTGACAGAGTTCAGGGTCCTTTAAATGACAGTCTTAATTGGAGTGTTTTACCAGGCAGTGCATTACATTGTGGAAAACGCTACAAATTTATGGTTCTAAAGACTGGTTTATTATCTTTTAGAATGTTTAACTGTACTTAATTTTTTTTTTTTTTTTTTGAGACGGAGTCTCACTCTGTCGCCCAGGCTGGAGTGCAGTGGCCAGATCTCAGCTCACTGCAAGCTCCGCCTCCTGGGTTTACGCCATTCTCCTGCCTCAGCCTCCTGAGTAGCTGGGATTACAGGCCTGCGCCACTACCCACAGCTAATTTTTGTATTTTTGTAGAGATGAAGTTTCACCATGTTGGCTAGGCTGATCTCAAACTGCTGGACTCAAACGATCTGCCTGCCTCTGCTTCCCAAAGTGCTGGGATTACAGACATGAGCCACTGTGCCCGACCTTTATTATAATATTTTTTATATTTGAATGACATTTTGGAAGAACTTGTGTACACATTTTAAATTTGATCCTTATGGTAACACTGTGAGATAGGCAGAGCAGGCATATTAGACCTGTTATAGATTAAGGAACTGAAGCTCAAAGGTGAATTGACTTGCTCACAGTTTTATGTCTAGTAATGGGCCAGAACTGTGTCTGGAAACTAAGTCTTCCCAGTTTGTGTGCTCCTCCGCCTCCCTCCCAGTCTCTGGCCCTGGCCCCACACACCACACTGTAAATCCCTGGGACTTAATCTTGTTTCTCTCAACCTAAGCTATTTTTTCATAAAGTCATAAAAACCAGTTAAACATAACCATTCATCAGTAAACAAAATCCTTACTTAAAAACATAATGATCAGAATAGAAATTTGTTAAGGAATTATTAACTTGTTAGGCATTATAATGATATCTACACTGTGGTTTTGTTTTGTTTTGTTTTGTTTTGAGACGGAGTCTCGCTCTGTCGCCCAGGCTGGAGTGCAGTGGCCGGATCTCAGCTCACTGCAAGCTCCTCCTTCCGGGTTTACGCTATTCTCCTCCCTCAGCCTCCTGAGTAGCTGGGACTACAGGCGCCAGCCACCTCGCCCGGCTAGTTTTTTTATATTTTTTAGTAGAGACGGGGTTTCACCGTGTTAGCCAGGATGGTCTTGATCTCCTGACCTTGTGATCCACCCGTCTTGGCCTCCCAAAGTGCGGGGATTACAGGCTTGAGCCACCGCACCAAGCCTACACTGTTTTTTAAAAATTTCTTGTCTTTTAGAGGTACATACTCAATTATTAATGGATAAAAGGACGGATGTCTGTCAAAATAATCTAGTAGGGAAATGGTATTGCTGTAAACCTTTGGTTACAGCAAATTGGTCCTGAGTTGATAATTATGGAAGAAGCTAGCTCATGGGTCCATAGGGATTCATTATATTCTCTCTACTTTTGTATAGATTTAAATTTTCCCATAAAAAATACTTTAAAAAATAGTCCGGGCGCGGTGGCTCACACCTGTAATTCCAGCACTTTGGGAGGCCGAGGTGGGCCGGGAGTTCGAGACCAGCCTGGCCAACATGGTGAAACCCCTTCTCTACTAAAAGTACAAAAATTAGCCGGGTGTGGTGGCACGCGCCTGTAACAGTCCCAGCTACTCCGGAGGCTGAGGCAGGAGAATCACTTGAACCTGGGAGGCAGAGGTTGCAGTGAGGCGAGATAATGCCACTGTGTTCCAGCCTGGGTAACAGAATGAGACTCTGTCTCAAAAATATGTCTATATATTAAAAATAATAGGCCAAGCGTGGTGGCTCACGCCTGTAATCACAGCACTTTGGGAGGCTGAGGCAGGTGGATCATGAGGTCAGGAGATTAAGACCATCCTGGCTAACATGGTGAAACCCCATCTCTACTAAAACTACAAAAAATTAGCTGGGCGTGGTGGCAGGCGCCTGTAGTCCTAGCTACTCGGAAGGCTGAGGTGAGAGAATCGCTTGAACCCAGAAGGCAGAGGTTGCAGTGAGCCAAGATCATGCCACTGCAGCCTGGGCGACAGAGCGAGACTCCACCTCAAAATAAATAAATACAATAATATAAAATAATTAGATTATTATAGTTTGGTTAAAACAATTGACTACTGTCAGTTACTTGTTGGGGCAGATATGGGGAATGCAGGGGTATATGTGAAATGAGGATAGCCTTGAGTTGATTGTTGGTTTAACTAAGTGTTTATTACTCTCCACTTTTATATATGTTTGAAATCCCCCACTTAAAAAATCAGTACAAGGCCAGGCACGGTGGCTCACGCCTGTAATCCTAGCACTTTGGAAGGCCGAGGCGGGTAGATCATGAGGTCAGGAGATCGATACCATCCTGCCTAACACAGTGAAACCCCATCTCTACTAAGAAGACAAAAAAAAAAATCAGACGTGGTGGCGGGCACCTGTAGTCCCAGCTACTTGGGAGGCTGAGCCAGGAGAATGGTGTGAACCCAGGAGGTGGAGGTTGCAGTGAGCTGAGATCT
>NW_012122154.1:56903-60591 GCF_000951035.1 Colobus angolensis palliatus | reverse complement strand
AAAAAAAAAAACAAATAAATAAAATAAAAAATCAGTAGATTGTTAAAAAAACATAGTGACTTGGATGGAGGGCGTTGAATGCTACCTCTGTGTACTTTCTTGGCTAGTGTTTTGGCCTGTAAGTTCTTAAAACTGAAAGAAAACCTAGGTTCTCAAGTTATGACAACCCTCCTTCTGCAAGAAAAATGTAGAATGTCACTCTCAAGTCATACAAGAATACAAGTTCCCTGAGGACAGAGACCTTATCTCTCTTATCCATGTTGGTATGTCCTGCTACTAGTAAGGATTTGTTTAATTAACCAGTCATCATAAAGTACCATACAATATTTAAGGATTTTACAAATGCTAGAGGATTTCTGGAAATTTGGTCAAAATTTGAATACTTTCAGCATACTTCTGTTTCTAATGTGGAAGTTCCTGATAACTTCAAGAATAATTTTTGTGACTTAAGTACAAGTCTTTATGGCATGGTTTTAGCCTATCTTTCTTTCCTGAAACAATTCCTATTTAACAGTGATGGTAAGTTCGGTAAGAGCAGGGACAGTGTTTCTTTTGTCCATTGCTATGTCTCCTAAGCCCAGCCCATACTGGGTCCTCACAAGTTTTCCTGAGTGAACTTTTAATGCAACTTATAGAACCCTTTCTAATGTGTTTTTCTCTCTTTCCTACCAACCTTCTCAACCCTAGCCCCACAGCATGGAACCACAGGTTACTCTAAATGTGACTTTTAAAAATGAAATTCAAAGCTTTCTGGTTTCTGATCCAGAAAATACAACTTGGGCTGATATTGAAGCTATGGTGAGTGTTACTTTATTTTGTTTCTCCTTGGTTTAAGCATGGTTATTTTTTCCAAAGGTAGCTGTTTTTAGTAGTGTTGTTTCATAGCTGTAAAGTCTGTCATAGTTACTATTTCTGGGCCTTTTGGAAAATTGCTTTTGATAGGAGTTCAGTATTCATATAAGAGATGTGCCCCAATAAAGGGAGCCAACAAATAAGTTTCCTTTTGAACATTTTAGAAAGGGAAGGTAAAATTGTTTTTAGTGAGATAGGATTTAGAAAACCTATTAATTTTAGAAACAGTATGAGGAATGAATTGGTGTGGGCTCCACCCCAACCAGGTCCCAAGGAAATGTTCTCTTGCGTAAGTGAGGATATGACTTGTGTTTTGCACAAGGATATAACTTGTGTTTTGCAAGAACCTATCGATTGTTTTTATTGCTAGGTCAGAGGTTGAGTATCTCAAAGTTGAGCAGGAAAAACTTTCATACCTGCTTAGACAGCAGTTCATCTGTTCCGTTTTTTTGCTAAGGCTTTTCCTCCTCTTGGTTTGCCCTTTGTACTCTTCTGTTTTTGTTCAGTTTGCAGTGGTGAATGTTTTACTTCCTGTGTTGATGTGTTTCTCTACTGAAACCCTTTGGTAAAACTCTACGTTTACCTGGTTATATCTGATGGTAACTGAAAAGGGAAAGAAATGGTAGATCTTAAAAGATGATCTAAGGTCTGCCTTCCAGCAAATACCTGAATCCTAATAGTGACAGTAACACCCGTCGCAAAAAAAAAAAAAAAGATTAGATTCAGAAAGAAGTTAGATCTTGTTTGTGAAAAGATGTGAAAATCACAGTTATCTTTCTTTTCCTAGTAGTTAAATGAGCTGAGAGCTTGCCTTTTTTCTTTTTTTTTTGAGACGGAGTCTTGCTCTGTCGCCCGGGCTGGAGTACAGTGGCCGGATCTCAGCTCACTGCAAGCTCCGCCTCCTGGGTTTACGCCATTCTCCTGCCTCAGCCTCCGGAGTAGCTGGGACTACAGGCGCCCGCCACCTCGCCCGGCTAGTTTTTTGTATTTTTAGTAGAGATGGGGTTTCACCGTGTTAGCCAGGATGGTCTCGATCTCCTGACCTCGTGATCCGCCTGCCTCAGCCTCCCAAAGTGCTGGGATTACAGGCTTGAGCCACCGCGCCCGGCCCTTTCTTCTTTATTGTAAATTTTAAGTGTAAAAGTATAATACATGCCCGTTTTAAGAAGAGAAACCATCTCAAGCGGTTAATAGCCCTCCACTCTCCCTCCCCTCATCTGTTACTCCCACCTCTTTTGGGTAACCAATGTTAACAGCCCTGTATGTACTTTACATTTTCCATGTTCATGCAGATAACATACTAGAATCATACTATAAACATTATTTGGCCGGGCACAGTGGCTCACGCCTGGAATCCCAGCACTTTGGGAGTCCCTGGCGGGTGGACCACTTGAGCTCAGGAGTTTGAGACCAGACTGGGCGACATGGTAAAACCCCATCTCTATCAAAAAAATACAAAAATTAGCTGGGCGTGGTAGCAGGCACCTGTGGTCCCAGCTACTCTGGAGGCTGAGGTGGACGAATTGCTTGAGTGCTGGAAGTTGAGGCTGCGGTGAGCCAAGATCGAGCCACTGCACTCCAGTCTGAGCCACAGAGTGAGACCCGTCTCAAGAAAAAAAACCAAAAGATGCTTTTTGTTTTTTTTCCTCTTACCATGAAACTTCAGGAGGTATCCATCTATACACATAACTTATACACTGTTCTAGGGATACTCTGTCCTATTACAAATGTGAGATTAATGGGTCACAAAGCCTTTTATTTGGAATTTTAATAGATTCTGCCAAATGCTTTGCAGAACAATTGTAGCCGCACACAGAAATACATGACAATGTCCTGAATTTTTGACAACACCGGATGTTATGACTTTAAAAAACGTTTGCTGTTCCCTACCCCACTCCCCCCTCAAAACACACACAAACACACACACGCACAATTTGCTGATCTGATGAGATGTCATCTCATTGCTTCAGTTTGCGTTGTTCTGACCACCAGAAAGTTTGAAAGCCTTCTGATGTGCTTGTTAGGTGTTCTGATTTCCTCTTCTCTGAATTTTATGTATATTTTTACCTGGGTTGTTAATTGTATCATTAGCAGTTTTGCTGATGCTCTGGGTGTGTCACAGATACTAACCCTTTGTTATGGGTTGTTACGGTTGTTTGTTGTTTGTCTTTTGATTTTGTGGATTTTTTTAACCGTATAAAATATTTAATATGTAATGAAATATGCCTAGCTCATCCTTTGACTTCTGCATACATTATAACCTGCCTTTAAATGTGTATTTCTTTTGTAGGTAAAAGTTTCATTTGATCTGAATACTATTCAGATGAAATACCTGGATGAGGAAAATGAAGAGGTAAAGCATATTATGGTGCTTATTGCTAGGTGTTCAGAATAGCAATCTTATTTCTCCAGTGATACGGGCTTTAATAATTCAAAATAGTGTTTAGCTCATTTGTGTGGTGTTTTAAATATATTTGATAATTGAATATTCTAAGAAGACTTGCAGCATCTGAGATGGAATTGAAAAATGGAGAAGTAACATTGAAGAATATCTCAGAGATAACTTTCACTTTAAAAAAAAAAAAAAAAGGAAACGGGGTCTCACTATGTTGCTGAGGCCAGTCTTGAACTCCTGGACTCAAGCAGTCCTCCCACCTCAGCCTCCCAAAGTGCTGGGATTATAGGTGTGAGACACCATGCCTGGCCTGAGATAACTTTTTTTTTTCCCTGAGACAGAGCCTCACTCTGTCGCCTAGGCTGGAGTGCAGTGGTGCGATCTCAGCTCTCTGCAACCTCCAGTTCCTGGGTTCAAGTGATTCTTCTGTCTCAGCCTCCC